>NC_071572.1:86069231-86380718 GCF_024509145.1 Vidua macroura
TAATATTGTCCGATGTTTCTACTGCATGATTCAGCAGAGAAAAAAAAAAAAAAAGAACGTGTGATGCAGGCACACAGGAAAGTGAGTGGTCTGTCCATAGAGTTTGAACAGAAATACACACCACAAGACACCTGACTTTGAAATACAAAGCAGAAAACTTCCCATTCTCACCTTAAAAACATTCTGAAAGACCAGCATATTTTCTAACCTTCTAGCTGCTGAAGAAAAAGAGCATCAGCAAAGTTCACACAGTTTTTGTTTTGCTTTCTCTTATAAAGACTGACCCTTTCTCTAGTTTTTAAAGAAAAATATGTGGGCACTTATTTCCAGAGGAGGTCTTGTTCTGCTGTTCTCAAGCATCAGAGGCTCTCGGGCTGAGCACAGCTGAATGCTGCTCCTGCCCTCCCTGCCCTCCCTGCTGTTCTGCTTGGAGTCCTCTCCCTGGAGGTCATGGGGACTGGGGTTGCTGCAGGCACTGGAACCTGAAAGGCAGTGCAATGGAAGTGGGTTGGATCCAAGGACTCAATGTGCACAGTAGATGCACAGTGGGAGGTTTAACTTTAGACTGGAGCTAGTTTGTCCCTGGGAATTTAACACCCCTTGGAAGGCAGAGGGCATTGGAGGGGATCTTGAAGCATATCTACCAGATTCAGTTTCTTCAGAAAGTATTCAGTCTGTGTGCTGTGAGACAATATGACCCAACACACAGTTAAGTGTGCTAAGACTGGGATTCACTTCTGAAGCATACTCCTAACCTAAATTAAGGTGCTAGCATGGGTGCAGTCAAAGGTCCCTCACTCTCCTGCACTGGAGAGAGCCTTGGTACTGAGTATAAAATTAATGCAAAGACAGAGTCCAGCAGCACAGAATTAGCTGCATGTGGGGATCAGAAGGCAGGTAACAATCAGCTCACAGTTTACCAAAACCAAGTTGCTTTTGTCTTTTAGATTTGTACTTGCCAAAGTGATCCAGTGTATTTTATCAGTTTGCCACACCAGTGAGCCACTAATTGCTTGACTTCATATGCTGAGAAACAGGGATGGAGCCCATATAGGCCAGGTACAGTCCATTTGGCAGAAGCATGATGATATCAACAAAAAAAAAATCAGCTCAGTGGGTCTCAAAATCTTTTAGTGTTCAACATCACCATGCAGTTAATGAGCACTTGAAACAATATGCTGTGTCCTATTTTTTCTCTTTCTTGTTTCACCTTTGCTTTGAAAGCCAGTTTCCAAGCAGTAATCACCAGTAAAGTACATCACCTGTTATTAGCATTTAGAAATTAAATCCTTCTCTGATGACTCAGTCTGCTGGAAAATCAGCTTTTACTTTCCTACTGCACCATCAAATGAACGAAATTAACTTCCAGAAAGGATACAGGACTCACTCTTCTGCATTTTTCAGCTTTTGGCTGTCAACTGGGACTAGCAAGTGCTCAGTTCATTAGATAATTTTGGTTTCTTAGGAACCTTAAAATAAAAATCTTTTTTAAAATTGTACAGTAGCTCCTCTCTAAAAAGAAACACAGATAGCAGAACACTCCAGCTACAAAGTCAAAACATAGAGGGTGAAGAAGAAGGACAGAAGGACTGATCAGCCAAGATCCAGCTACAGGCTTGCTGTTCTCACAGAGCACTTACTATATAGCAGAGGTAAGGTGAAGTTCACTTTTGCTACAGACCCTTTTCAATGAATACTTGACACTGAGCAATAATGGCAGAAGTAGTTTGGTTGATGTCTTGAGAGGACATGACAGCTCTTCAGACTTGTCTAACCTTGAAGCGTTTAAGATTATCATAAGGAATTTTTAGCACTTCCAACAAAAAGTACAGAGACAACATTTTACCAAAATGCATCTTCATTATTTTCCTATTTTTATACTGAGTAAATGTATATACCTACAAATTAGAGATTGCTGGGATGGGAGACTGATAAATCAAACTTTGAAACAAAATACAAATTGAAACTCAAGCCACATAGCCTGTGCTGGTGGCTATGGCCCCAAATTGTCTTTTTTTTACCCAGTGTGGGCAATCAATGAGAGCTCTTTGACAAGAGACGTTGGACCTGACACAGGTCTTTTCTTTCTCCCTTGCCATCATCTGCAAATGTGAGATCTCCATATGTATTTTCAGTCTCTGGATGGTTCTGAGCTCTTTACCTGGGTTCCTGAATTACAGGTGGGTGATGCTTAGGTGGGGTTATTTTCCAGGCTGCAGCAGGTATCTTACTACCTCACGTGTCCATTTTTCCTTTCTTGCCTGACTGCATCTTCTTGTTTCAGAGCAGCACCAGCTCCTGGTGAATAGGTGACCATCAGCAAGTTGGTCACAGTTCTCAGATCTCAATTTTCCACCTGCACCCATACATTCAAAGTTTTCACTGCTATCTCATGCTTCAGCTTCGTGTCCTAACAGGGAATAACTGGTACTAAGCTCCAGCTCACACAGTAAGTTGGTACAAGCCCTGACTGGAGCTTGTGCTGCTTGCATAGGGCACTTTTAGCATAAGGTACATTGTGAGGCACATGTCCTGCTACTGGCAACAACAATGTTATTTGTACTGGAGCACTGTACAAAAATCTTCATAGATTTGTTCCAGTTATGCTATATTAGTGTGTTTACTTCTGAGTTCAAAGTAAGCTAATACTAATTAAATCCTTCTTAGACTGTTGCTACCTTACATGTACCAAAGATCTGTGCTTGGGCTTCTTCACTGTCAAGGTTGAAACATGGATTACCAGCAGGTCCTATCCTGCAGCTTTCTGAGGTCTCAGTGGGTGTTTCTGCAGAGAAAAACCTCGTTATAAGTTCAAAATTAAACACTTGTGCCCATTAGCTGGAAAAGAAAGGGAGATGTTTGTGAAGTACAATCTCTCAGCAGCCTTGCTGACAGTATCCAAAGTAATAAGAAAATGGGCTTCAGGCAGCAGATGACTCCAGCAGACCCATGGTCCAGGAAGGGGGGGTCACGTTAGATACAATGTGAAACAGTCGCTGTTTGTGCCGCCATGATTTTCTTTTTTGCACAAATCCAATTTTGTTTTAAACACACTTACCTCTTGTTGTTATCAAATAACAACAAATTGCCCCAAAGCACTAGGATTTCCTGGAGAAGAAACAATTAAAGCAATTTTATAGTCTTCACAGATCTTTAAATCCCTGATTAGTGATGACAGTGGATGCTACTGTGCTTGCTCATTTGTTTGCTAGCTTAAGGACTGTGCAACCATAAGTTTAAAATTTTTCCACTAGGACTTAATCCCTGCTCCAGGGTAATGGAACTGGTGGTACATATCTCACGGATTAAAGATGGAGTAATAAATTATTCTTACCCTTTCTCACCCCAGTGAGCCAGGCAAGTTACAAGAGCCATTCTGGTGCTTTTTCTTGCTGTAATGTATTGGGGAGAGCAGGCTGAAGGATGCAGGATGAAGCTTTTCCATATACTTCACTTGTAGGAAGGTGCACAATAAATTAAACACTGTGTTTGCACTCTTGGACTGCCTCTTTGGATCTGAAAGGGTATTTAAGGCTTTCTGTGTAATGCTGAAAATGTACAGAACTAATTAAAGTGACAAAAAGCAACACTAAATTAAGTTACTGAATCACTTCTTAGGCAAGCAATCCCACCAGTGATGTGAAGTGTGTAAAGCATCACTTATGTAGTTAGGAGTTACTCTTTTAAAATAAAGATACTGGACTAATGAGGCACAATGTAGCACTTTAATATCTTTTTTGTTCACTTCCATATCTTTGGTCATTCTTTCCCTCAAAGTATGTTCTCAAGTCTGGATTCACAATGTCAGAGTGATAAGATTAGGCAGATACCTAATCAACAAACCAAACAGTCAAACTCTAACTTGAATTTGTATGTTAGGAACAGGAACAAAAAAAAATATTGAAGACTTAAGAATCAAAAAGATAGTAAGTGGAAATGGAAAGTGTATATATATATTTTTAATGGCTGTTTTTGAAAGGAGCTTATGGTTAAAGAAGCTAAGGAGTACAGGGATTAAGACAGAGAGAAAAGGGAAAAAGGGTTTCCTGAAGAATGATAATAAATAATCTCAGCTTGTTCCCACAATAACTGTTTTACCTGAATGTAGAGTTACAAAGTTGAGCTCAGAGACAAAGCCAGGTTACTTAGGGGGAATGAGAAAAACATCAAAATTTCTGCACCTGAGGTTGAAACAAATTTCAGCATTTGCTTGATGGATTTTTAACTGTATAAACAGGGTCATCTTTATCCCAGCATGCTGAAGAAGCATGAAACTACAAGCCTGACAGCAAGAACTGAGCAGAGGTAGTAACACATTTACTTCTTATCCTCGAGAAAAGTAGTGGGAGGATGTTCAAGCAACAGGGCAACTACAGGTCTCATCAGAGATGTGCAACCTGCACCACTGTGCTGAGTGCTGTGGAAAAGGGTTGCAGAGGAGCAGTGCTGGCCACAAAACATGATCTAACACCCATAAGCACCTTTGTACTGGGACTTGGTGTAGTTTGGGTCATCCCAACAGGGTGCATAAAGTTCTGGATCTTTGATCTTGAAGGTGATGCTGAAGTCTTTCTCCCTACCTCTTAACCAGCTGTGTCAGCAGCATAGTGGCTCTCTGCACTTATGTGAATCCTGTTAGCAAGTGCAATATCCTCAGCTTGAGCTGGAACCTGGCAACGACTCCACCACAGATAAAGTAGCCTTTCTGCACCAAAAGGAAGAGTAATGCAGAATTGAATCTACCCAAGGAAAAACGATAAGGAACAGAATCTGTTGGGCTCTGATCACTTGCTCAGAGGGTCTGCTGATTGTGACTCATCTGAAGATATTTGCTTCCCAGATCTTCCCTCCCCCAGCCCCATTAGCTGAGCTGAAACAGCTGTTTGGCAGAGCAGTTCTGCAAAAAGGATCACTGAAACAAGCAGATTCACTGTGCTACTGAGAGCCATGCAAAAATCCTGGACACTGAAAACAGCCACAGAGTAGGCACCAAATGCAGAACTCTATGGGGATGAAAACTCCTTAGGAGCCATCCCTTCTCCTAAATCTATTGAGACATTTCCCTTGGAGTGTCAGCACTAAGAGAAAAGATGAAAACCAGGATCCCACCTGTCTCCGGGGAGTTCCTATCTGCCAGACCTGGGAGCTAAGCTTCCTCTTCTTTTTCATATCAGACTCTGATCCCTTGATTCTTTCCTTCCTCTCTGAACAGCAGTCCAGCCATTTCAGACCCCAGCATTTTGTCAAAGGATTGAAGGGTAAGCAACAAGGCCAGATGCTCCTTGGGGTAACTAAGGACTTCATCAGAATATTGTCTGACACAACGACCTTATGAGAAATGTGAATAAATCATAGCAGGAGTTAGCAGAGATCCTCATGAGCTTCAGTGTGATCTTTGTTATCTTAACAGAACTAGATTTGTATCATTGGTGCACATGTGCACTGAGGGTTTATTTCTAGTTCTAATTGCCTGCACTGGACTTTTACATTATGTCAGTATTGTTCAGACATTTACACAAGAATCTTTTCCCACAACATGCAACATTTCCTGTTTAAATTCCAGTGGCCTTAAATGCTGAGAAACTCCTTAAATAGCTTGTAGTGGGTGACACAAGCTCATAGTTTTATTTCAATGAGAAAAGATGCATATCTAGTGAGGACCATCTACTCATGCACTATGAAATTCTGGGGAAAAAAGTTCCAACTTAGCATTAATACAAAATGTAATGTTAAGAAATTGCAATATTTTTTTTTTTGTTGTGATGCAAAATGTGTAGTTTCATACTGTTATTCCAATATGCCAAAATCTAAGATCAGATTTATATAGCCACGTTCTGTTAGTTATTAGAGATCAAGATCTGTGCGTAGTATACAACAAAGTTTTCTTCCTTTTTCTTTTTTATTCCAACTGAAAAGCTATTTCTATTTTTAAAGATTTCTTTCCTTTATGCATAAAATTAGTAATTGCTTCTGTGTTAGTGTCTGCCTATAGCATTACCAAACAAATGGAAAGCAGGATCCCAACGTGCCAATCAATCGCACCAACCCTACATTAATGTCTTCTTTGAAATCAGTTATGTGACACCACTGTAAAATCAGGGTCAGCTTCTCTCAGTTTATATGCTGAAAGTAATGACAAAACAAGAGAATCACAGAAGTGATCAACCATATTCCTATCTCTAGGTCTGTGCTATGGAGACAAATGGTGCCACCAGCACCTGTCAAAAGGGATTAACTTCTATGAAATTGTCTTCTCAGTAATGAATTCAGCACTGTGGTCTCTGCCCTGATTTGCTATTGCTCAGACTATGTTGAAATCGCAAAAGTAGAGGTTGTTTTAATAAAGATAGTATTGGCCAGGCAAATCAGCCCCCCCCAGGCACCCACTGGTATCAGACACTGGGCAAAAGTTTGAGTAGAGCTGAAGAGTGATGGGAAAATGTGACAGGCGTGGGTTCAGCAATGCTGCAGTTTGCCTGAAGGGGACCATTGTCCCTGCAAGAGCAAGAGGAAGTAGAAAGTGAGTCCTTCAGTCAAACATGAAATGATTAAATGATTGTCCTAAGTTAAGGTACACTGATGTGCCAGCAAGGGACAGGTGCTGTGACCAGAAAAAAAAGGAAAAATGTGTTATGTGTAGTGAAAACATACAAAAACCTGCAAGGCATTCAGATGTTACCTTTGTGAGGAGGGGCATATAAGACAAAATTCATATTCCCAGCGTCAAAACTAACTTATATTCACGGTTTTGTTCTTCTGCATTAAAATGTCCCACCCTTCCCTATGAAAGGAAAAAAACCCAATTCTTTAAAAATAGTGTTAGAAACCAAGTGCTAATATGTTTGTTGTCATAACATCAGTATTTTTCTGGTTTTGATGGAAACCTTGCTATCAGCTTATAGAATCACAGTATCACTAAGGTTGGAAGAGACCTCCAAGATCATCAAGTCTAACCTTCAACTGAATACCACTCTGTTCACTAAACTATATTGCGAAGTTCTATGTCTATCAGTTTTGAAAATTACCAGAGATGGTGACTCCATCACTTCCCTTGTCAGCTGGTAACAATGCTTAATCAGTCTTTCAGTGAAGAAATTTTTTATAATATCCAACCTGAACCTCCCCTAGTAAAACTCGAAGCCATTTTCCCCTTGTTATACCATATCTGTATAGTATAGCTCTCTGTATTTACATATATATACACATATATAAAAATAATATTTCTGTTTTCAAGAGCTGAAAAGTGTTACAGAACAGTTTACTCAGTTTGTACTCACTGGTAATACAGTGTCAGGGAATAAAATATGTGGATATAAATAAAATAAAGACTTCCTTCTGGAGCAATTTTTTCCTAAAAACTGAACAACCATCCAACAACTACTCAGGAGGAATCAAAGACATCTGTTAAGAACAACTATTTTTGTTTTTCTTCCAGCCTTATGTGTGCTAGTGTTCTGAAGAGGAAACAAGAGAAATCATAAATAAACCATAAAGTAATTAATTGCAAATAAGAATAGACATTATTTTACAGAGTTGGAAATTACCCAGTTTACTGATAACCAGTCTTCATAAAATTGCATTACTGCTGCTCTTGTAAGGAAGGGAAAGTAAAGAATAATGCTCTGTAATACTAATTCAGTATATTCAGGAACTACTTAGCAAGAAATAGAGCCTCGTTAAGGCAATGACCAAATTTGTAAGTGCAGCTTTTTTCATCATTATGATGAAATAGGATAGTGGTCAATCCAACATTGTTGATAGGTTAAGCAAAATTTATAGAAGTGTGAGATCACCAGAATTACTTAAGAGAAGTACTTAGCACATGAATCTGGTGAAGATGAGCTTGTAAAAGTAAAAAGCAAGAAAACATTTGAGCAAACACAATGGATATTGATGGAGAAAAAAATCAATTTTATTAGAGCACAAAAAAGTTCTGAAGACATTACTAGTAATCAAACCCTACAACTTCAGGAGGTCCAATAAATCTTTTGTAGATCTTTGGCAACTTAGCCAGTAGCATTAATAGAATACCAGGACTTGTTCCTTCCTCTCAATTTTCTTAAGATTTAAAAGCACCATTTTTTAACCTCCTTTCACAGTAAGATTAAGTAAGCAAAGGCTAGGATCCCATAAATATTATTGATTCTCTCTTATTATTCACAGTATAGGAAAACTGTGACAATAAAACTAATAACTATGGACTTAAATGGCTGTAATGCAGTAAAGTTCAGAATCATGCCCTGTGGATTTTCCCATGCTACATGTTACCAAACCATTACAGTAGGAGATCTACCCAGTGTAGTATGTCCTCAGATGTTACCTCCACATGGTTCACAGTACAATTTTAGGTAGGGAAAAAGCCGGATATGTAACATTTATTTCACTTAAAGCCATCTCATTGAACATCTTATTGGTCTAAGTATGCTACTGCTATATTTCCTGGGGAGCTGGTACTCTGTATAAACACCAGCTTAGATTCTCACATAAGGAATTGGTATTTCATTTTCAGTTGGGCCAATTCAGCTGACCAAGCAGCAAATTCAGGTCCACATGTATGTTTATCAGTCTTCCTATAAGAAAAGTTGCAAGGCTGAGTGAAATAAATCATAAGGGATGCAACCAGGAGTTAAATATTGTTTGTCCTCATGGAGTATCACTTAGATTGCCCTATTCTACTACAATAGAAAAGTAATCAAATCACATAGCAACTTGCTCACAAAACTATCAGAATGTTAAGGTCCCCACAGAGTTAATCATCATGGATCTGATAACTGTCTGTGCTCCTGTTGTAGATAGTAATGATGTGAGGCCCTAAGTAACTTGCAACCATAAGAACCTGAATATCTACTGTCTCTGGATGTGTCCCACAGTGTTCAGAGTGATCTCATAGATGTTTAGTGATGCTTATTAGTGACTACAGAAATTTGAGTTGATCTGATGATAGAATAAAGGGCCTACATTGAGATTAGAAGGGGTAAACTTTTGCATCCCTGCATCAATTTACAACTATGAGCAACCTGCACAGGTGGATCCTTTTGCAGGTTCCAGACACAATGTTCTTGAACATTATTAAAGCCACCAGTCATTAGCATCATTCCTTGACTGAATACATGTGTATTTGCAGTCCATCTGTGTTACATATTGTTATCATGAGGCTGGAGCAGATTACATAATCTATTTAGATTGAGTTAAAGAGCCACCTTCTGCATTCCTTACCTACATCCCTGTTGACAGCTGTATGTTTTGCTGAGATTCTGTCTCTCCTTACAAAGAACAGCTTATATTGGTGAAATATTAAAGGAAGCCTCTTTCTACTACAGCTACCATGAGCTACCAGCTCATTTTATGACTGTACTCATCACTGGTGTTTGCTTGGGAGCTGTAACGCTGCCCAAGCCGCATTGCAAAACCTGGCTTGGAGGACTTTGTGCTCCTCTCATCTTCTGCAGAAAACCCCTTGACATTGAACATTTTTGTGGCAAATACTGTCTTCAATGAAGCAGGGTCCGGTATGAATAAATAAATAATCTGTTAGAAAATTGTTTGGGATATTTACTACAATCTTTCTTATTCTTCTTCATTTTACTTTGTTCATTTCTTCTACTTTGAACTTTGTTTATTTCACCCTACTAATCTCTTCTTACTTGTCTAGTCTAGTCTCTATTGTCTGATGCACCATACTTCTGGATTTTCTGTGTGGGCATAGTGATCACCTGCTTTTCCAGGCACAGAAACCCACAGCAGCCTCATGTGGAAAATCACAATCATTACCATTATACCTGCCACACATAGCAGATATTCAAAACAGGGCAATCTCTTGGGTGACCAAGTTCAAGCTTAAACAGAAACTCTAATGAAATATGAAATGTTGCCTTTGGGTACATCAACACATTTAATCATGCACTTAGTGGAAATTGTGCATTTGGTCTATCTCAGGCTGGAGCAGCCTTTATGGAGCTCTCCAATCGCTTGTTTCACCCCCTAAAAAGCAGTTCTATTCAGAACACAAAGCATGAGCTAGTTATGTACAGTTCAAAGCACAATTAAAGTACCCAAATCAGGGGTGGGTTTCCAAGCTGTGACTGTCAGTCAGTCTCATACAAGAGAATGTGACATACTCAAGCCCTCACTCTTTTCCCCTCGAGGTTCAACAACCCTTCCTCTTGGCTGGTCTAGATATACTCTAGAGAGGAGACTCCCTCTCTAAAAGCACAAGAGGGAGCAGGTCCCAAGACTGGGCCAGGAATGCACAGAAAGAACCCCTCCCATTTCTAAGAGCTTGACTCAGGCAGTGTAGATGCTGAGTGAGGAAAAGATCACAGATCAGCTCAGTGATTGCCCTTGATTTATTCCTGTACTTGCCTCTGAATGACAATCTGATTATGCATAACTAATATTAAGATTTTATTGAGTTGTAACTAAACATCATGTTTTTTTATTTTTGGGATACCTGATAAGCTGCCCCTTTTAGGCTCTTTTTTTTCTGAAGCACCAAGCATTTCCATCTGTGTTATATCAAAAAAACTATTTTGAAAAGGCTTAGTCTTTAGTAGACTTATCTGTGTGTCTCAGTCCCCAAGATGTGAAATGAGGATAAAAACAGTGCTTCTAACAATATTTTTGTGAAACTAAATTAGTATGTTAGAAAGCCTTATATTTCACACAATTATTGCGATGGAAAGCTCAAGGGAGTTTTTAGATTTATTTTCAGAGAGATGTATAGTAAATAAATGACAAAGCCATAGCTTGATCAATTAATATAAGACAAAACAGTGATCAGTGCAACACAGTCAGAACATCTGGTCCACTGTATGAGGCAGTGTATGTCTGCAAAGAGAATATGCTGTCATAAAATATTTACTCATGCCCACATATTTTCAAGTGACTTGCTCTACATCTTTCCCACTCTGATCATTTGATAAAAATATCCATGTAGACACTTATGCAAAACCATATAGAGAATTGTATAGCTATATACATCCATAGTCATATATGCAGATATGGGAAAACTTCACATAATCTTTGCATTTTTATTTTTAGCATTAAAAGTGACCACTGCTTTTCCTGTCCTATAACACTGGCACTAGTATATCAAAGGCTTCCTCTGCTGGAGATCCTGAATATGAAGTTGCATTTCTTTTTTGTCTTTTTCTTTTTTTTTTTTTTATCAAACCTGCTTCTTTTCAGGGCAATTCTACAAGCATTTCTTTTTATTTTCCTGTAACATTATAATACTCAAACTATTGTGAGGTGAAAAATGAACCTCACAATTTTCTTGTTTAATGACACAAACTGTATTGAGATATTTTATTATATATAAACAAAAATTAATTACATGTATTTTTGTATTAATTGTATTTTAAATGCAATAAAAATTAAATTTCATTTTTTAACTTCTTTTCTTCAGGGATCTGCTGTCTTAAGTTTCATTAATTATTCCATTGAGGGTGCTTTATTTGTTTGCATTAGGTATGACTCACAGAAGGAGCAAGTATCTTCAAACTATCACTGGTATTTTGACAAATCAGTGTTAGTTGGGAAGCCTTTCCAATATTAACAGGATTCTCTGTTCACATGGTCCTTCTGTCTGGAGGTTCTGGGGTTTGATGACAGATTTTGTTCAACTAAATGAATGAAAATACAAAACTGCTATTCACGGTAGGTATAAAACTGGTGGACAGGGGAGGATAATCCCTCAGGAGAAAATGACAGCAGTGGGATACTCTCCCATTTATGCAAAGACAAATGAGAGCTCATGAGGAATATTTTCCCAGACTCAATAATTTTCAAAGTGGTAACCTGTTTGTATAAGAAAAGCATACAGGATATCATTTAACTCCGAGTGTCATGCATGTATGTAAGTAACTGACACTACCATATGGCTTAGCCAAACTGATTCTCTCTTTTCTGAAGATCTGTGAAAATTTTGGTTTAGAAGTCAAAACACCCTGCATCTCTCTAACCAGAGCTACAAAAAAAAAAATGACATCCCCTGCCTTTTTCCATGCATCCACTGGCATCCTTTCCATTTATGCAACAGATTCAGACTTCTTTATCTCACCTTTATAATTCTTCAAAAATAGTGCTGCCTGTAGTCTAGTCTTCAGTTCTGCTTCATCCTCCACCTCTCTCCACCCCTATCTTTGGCTCAGTCCTCTCCTTGATACCTCTGCACCTTCTTTTGTCCTTTTTACCTGTCCTCAGTGAACCCATGGAACGGATTCCTAGCCCCTCTCCATTAGGTAATTTTCTGCATCTCCATACCAGCGCCTTAAAATTTCACTGTCTTGCCTCCATGACTCACCTTGGACTCCCAGGTTAATAATAAGCCCCTTATGCTGTTATGGCTTCTATTTGCTCAAATGAGCTCATTATCAGCTCAGAGCAGGGATTTCTCCATGATTATGTTAATCCTAAAGTGGACATTATACAGAATTAGCCAATTCCTGTACTAGTAACTCTGAGAGGATACAGCAGAGTACCTGAGTACTGAGTACAGAGCAGGACAATAACCTTGAAAGGAAAATCTCACTGGCATAAAAGTACATGTTTCATCTGTGACTTGATTCTCCAGACAGCATTTCCATCCTCTCCCTTTCACAGGAACCAGCTTTGATGGACAGGCTGAGACTAGAAACAAACTAGAAAGACTTAACAAAATAGCAAAGGCAAGAAGCAGAGCTAAATAAAAGCAGCAGATTATTTTCTTGATGTGGATCAGAGGGTTTCAACATGTGTCAGAGCACTGAGGAGGCAGAGAGATGAAGAGAGCTCAGCCAGGGACAGGCATGTGCTAGGTGTCTAGTGAACTTGTTAATTTCATGCCAATGTAAACATTTTAAGGGTGTATGAGAAAGCAGGGTCCCCTGACCCTGTCTAAATCAACAAATGGCCATCAGCTTTCCTTCCTTATCCCCCTACAGATATCTCTGTGTCAAGCTCCAGCAAATCTAATTCTGCCCAGTCATCCTTTCCTCCCCAAATCCCTGTCCACAGGAAATGGTGGGTGTGGGAGGCATGTGGAATCAAATTAATTTGGAAAGCAAGTGCAAAGTCATTTGAGACCGTTCTGTTGGGGGAAGCTATGACTGCAGCGGGGGCTGGAAGGCAGGGAGGAGTGCTGGCTCCCTTACCCCCACACCCAGGACTGCCAGGGCACAGGAATACACAGAGAAGCTGTTTGGCACCAAGCAGAGAGGATCTATGAAGAGCAGGGCTTTTATTTGGTCTCAGCTCTCAGCTGATTGCTCCTGGACCACAGCTGATTTCTTGGAGTATAATAGCTGCTGCAGGGCTTGGTCACTACTGCTGTGCTTCTGCCACTTCTCAAACACCTGTGGGGTTCCACTCCTCATGTCTAAGGGGATCTTTAGATCCCATCTGCGGTCCCAGACCTCAGGTTACACTGAGCTTCTGAAGAGCAACTGAAGAACGTAGACGAAAAATCAGCAAGTTATAAGAAAACAATATAGTAAATAAGCTTCCAGAAACTTCTAAGCCCAGTACTTTTCAACAGAAAAACACTTGGCGAGAAAAATTTCTAAAACTTTGTCACCTTCACTAAAGTTATTTATTTATGCTTCACCGGCAATAAAACAATTTTTTTGAAGATTATAAGAACTATGTACAGAGGGACGTTTAAGAAGCAAACACCTTAAAATGCCTTCAGTATTCCTGAAGAAAATCCTTGCACAGGTATGCAAATTCAGAAACAAGGATTCCTTAAGGATTTAATCAACTCACTATACTCACACCTGTAAAGGATTAAAATGATCACTATTTCATAGAGGTGCCATCAAAAACTTCTGTAATATTTTTGGTGTTTACTTTATAGCTAAGGAACTTTCTAAAGATCAGCCTCTTCAAAAAAGCCTTATACAATTTACAAATGGACCAAATGATCAGCTGAGATCTGCCTATCCAGCAACAAGAATAATCACATATTTATGTGACCAGCAAACCTGATTCCATAATAAACATAAACTACAGAAGAACTTACTTTACTCGCATTTAAAATGGGTTTTGAAAGTATGCTCTCAAAAAAAAAACCCACCAGTTTCTTAATCAGATTAAGATTACATGCTTCAGTGCATTGCAAGGCTCTCTACCATGAACCAGGCCTAAAGCAGACTCATATGTCCTTCCTTCATATCCTTGACTTAGAAAATTCCATGCAGGCAGAGTCCCTATTCCAAAGAGTCTTTCCCTTAACTATAATCAGGGAAGGCACATTTGCCTCAATGATGCATACATGTAAGTTTTCCTTTCTCCTGGGTGGCTTCTAAAAATGTTGAATCTGGAGCTTGAACACTTCCTTTCTGATGTAATTTGAGAAAGCAAGTTTTTAAATAATTGGACTATACCTGCTGTTGATGATATTAACTGCATCTGTTAGTGAATCCATACATACGATTACTGTCTTCAGTAACTCTGTAAGTAGCGATGTAGAAAAAGACAAGAGGTTTTTTAATTAACAGTGTCAACTATTCAATGAAATTATGTTTGATTTTGTCCAAACCAACTGTGGAATTTTCCTATAGTTTTAAATCTTGTTTCATTACAGCCCAGAAAATAAATTAAGTCACCCTTCATAAAATTATCAACCAACTCGCCAAACAAAAGTTTGTCATGTACATTTTTCAAAGTGAATAGAAACATACAGCCTTTTAGGTTAAAATTATTTTACAGCTACTTCTGTGAAGCAGATTAATCACAGTTGATTCAATTCAATAGAGCACTTTATAACATAGCTGGAGCACACTCACAAGTCAAAGGAACACCTTGCCCCAGTATGTTCAATACTAAATTGAAATAAATATTTCAGCTAAAAGTTTTTTGCTTTGATTTACTAATTTTGGGTCCTAAACTGAGACTTCAGCTTCCAGAAAAATACCTCCTTTGGGTATCCACCTACTCCAGTGTGGGGTCTCCCACAGACTACATGTCTCATGCACCTCCAAGCACTGCAGGGGCACAGCTGCCTCACAATGGGCTGCACCAAGGGCTGCAGGGGAATTTCTGCTCTTGTGCCTGGAGCACCTCCTGCCCCTCCTTCTGCACTGACCTTGGTGTCTGCAGGGTGGTTCTTCTCACACATTCTCACTTCTCTCTCTGGCTACAGGTTGTCTGACAGAATTTGATGACACTTTGCCTGATGTTAATCCCAAGGAAAAAAAATAAAAGTGCAAGGTCTACAAGGGATCTGATTAATATACAACAAGAATTGCAGGGGCTTTTGCCCATCTCAAATACATTATCCCAGAGATGCTACCACTGCCTTTGATGGGCTGGGCTGTGGCCAGCAGTGGGTCCATCTTGGAGCCAGCTGCCATTGCTTTCATTGGACATGGGGGAAGCTTCCAGCAGCTTCTCACAGAGGCCCCTCCCATAGTGCCCATGCAGACCTCCCACTACTAAAACCTGGACACACAAACAGAACACAGTGTTTCAGAATGATAAGCACTAATCAGTCATTCACTTTCATTAGAATGCAGGAGATACTTCTGCTTATGTCTTGTAATTTTTAATTTAAAAGGACAGGAAGAAAGTGAAGAAAAATAGTTGGAGCATCTAAAAAGGTATTAGGAAAAGAATATAAAGAAAAATCTGAAAAGTTACATAGCTGAATTCCTTCAAATATTTCACTAGAAAACAGAATGTGCTTTTTCTTCTGATTACAATTTCTGGATAAGAAAGATGCTATTAAAATTGTAATAGCTAAAAGGCTTTGTAAAAAATATTCTTTTATATTGTGAGGACCTTCTCAACTTTTGAACTCTGGCCTGCTGAATTCTGTTTATTACTCGGCATTTTAAAGGACTGCCAATGTGATATGATCAGAATTAAATCAGAATGTTAGAAAAGTTTGAAAAATATTTAACCTTGCAACAATACAGGACCTTATTGAATATTATGAGGCAGAAACAGCTGCAAATACAAAAATGAATCTGTTGTCATAGGCAGGAGATACAAAATATGAAACCTTATTTTTTAAATACTCAGTTTTGTACTTGTGTGCCTGTGTTGAGTTTTATTTCATAACTTGTGTACTTAGTTTTGCAATCCAAAAAAAAAAAAAAAGAAGACAAAATAATTTCTATTTTACATCTGTTCATTGTAGAAAATTAATTGGATTTTGACATTTTTTTGTCTGCAGCTAAATACCGCAAAATAGCTGAGACTGGAAGAATTGACTTCATTTTCCTGTATATCTCATAGTTTCCCCAACTCTGTTTCTGCTGAGAGACACAAACCTATGTTTTTGTACATGGTCCAGGAATAGAGGCACAAGGAGAGAGAGGGTGACATCTTCTCCCTCTGCGCTTACTGTGGGTACATGGTGAACTCAGAAGTCCTGATCTGAGGAGTGTTCTGACCAGCATCCGGTCAAAGTGTCCTCTAATGCCCACATTAGGCAGAGGAAATGCCATGCATTACTTCTTCATGAAAAGTCAGGTGCATCAGAGTAATGAGGGTCTGGCAGGCACCCAGGCACAAGAGGAGTTAAGCATAGTGACATTAAACCACAGCCAAAGCTTATCCATCCAACCTTAACTAGGAAGTGCTTCCTACATTCATCTCTATAAATTCAGCTTCTGAGCACTTACAGAAGATTACCCACCCCACATATTCCCATTACACAATCTTCATCCAGAGGTCCATACAAGCAAGCCTCCTGATGGGAGCCTACAGCAGGTGCCTGTGGAAACTATCAAGGTAAAACAAGACTTAATCTCCAGAAACCTTTGGTGCAGGGGCTCCCTGACCTAATGACAATGTCTGTGAACATAATAGCACCAGGTGAGGTTTAGATTGGATATTAGGAAAATTTTCTTCACTGTCACGCATAGTCACGCATTGGAACAGATGGTGGAATCACCATCCCTGAAGGAGTTAAAAAAATATGTAGATGTGGTGCTTAGGGACATGGTTTAGTGGAGGACCTGACAGTATCAGGTTAAGGGGGGAGACTCGATGATCTTAGCGGTTCATCTTCCATGAATCCATTCAAGTCCTTTTTGAAAGCATGCAAGCTTTTGCTATCTTTACCAAACTCTTCTGTGTAAAGATTCATTGCCATGAGCCCCTCTTCCCTAGAGCTAAATATAAAATCCCCCCTAAACCACTGCACAGCACTGTACAGTGAATAATGAAAACCAGAGTACATGGAAACCCTGATGGGCATTGCTCTGAGGGTTTTCTCATGGAAAGGAAACAGCATTGACTGCAATTCTGGGCTGCAAAGAGAGCACAGAACAGGCTGTGCCTCCTGCCACCCTGCTGGAGCAGTTCAGAGAGATAACATTTGACATCACTGCTGGAGGAGACTGTAGACAAAATACACTGAGAAAAAGAGAAAAAAAGAGAGGGAAGGGAAGTTCTGGGAAGGGAGGTTCCAGGAGGGAAAGGGAAAAAGGGAGAGGGAAGGGAAGGGAAGGGAAGGGAAGGGAAGGGAAGGGAAGGGAAGGGAAGGGAAGGGAAGGGAAGGGAAGGGAAGGGAAGGGAAGGGAAGGGAAGGGAAGGGAAGGGAAGGGAAGGGAAGGGAAGGGAAGGGAAGGGAAGGGAAGGGAAGGGAAGGGAAGGGAAGGGAAGGGAAGGGAAGGGAAGGGAAGACCCTAGAGCGCGGCACGCTCGGCGCTTTGGCGCCCTCTAGCGGCTACCCAGAGCAGACGTGTTGCCCCGCGAGCCCCGCCGGGTTTGGAGCCTCGTGGGATTCAGGCCCTTGGCAGTGGACGAGAGACCTGGAAAAACGCTCTCCGTTTTGAATGGTTTTTAGAACAAAGCTTTACTGCACTCAAAGCTGAGCCTGGTTTTTGCTTCTGAAGCCTTGTTTTTGTTAGACAGCTTCGCCTGTGAGCCTCCTGCCAAGGAAAGCCTGCCGCAAGCACAGAACCTAAAACGGTCAGATCAGATGAGGCTGGAGAAAAGCTGAAGCAATGAAGGCTAACACATGGAAAACATATGATTGTGAGCCCCTTTGATACGAGTATTAGCAGCCTTCTGTCTCACTGAGAATTGCACTGGAAATACATACCTGGATTTACCTGCTCATGTGTGATTTCTACACACACAGACACACACACAGCTAAAAATTGAAATGATGGAGCAAAAAAAGATTTCTGGACCATTGACTTCTATATTTGTATTATATCTTTGTACAATCCTGAATAGTACAGTATAATTTGGTCTTTTCTGTATAAGAAATATTCATTAGAGCATGTTGTAAAGTAACAACTTAGCTTCTGGTTGATGAATATAGAACGTGTCAGCAAAATCTGTGTCCACTGAAAGCCATAGATGCCATTCTTTCCTCACTTTTAACTCATTTTACAATGAACTGCTACATGAAGTGCATCCTCTGTTTATAGATCAGAACACCTGGCAGATCAATACCCAGCCTGGAAATGGCTGTGCAGGTCTCCAGTACCCCTTCTGTAAATAACTTAAATTCTCAATACAGCCATACCAACAGAATTCCCACAAAGCACTTCTCCCGTGCTGAGGGATTGTCTCTGCAGGCTTCTGGTTTGACAATGGGACAATACAGGGCATACTTCAGAGGGAGACATGCAAAACAAAATTAAAATCACCAGAAAGGTTTCTCGTGACCAGAATGGTCAAATAACTAAACAATTTGACTTCACCAAACTGAGCTTTACAAATTGAAGACATACTATTGGAAAAAGAAAACAAAAGAAGTGCAGTTTTGTAGCATCAGAGATTACATGTGTTTTAATGGCAACTTCTCATAGTTTGAAGTAGATATTAAGTGTAGTTAAATCAAGGTACTCTTTATTTGAAATGCTCAGTTGGTTTCTCTTAATATGTTACACCTTACATGTTCCCTTATAGTTGAAACAAGACTGTGTGTGAAATAACCAATTACCAGTCCTAAAAATGGCCACACAAATCTTATGCTATCTTATGACAGTTGGGAACCATCAGCTGCAAATATGAAACATGGGCCCCTGGAAACAGTTTAATGTCCTTGTCTGTGTTTAACTAAAAAAATTCTTTGTTTTCCCAGTTTTTTTGTTACTAGGGAGGAAATTGAATGAATCTTCAAAGACAATAGCCATCAATCACATGGAAAATGATATCTTTTCATTGCTGCATTTAAGATATGCAGGAAGCTGCTAACTAATCTCTAGCACTCTGGTTTTCTAGGCATACTCTACATTTTAGAAAAATGTCTATTTGCAAGAATGAGTCTTTAATTATCTATTCAGGTCCATCTCCTTTAAGATTTGTTGCTGCCAGCTAATCTACCCAATGCTGACAACAGGGAGATTAAACCTCATAATTAAATGTGGTCATATCTGCCAGCACAAGTCTGCAATCCTCATTTGCTACCTTAATTTTTAAGCAGGAATTCTAATTAAGCCAAAAGCAGCCTCAGGGTGTCAGTAGAATATAGCTATATACATCCAAAGTACCTACTTAGACTCCTGCTCACAGGCTCAGATCTGGTTGTCAGAACAGAGGCCTCACCATCAAAGTTTGAGGCTTTCATTAAAGCCATTACATTTCCATGAAATTTACCCACTGGCATTCTCCAGTAGGATTCTTGTGCCACAGGCTGAAGACTCTTTCTGACATAAGAGCCCTAATACAGTGACAACATCCAGACTTGCAGCCAGAATTAATACCCTTTTTAAGCTCCAGTGCTTGTTAATCTTAGTGCAGAAGCTCTTTCATTTTAAGCATCTACCTTTGTAAGTCTGCTGGGTCCAGGCTGCTGTTCAAAGCAGTTGCATTCCTAATAAGGCTGGTGTGAGGGCAGGCTGAAGAAGGTGTACTAGACAATCTCTTCACCTTTAATTTCAAAGACTCCAGTGTCTGACAAAAACAAACCCCCACTGTGCTCAGAGAATTCAGTCTCCCCCAAGAGCAGGACCTATACCCTTTCTCACCATGCCTCTACAGGGTCTGTGGCATTTTTCCTCAAGCTACTTCCTACCATGCACCTCCTGTAAGCCTCCCCATAAGGACAATCTTCAATTTCTCTCTAACAGAGAGGAAACCTTCTGCTTTTAGCAACTTTTACCTCCAACTGTTAAAGGCTAGTCAAACAGGCAAGAAAAGAAGAATCTTTTCTCCCTCTTAACCTTTTAACATACCCCACTAAAAGCTTTGTTTCTTCCTATGGCTACATAAATCTTTGGGAAGAAGTCCTAAAATGTGGTGGTTCTGAATTGATGATGGTTTTTGCTCACTGTATTTATGCTTGGTTAAAATGAAAAACAGCAAAGAGGAAATTAATGGAGCTTTTAACTATTTTCATTCCACATGATATTACAAAGCTGGTCTGCTGAAACTGAAGCAAAGATGAGAAATACCATTCTTAGCTGCTACAGATTTGATGCTAGGTTCAAGAAACACTGTACTGACACTATTCACATTTTTATTGATATTTTTCTATTTTTGCTGTCAGAAATTCAAAGAATTCACAATCCTTAGTTTTAAAACTTAGTTTTAAGTTGATTTTATTCATTACCACATCATCATTCACAAAGTGACAGCCACTAAGAATGAAAAACATAAGATCAGGCCCATATATCCAAAAATTAAAACTGCACAGGTTATATGAAAAGCTCTAAGTTTTCTTTGAAAAAAAGTTTTAATTTGTAGTCAATTGTGAAATAGGCAATGGTAGAGTCAAAATTGGATTATGAAATACATTGACTATGAAAATTAAATACAAAATTGGTCATAGTTCTTGAATGTCACTATCAACCTTACTTGTATAAAAATTGGGCCATTATGGTATACAAAACCTTATTTATACATTGAAACAATTGTTATCTTGCCTGATAAGGAATATAGAAAGAAAAGTTGATGCTGGAAATTTAACTTAAGACAAAGTAGTTTTCCAAAATATTACAATGAAAATGGCAGGTACATGTTTTTTTAAAATAAAATTTGCTAAAACTTCTTGTCAATTTAAATATGTGGAGAGCATAGAAAGAGCACATTCAAAAGTCAGCATTACACTTCTTTTTACAATTTTTTCTGCTGGTTATGAGATTTTTTAAGAGGCAGTTGTATAAAAACTGACAAACACTCAGCTTAATCCTTTTCCTGAAAACCCAGTTCTTTTTAGGATCTTCTTTCTCAAGCTGGAACACTATAAATGCTGACATTTCATAGTAAAAATTAGTAACTGTATTATAGACATGTCTAATAAAGTTTTAAGACTGAACTGTTCAAGTGAAGATGAAAGCTACTTATGATTGTAGTGATACATCATTTCACATAACTGCAAAGAGAGATATATTTCTATTTTCATATGTTAATGGAAATATGGATAATTTGTTCTCCGAATTTTCATTGAAACTGATTTAATTTTGACTGGTTTTTTGTTCATTGTCCATGTATCCCAGTGAATGCCAGTTGCAAGGAATCGACCTGTGTAGCGATGAACACCATTAAGATTTGCAAGGCCACACTTGTTGAACCACCATCCAGTGTTATCACTGAAGTTACTACAGCTGTTTACTGGCTTTCCTTTAATAGTGCACATTGGCCTGCATCCATCATTATCAACATCAAAAGTGCTGAAAGGCATGGAATTTTGGTTATCTTCTCTTCTATATCCTCTAAATGCATCACCTAAGTACAAGAGATAAAACAGAACAATAAAAAAGTTATTTATGGAGAAATGTTTCTTACTTGATGCACACTGTGCAAACTTTTCCTCTGAATTAGAAAAGTAGAATTCTTCAGAAGTGGTTCAAGAGCACCAGCTAATGAGCTGTAAAAGTGCTGGAGATGCAGGAAAGAAAAGAATAAAAAACTGAGAAATATGGAAGAAGTTGAAATTCAGTAAAATGTTTGTATTTTCGTTGCTTTTAGTGATGCATTCTGGTTATGAAGGTAAAGGCTTCTGTTCTCAAAGGCAGACGAAGAAAAGATAAAAGTAAACAAAAAGGGTTGAAACTTCAGATTTTCCAGTAACATGTCCAAAGCCCCAGAGTGAGTCATGAAACATGATGGAATTGTTAAAACACAAAGGTCAGTTATTACTGTCTCTGTTGCCTTACTAAAGAACTTACTGAAGAAATAGTATTTTTCACGAATACAGAGTAGAGCACCAACACCTTTAGACAGTAACTATTTCATTGATAATAAGGACTATTCTTGTATAACATGGAAAAAAGCAGTAAGACATGATGCAATGCTTAATGCAAATCTTTGCACGTTTGGTATATTTATTCTATTAAGGGAGGTCTGGAATTAATTTGTATCTATGTATCACCCAGCAACTATTATACACTGCAGGCCAGCTTTGTTCCACACAGTTTCTTCCTCTATCCTTTGTACCTGACTATCTGGGCACTTCTGAATTATCCAAAGCATCATCAGGAAGACTGCCAATAACATCTGTTGTGAGATAATGGGCATCTAAATAATTGTACATTAGGGTAATAAACACTAACACCCAAAAAATCCCTTGTTTATTTTATATATAACCCATTCAATTTTTTTTTATTACAGGCATAACTGATCACCATATAATTAAAAAATTATCTGCATAAATGTTCACTTTATACCAGAGAAAAACACATTAGAAATAAAATTTTTGAAGTTAATTATTATTATTTTGGATGCATTTTTTTCATATTAAGAAAGGGAACAACTACCTTTAAACACTTCAAAGAAGGAAGTTCTTACCAGCATTTCCTGAATAATGCCCCAAATGGATCTTAAAATAACATGCTTCATCCTCTGTCCAAAATCCATCATATGATGCATAGGCATGTTTGTCATTTTCTGATTCCAAATCCACATAAAGACTGAAATGAGTGGCCTTTTGATTTACGATGTCAAAAATCTTCCTCAGTCCAAGCCAAAATTCTCCTTGAAGAGAAATATAATATATAGTCTAGAAATGGAAACTGTAAAAGAAAAAAGTGATTGTTCCTGGTTTTTTACTTTCTTTACTTTGAACCAAATGTAAAGAAGTTGCATGATACGCTTATATTCCTTTGAAAGACTAATGAGGGAACAGAGTAATCTTCCTATTTCCTTAGGAAATCCCTAAGAAAACCCATGTGTGCATCATTTTTTTTATTCAGTGATATTTTTTAGAAAATTGTCCAGATGATAGATTTCAAATATTCGTCTGCAATATATCTTAGAAGACCACAAAAATTGGATTTGCTAAAGATCCACTTGCATGAACAGAACTCAGCAGCATCCTAAGGGCAATACTGAGAAATGATAAATGTTAGCATTCTATGAAATGCAAAAAAAATGCAAACCCTATTCTCAAAATTTAAGCCCTGTTCTCAAGATTTGCTGCCTCCATAAATCACACTTGTAGCCTCACATGAGGTGCACTTCTTTGTACAGAAAAGCTGCGTGCTTTCATTGCAATTCCAGATAAACTTCTGAAAAAGCAAATGTGTTTAGATTTACGGGATTAAAGGTGGCAATAAAAAAATTAGTATCACAGTTGTGTTGGTATAAGCTACTGGAATATTTCCATTGTTTATAACTTTGCATGCCCTATGGTGAAATATTATTGATTTTTCTCTTCTTTAAGGAAATATTTTGCAAAAGTGATTCAAACCAACAAAGGCACTTTTTCTTTTAATCTGAAAAGAGAGGAAATACAACCTATTATTTCAAGCAGAAAATATATTTAAAACACTCTTGTGAGACTGCAATAGTTAAAGACTCTAGTGGGGTAATAGTCATTATTGGGAAGATCATACAACAGATTTGATGAAAAAAATCCTTAAGTAAAAATAAGACTTTTAAGAAACAAGAACTTCATACTGCTAAAACTACCATGCAATTTAGTGGAATGTAGCTCACATAAAAACAGAAGAAATGTGGGACCCAAAGCACTTTAGAGTATTTAAAATTAATACCAGTAAGGTCACCAAATCCATCCAGATATTCAGACCATGTTCTCTGAAACTGAACAATTCCATCAGTTCTTTTCTGAACCACAGTCCATCCACCTCCTCGAAAATCCATGTCACATAAAACCTAAAATAGATATAGACATGATTAAGCATTCTTGATGCAGCTTTTATGAAAAACACATTCTCATTAAATAAAGGTGGACTATTCGGAGTTTTGCTAAGTAACATACTTTTCAAATATCTTTTAAAAAAGCGATAAGAAAAAAAAATGAAGCTGCAGTACTTTCTTATATGTTCTCATTGAACTGTTTGATTTGGATATTTCTTCAACCAGTAGAAACTGCTATAATAGTCTGCTCATAACAGATATAATAAATAAGCTTTGATAAATGTCACTGTAACATTTATAGCATGAAAGGGAAGCAACTTGGAATGTCATGTATTAATCGGGCAACATATCATTGATACAGGTAGCAACACTGAATAAACTTTTATTTCAGCAAAGCAAAATAGACACAACTTCTTATATGTTCTCTGTCACCACCATGCCTTCTTCCAGTGAATACTGTGTTTGTGGTGCCTGGGAAATTTAGAGCCTTTAATAAGGGTGAGGAAATGGAAAACAGTGATAGCAATAACCCAGCATATAACAATAATTTGCAGCAGCAAAAACCTCTACATAAGAAGTGGCCCCAATCCAGGGAAGTCCCAATGTGAACATATAACTGCCTGAAACCACTGAATACATGAGATCAACTCTCAAATTTATGAGTCTTTATGAGTCTTTGCTAAAATTTGTGCCCAGCACTGTGTCAAATGGCAGTGGTCCAGCTGCCATCTGCTCTGCTTTGGAATATCACATTGTGTGGCATGTTTTCTCCTCAGCCCATCTAACCTAAGATTTGTAATTGACTTTCCTAAGTATGTCCACAGTGCCAAATCTTGATCAGTTCTAACTGGGATTATAAAGTCCGGGAATCGAATTTAGAAAGATCATATTGCACAGTTATACGCTGTAGTACCTAAGATAGTCAATGTAGTTCTAAGGGATAGTATCCATAATTAGTGTTTGAAAATGGACTCATTTTTGTCTCCAAAGGTGACTAATATCAGGAGAATTAACCTGGAAAATGCTTATAAGTAGTGAGCCAGTAAGCTTCTTGTGGTATCAAAAGTAAGTTCAGAACATAATGTTGGCTGTGATAACACTAAGCCAATGCACAAGTGATGGAGTAAAGTAAGAAATTGTTTTGACATTACAGGAAATGTACAAAATGAAACATGTTTCAGAAAAGAGAGATTTGCAGTCTTAGCCAGCTGATAAAAGTGGAAACTAGATGTAAGTTTAACCCTCAAAAAAAATTTTGGCAGACTGAGCATTATATGTTGCACCTCCATTGCCTGTAGTAGCCAGATATTTTTCAGGAAACCAGACTTTCTCCTTAGCAGGAAAACATCAACATCATAGTCAGAGCCTCTGTGATTTAACAAGGTCTTCTCAATCAATGACAAGAAAGCAACAGGACAGAGCTGCAATTTGATCTAATACAGCCTGAGGGATCTTGGACCTTCAAGTAAGATACTTCAGGCAATTCTTGCAAAACAAATACGAAATGAATCATACTAAGGTTTTTATGCATGAAAAAAAACCTGTGACCTTTATTCCCTGGAGAATCACATGCTTATTTCAGTCATCCAAGGAGGATAGAAATGGAATAAAAAGAAATACAGAAGATTCCAAAATGAATATTTAGATGAAAATACCTAAACCTCATTCAAAATAATCCCAGTGCCTCATCCACTGTCTTGAGAAGATGTTTGGCTACTCCTCTGACTATGACTCAGAAATACTATGAGGAGCCCACTTGGTCACAACATCAATCTTCAGTCCAATATAAATCAGTGTGAGTGTTGATAATTCACAGAAGGAGCAGATATGGTTCTACATGAGAGGTTATCAGCCAGTTAGATACAGCACCAATACAAACACCAGCTAAATAAAAATATTAGATAGATACAGAAAAATACAGTTATAGCTATGTAGTTTTCTTAATCCATTATGAAAATGTTGCAATTTTAAAGCCTTAAAATAGTTAATCTTCTATCTCATATCATGAAAGGTATGAAGGGCATGATTGTGCCAGGTACAACCTAAATTAAATGAGAAGGAGGACACTTCTACTGAATATTTCTTGCCTTTCCACCTGTAGTGTGTATAAGAGGTATATTCTAAACAACTGTTTAGTTTGTCTGATCCAACTGAGAAATATCATTTATCTAAATTTATTGATTGAAAAATGTATCAGAAATTGGTCATGGTTCATATTTCCAAAAGTAAAATTGGTTTTAATCACCTCATGAATAAATGCTCAGGAGAAAGCCTATTTGAGAGTGTCTTCCTGAGGTGACAGAATCCTGCCACTATCACTAAAGCTAGGTATTATTGCTCCTGGCATCTGGAGTTCAAATAGCCTAAGCATCAAAATCTATACTCACTTTTATAAACATGATGTACTAAACATGACAAATAAGAATGGGATCACATTTTCTAAATAGTTTTCATTTCACTGATATCTTTATGCATATTATTCTGAACATATTTTCATTTAGGTTCCATTGCATAAAAAGGCATCTTATTGCTGCAAAGGTCCTCATTGAAATAAATTGTTTCATGTTGGGTTTGTTTCTACTTTCTTACTATGGTTTTCTGCTTCTGTATTTTTTCTTATTTTGCTGGTCTGCAGAACATCTAGAACTCTTAGCTATTAGCCTCTAAAAGATGCTTGATATAAAATTCTTGTTTATGTCTAATGTCTTGATATTTTTGTCTATCTATCATTTCTCTTGTACTTCTTTTATGCTTCAGCACATGAAAGAATTCACATTAAATAGTTTTCCTTAAAATAACATTCTTTATGGAACACATATTTTAGAAATTTTTTCTCTGAGAGCTTTTTGGCACTGTCTTTCAAGTTTTGTGCAACATTTACCAGACAAGAAATGAGACACTCATGATTGCAAACATTCTTCTCATTATTTATTGTTACCTTGTTCTTTTAATCAAATTGCTATGATTTTTCTTTTGTATTTCTGGAATCACCTTAAATCCAGAAGAAATTCTGAAATAGATGCATTTTTTGCTATGGTAGCATTTTGTTCATACTAAAGATATGGTTGTTCTGTGAACACTGCAACGTCTTTGCCTTTCTTTTACATGGAAGGGACTTACTGATGAGTTACAGATCATTTTCCTGAGCTCACTGCATTGTATGGAGAGAATGACACGTTTTTATATCAAAGGTTGCAGAATTGAGTTTATTTTTTTTCTTTTGAGATGCCAGCATAATTCTGAAACATTTTCTTAAGCAGTTTAAGCTCCTTTTTCTAGCATTTTGAAGGGCTCCACTTGGCTAGAGATAAAGAGATTCCTCCTTGCTTTGTTACACATAAAGGAACACTATAAAATTAGATATTAAACTTTGCTAGTTATTATTTGGCTTAAATTCCTTGTTTTTTCTTCAAAAAATAATGACCTCAACCTCTATGGCAAAGTTGAAGGTTTGAAAATGCCATATCTGCATTTCCACTATGCATAAGGCCTTCTCTAAATAGAACAACATGAAATGGAAATGAACACATTAAAAAAATATTCCTTGTGTTTGTAAGGATCTTAATATTCTGAGTCTGAGGAAATTAACCCAAAATTCCCTTCTTCTATATGAGCATTATTAATCTGAGCAATTACATAAAGGGTAGGCAGTGATAGGAAGCATGATTGCTGCAATTTGTTTTAGGGATATATATCCTTGTCTTAGGAATATAAATCCTGCAAACTGGATAGGAAAACCACAATTTTAGATGCCTCTGTGCCTCAAGACTGGATCATAATGATATTCAGAGAAGGTTTCTAGTCCTCAAACCAAGGCACATCTGCACCTACACTTGGATGACTCTGCATCAGCAGAGTCCTATCACAAGACAAGGCAATGTTATACAGCAGAATCACTCAAAATCTAAAAGTCCCATCTTAAAAGCCAAAGGGATCAGTCAATTGCTCTTCAGTTTTCCATCTCTAAAACAGAAAAGAACAGCTTGTCTCCATCCAAAAAAGGTGCTGGAAAACACCTTGGGTTTTCCTCTTTGGTATTTTTCACTACATATGAAAACAATATTGCACTGCAATATTACACCGCATGTGAAAACAATGACGATGGGCTCTTGTGACAGAGATTAAATTTCTTTGTAGAAAATAAGAAACTTGTCAAAATTACAGTAAAAGCAGACATGTGCATATGATTTAATACATTTTTCATTCATCTGTTGAGGAATTGTCATGGAAAAAACTTTAAGCCCACTAAAAATATTCTAAATGTATATTCTCAAGCAAATTATGGCTATAATAATAAATGAGTTACCTCAAAAGGATAATTTGATCCTTCTGGATGGATAATGTACAGACCACTTGGAGTTTTTGAAACTGAACCAACAGTATCTTTAATATGAGTGCAGTCCAAACCTACAGGAAAAAAGTACTCAAGGAAGTTCATGAGCAAAATATGCTTTAAAAAATACAGATTAATACAGGAAAAATACTTTTATTGATGGCATTAATTATTTAAAATGTAATTTTCTTCTCATGGAAACATTAAAATCATGCTTTGTCATGAATTTATTTGTAAATTAAAATTCTCTAAACACCATTCTACTTCTAAGTACAAATGACATTGTATTGACACAGTTCTTTCTAATCTTAATAGCTATGATACATACCTATATGAAATTAAAGATTATGTATCTGGGTCACTTTACAGATTTTTTTTCATTTTATTTATGACACCTGTACTGTGAAAAAGACATATTATCTGAGAAAATAAGTCTTTTTCCTACAGATATTTATACGTGTAAAGGCCTTTCCATCTTAAACTAAACATGAAAAATATTCCATTTGAAGACAGATACTGCAGATGCAGAGCACACCTTATTTCATTGCAAAAGAATGTACTATTCAGCAGCCTCAGATCACTCACTAGTTAATAATCATACTTGGTGTTTTACATAAAAATCAGCATGCTAAATGGAATGCCCAGAGTTGTCATTTGCAAATGATTTAAAGCAGTATTTATGATAACTTTTAAACAGTTTATTAAGTTTCCAGAATTTATATGTTACTAATACAGGATAAATGTCAATATATAATTGCTTACCTTTGCTTTAATTAGCTCCTTTTCAAGATACAAAGATAAAAAGGGAAGGTGTAAAAGGGATAAAAAGGGAAGACTACATCTGAAAAATACTTACCATGTGATTGAACTGCTTTATAAGGAAGTGGATCCAGATGTTTTCTCAAAATTACTGTGTTCAAAAGAACAAGTTTGTTCATGAGTTCATTTACCTGCAAATTCAAACAAAAGATCCTTAATTAGATCGCAATGAGAAATTTTACATTTTAAAGATTTTTTTCTGACTCCTAGTAAACATAATCTGAAGTTAATTTTTGTGATGTGTAGTAATTTGTACCAATGTGAAGGAATGGTCCTCAACTTTCCCTACTGCAATGTAAGACACTAAGCTGTGAAATGGGCTGCTTACCACTCCTCATAGAAATGGAAGACACTCTAATCCTACTGGTTTAATGACAATTTAATGGTTTAATGAGCCCTATTTTTCCTCAGAAAGATAATACCTGCTGTGAGAAATAACAAATACAAATCTTTGTAATAAAGGTAAAAGGTACCTGATTAGAAAGGTAATCTAGCGAAGACTGTTGATCATCCATCATGTCTCTTACCAGTTTTTTTGTACTTCTGGCATATTCAGCAAGTGAGTTCTGCAAATTTCCTTCAAAAGAAATATGTTCATCCACTTTGTTTTCTTAACTCTAGAAGTATTCTTGACTAAATGACAACATATTTATTTATTATATCTAAATGAATACTTGAAGGTGTTTTACCTTACAGCACCTGAAAGTGAAATGAAAGTAATACAGAGACCACAGATTAAAGCCAGAGGTGCTAAAAACTTCAGACTTTCTGATTGCAGTACAGACATCTTAAGAAGTGATGGTTCTTCTCATGTTTTGAAGAAGAAATTAATTTTCTCCTTGGGTAAACTGGACAACTCGTTAATGGATATCACAGAAATATAAATGCATATGATAAAAGGCAGATATATATAAGGTTTCTTGTCACCTTACATTTGCTCATTCATTGTACTACTCCTGTTTTTTTGCCCTGATGCTAAAAATCATGATCATCATCATAATGGCATAAAATTAATAATGTATATTTTTAAATCATATGTGAAAACCAAGAATTTGCACAATTATTTTCAGAGGCTGATTGTGTAATTTGCTGTATAGTTTATCAAGCTAGTGCATAGAGGATATGCTGTGTAAGCCTCCATAAAAGTAAGGTGAAGTACACACTTACTCCCGTGTAACTGACTAACTAATTAATTAACCTCCCATTTACACCCCCACATCCAGCTATGACATTAAAATGAGGAACAGACATCCTCCTCTTCCTCTCTACTTAAAAGAGATACTGACATTCAGAGGGCAACAGATATAGGTGGGTTGTGTGGCTGCTTGGATTTGCCTGTCTTCACCAATGTTTATATTTTGTCACACCAGCTGCATCCGTAAAACAGGGTACCCCAGATTTTCTGGACAACACACAGTTTGGGCAGCAGGATCACAAGGCTGTCACGTGTGCTCAAGAAGATTAAAAAATAAATTTGCACAGCATAGCATAGCAGAGGAGAGGATTGCATAGCACAGCACTGCACAGCTCATCACTAAAAGTATTCTTTATGAATACATACTGCACATGTAATGTTTGTCCCCTCGTAAAATTTTAGCTTGAGCATCACATGGTACAAGGCATTGTTCTTTTTGTTTTGCAATATCTGCAGATTTATTTTTCTCTTCTGCCTGGAGTGGTTCCTCCACAGCTCCAGCATTCCTTGTGTCCTGTTACACCAAACAATGGAGGGGGAAATAAATTGAACATAAAGCACACATAATATAGCTCAGTCTGTCAAAATGAAGTATATTGCTTCACAGAACTTCCTTCAAAACCTGTTTTTTAAAAGCTTTATCAAGCAATAATTGACAGAGCTGAGACCAAAACCAATTAGATGTTCTCTGCTTAGCCATACCTCATAAGAAAAAAGTAGTGTCAGAGGTAAAGAATAACCTCTATAAATTAAAAAAATACCACCACCATTTCTGGTGAGGTATTCCACTTGTAAGCACTGTAAGTGGGAGGCAAGAACTTGCAAATCCTGCATTACCACACCCAATGGACAACTCGAATGCTAATGAACTTATTTTCACTGGAAGGAAGCAGGCTTTTGGATTTACCACATATTAGCAAAGTACTTTTACTCTTGAAAATCTCTGAATTCATTATTTAGACACTCATCAAGGAAGTACTTGTGTACGTTTTTAACTTACGCACACAAGCAGTCATGTTAAGATTTGTAGACCAATTCAGCAGTAAAAAAATATTTTAAATGTTCTTACAGGGGAAATAATAAAGGGACAGTATACATGGGCACACAATTATCTGAAGCAGTAACAATAATAGCATTAGTAAAAGTAGTTCCACCTATTACTGTTATTTTAAAATTATATTTTCATATTTAATAGTTTTTCTTCCATGGTGCCATATGACATAAAATAAGGGAATGTTCTGAATCATCACTTTAACAAATTACTAAAAGTAATTCCCAAAATATGTGTCATTGTCAAAAGACTAAGAAACATATTTTCGTATGAATCTTTGTTTGATGATTTCATCATCTCAGCAAATAATTTGTAGTATGTTCATATATTGTGTTTTCAAACGTAAATAGGATCCTTTAGAAACGTCAAGATTTTAATGAAAAACAAAAGTTATTTAGACTTGAATACATCATCATAGTTGTTCTTTCCTGCTCCAGTTTTCTCTTTCTGCAATTGGTACTATACCAGCAAGCACTGAACATGTTTTTTTTTTTCCCCTGATTTTTGCTCTTAAAAAGTGAAAGTAAAAAATACAGAAAACTGTTAACAAAGGAATTTTACAAAAAAAGGTTTCTGAATTACTAGTATAATTGCATTTTGTGCCAGGAGAATGACAAAAAAGTAAAAGAATAGGTTTCTTTAATTTTGAAATATGCACAAAATAAAGAAAGAAAAATTATGCAAGAGTTATAAACAGATCTCTAGAAACTTATAAATAGAACACTTGAAAGTATGGCTTGTTCCAGGGCTATCGCAGCTACTCACCAGATGTTCAATTAAACACTGTTAAGCAAATATTTTTAATCAATATTTATCTATAACAAAAGCCAACATGAAACAAGCAATTAAATCTGATCTCAGCAATTCAAGCAAAAACTGACTCTGCCAAAACCAATAGCTACTCTGCATTTAAAGTCATGCAGATGAGATTAAAAATATGACATAACAAGTGAACTGTGATACAGGACATTAACTCAAAAATGTTCTAATATACTGAATTCCTGCAATTTCAATGTAGTTTCTTTTCTCTATCTGAAAATACTTGATTCTTCTGTATTTCCATATCAATCTTGAATAAGGCAATCCATATTTTTAAAACATCTGTCACTTTTCTGAGAAATTATTCAGTTACATTAATTATCTTATCTGAACAAAGTAATAGAAAATCTTACCTTAGGTGAACAAGGTTCGCCATTATTTATAACAGTCTCTCCTAAACCAAACAAAAAAATATTAAGACAAATAAATGAAGTTACCCTAAAGTGGTGGTTCATCTTTTACTTGAAGAAATGCAAATGTTTTGATAGGTTTCAAATTTCTGTGGAAAGAATTGTACACTATGAAGGCCTGATCTAACTATTTGGGAATGTCTACAGCACAAAGGGCAGCCAACACATCACTCCTTTACTGCCTGGATTTAATAAACCACATTTCAACTGCACAGTAGATTTTATATATTACTACTGCTTATCACCTCTACATGACACATCAAACATAAATATTTTCATCATGATAAACTCTAACAGATTTTTTTATATGCTATTCTTGAGCATTTTTGTATATTTGGTGTGAGTGTTCTGGGCTACTTGAAAGAAAAACTAGTATTACTTGATGTTTTCAAATTTTTACCAAGTTTTTTTATCATTAAAATTAAGGAGTCTGTACTGCTGTGGTGGTAGTGCACTAGAACAGGATGTGGAGGCAATTTTGGAATATGTCATCAAAGTAATTTCAAAATAGAGAACTGAATAAACATTATTTTAAATTAGTATTTTGTATTACATAGAAAATCTTTTACCAGGAGTATAATAGCAGTATGTTGGTGTCAACGGTAGCCCACCCATTGTAACACAGGTACTGAGACTGTCATTCAGTACAATGATTTTTATCCCTGAAAAAAGTCAAAGTATAAGAGAATGGCATGAAAAAGAAGAAAATTAAATGTAGTCCACAGAAGCTTAATTAAAACTATGAGGCACTTACAGATTTCACTCAATTCCACTACTTTTGTATCCTAAAACTGGATCTGACAGTCTAAGCAAAAAAAAAAAAAAAAAGTTCAGAAAGGTCAAACATATTTAAATTTAGACACATTAGAGAATTTAAGTTGTTTGTGATCTGGCTAAATAAATGAGACCTCAGCTTCCAATGTACCACTGGGAAATACACTGTCTAAAGGATCTTTAGAATACAGTGTTAACCTGCACGTTACACGAGTACAAGTAGACAACGTTCCAAATTTGGCTTGATAATGTGATTAATCTCTACCTCTATCTAAAGCTGAAATACACTGCAAATAGCTTTTGCTACGAAGATTTGTTGGGAGCAACCAATATTTGTTGGGAGTGGGGATTAATTCACTTTTTAATCCAATGTTTTCTTTAAAAATTAATAGTTTAATGGTACTAAGAACCTGTAACTCAGAGGAGTATATTGAATTGCCTGTGAAATTCTGAACAACTTTGGCTCTTCTGTATTTCTCAAAAACATTTTTTTTTTTTCTAAAGTACCACATGGTACATAATAGTTTTCCAATATGAGACTTACTAGGGTTTAATTAGTGCATCAGTTGATGCTCTCTCAAGAAGATGCAGATCGTGATCATTAGTTCAGTCTCAGGAAAAAGGTGACAAGATTTCCATGGCTCTCTATATATCACATTAAGGGCAAACGAACAGTTTTTCTTCCTCTTTCTATGTACATCAATAGGCAGAGTGACAAATTTCAGACAGGAATGGCTGAAATAGTCAGAACATTATCTTCTCCCATGCAGTTACCTACACAGCTTGGAGAAAAACTATAGGGCATCAGCAGATTAATCCTCTACTGGAACATGAAGGAAAGAAAAATGTGTTTCTGCAGCAGCACAGCTATGCTTCAAACTTCAAATAAGACTTATAATAAATTCAGAATCCATCCCACAAAGTTTTAAAAGCTGATCTTTATCCTTCACTGGAATATCATCAGTGTCCAGCCCAAAGTAAAATTTATGAAACTTCTTTCAAAGCAGCTGCCAGAGCAGGACCTTCCATTCTGTAACTACTTAAGATCAGGTTTCTTGCTGCCCCAGAATAATCATACACTTCTGAATTACATGGCCCTCAGCTTGTCACCTTCTTGTCCTACAGTCTGAAAGATGTGAGGTTATTTATGAGGAGAAATTATACAATAACCATAAAGGAGGACTATGAAGACTTAACAAAAAAGTAAACAAGAGAAAGATAGAAATATATAAACACTGAATAAGTTCTGAATCTCAGTAGGTATCTTAAGGTGAAGCTGCAAGTTGTGCTGTATTAGATGAAAATTTTCCATAAATCCAAGGAAGCTCAAAATCTGTCAGTGGCATGAGTTGACCATGACCTTCAATCTTCCTAGATGTGACATGGGCCGAAATTCTGCCATTTCCCAGCTCTGACTCAGTTTTCCATCCTGATAAAGCCTTCTACTGCATCCTAAATGAAACAGTGCATTTTATCAGGCAAACTGGGATTTTAAATGTGTGTGTGGGTTGAAAAGCCCACAGTGGTAAATTGACAACCACTTTTCCCCCTTCTGCAACACAACAGAGCAGATGGGGCAAATACATGGTGAATTTGGGGTTCATTTTCTGAACTAGAGTTGAAAGACTTCCATTTTAGGGTAATCTTCTCAGTGGCAGTAACTGGGATACTATATATATTAAACACATTTGGCAACCTGACCACCACTGGTCTTGCTGGTAAAATGCTAACAGCAACACCCACTTCCCAAACTGTGCTACAAATATGAGGGAGGGGTCTGTGGAGAAAAGTGTTTTACAAATGCAGAGTACTATTTTTTACCTTCCTAGTCAAAGCCATAGAACAGCTGCACACTGAAAAAAAGGGAAAAAAAAAAAAAAAAAAGGAAGAATTGGTTTAAGTTCAAATATATCAGCCAAGAAATGTCTCGCCAGGAAATCACCAAGGCATTTAGCTTGTTGCTGACAGCTCACCGAAGGCAGGGCAATATCCCAAGACAACACACCCTGCTTTGCTTAAAAAAAATAATAATAAAAGGAGAAAAAAAGAAAAAGATTTGTAGTCTTAAGAACAAACGGGGGGGGGGGGGTTAGTTTCTTTTTTTTTTCTTTGTGTAACTCTTTTAAATATTTTTCTGTAATAGTCATAATTTTGTGCATCAACTGACGCATAAAACATCTTTCAGTGGTTGTTGTTGTTACTGTTGTTATTTCTGCATCCTGCGGTTTAAAAAAAAAAAAAAAAAAAAAAAAAAAAAAAAAAAAAAAAAAAAAAAAAAAAAAAAGTTTATGGTGTTAACTCCGGCCTAAGAGGCACCCGCAGAGCTCTGCAAACCCGAACGCAGGGCCGGGCCTGGCCGGGCCGGGTGTTTGCCCACGAGGACGCGTTCGCTCGGATCCCGTGTGTTTGGGGCTTTTAAAGGTCATCCCGCGGTTTACAGCGCTGCAGAGAATGGAAAGCCCAGCGAGAGCCAAGCACCGTCCCTGGCAGGGTGTTCGGCACCGCTCTCCCGGACGGGACGGGACAGGCCCGCGGGGAGAGTGCGGAACGATTTCCACGCGTGGCTCCCACCCTGGCACGGGCACAGATAAGGGCCTGCCAGCCCGCCCTGCCCGCTGTGCCCGCCTCGAAGACAGCAAATGCTGCGGCAGCCGAGCCCTCTCCCGCAGCGCCGCGCCCTCCGCGCCGCGGCCCCGCCCCGTTGCGAAGGAAGCGGCGTCGCCGGTTGCTACGAGGCCCGGCAGGACGCGCAGAGCAGCGCGGCGGGGCCCGGCGCTGGCGGCGGTGTGGGCCCGGCGCTGGATGGAGCTCGGCGAGAAGGCCGGCGGGGCGGCGCGGGGGCAGCTCCTCGCCGGGGCCCCGCAGGACCGCGCGGGAGAGCGGCAGAGCGTCCCTGTGTATCCTTCCTGAGGCGGTCCCCGACCGCCGGGCGGGCGTTTCTCGGGGCCGGCCGAGCCCTGCGAAGGGGGGCCGGGGCTGCGCGGCTGCGTGGGGCCCGTGTGGGGCGGTGGCGGGGCCGGGGCGGCGATGTCCCAGCCTCCGCCCTGCTCCGCGGTCAGGGAGGGACTGCCTCAGGGGTGTCTTCAAACTAGAACTTGCACATTGCAGGTTTTAAACTGCCATGGGAAAGTTGACTTCTCAAGCAACTTCGGAGTTTTCTTGTTTTCCCTTTTCTAGGAGATTATACCATTAGGAATAGTGTTTTCCATCCTAATTTGTGGGTTCTTGTTTTTTGAATTTTAGTAGTAAGAACTACTGACACAAACTCTTAAGATCCGCCTGCACAGTGCTACTTAAATAATTACTGGCATGATGCAGGACTGATCTGGCTCTGTGGAGAGCTTTTATTTAGTGATGTTAATCAATTTCAGTGTAAACAACTAATCCTTTAGGGTGTGGGAGTGAGTGTGTGTGTGTGAGGGGGTGTTCACTATTTAACATTTTCCCTCTCAGATCTGCATCCTTTTGTTACAGGTTTAGATAACTACACAAAATGTCCCTTCAAATGAACATAATAAAGGTGGGATTTTTCAGCTGGTGGTATCATGAAAGATGAGTGCAAAGCCTCTCCTAAAATGCTTTTTAAAAGTAAAGTGCAATTACATTTTTTTCTAGATGAGCATAAAGTTAGTTATGACTGTAACATACAGTTATGGGACCTACTCTATATAAGGTCAATCACACAGGCTATTGTATCATTTAATGAGCTGTTCCATCCAGTTTCCATTGTCCTTAACACAGTCTTAGGGGTAGAGATTTAATATTTCATTTTGAACAGGATTTACAAGAAGAACGTCGGGCATTGAAAGAGGATCAAAAAATGCATCGGAACAAGGCAATGAAATATTTGATGGAGACAAACAGAAGAAGAAGGCAAGTAGGGTTCCTTTAATGGAGGATTGTAAAAAAAAAAAGAGAAAACCAAAGCAAAAAGAGTCATAACCTTGAGACAGATCAATATATCTCTACTATTTTCATGTTCAGTTTGATAAATAGCTCACTGCTTTCGCCTAGAGGAATCTAAGCTGAAAAGTTTCACCAATCCAGTTTCTTGCTATAAGACAAATATAATAAAAAAGAGCAATATTCTGATTTACTCACTAATTTTTGGAAACTCACTGTAGTCACATTTTATATAAACCAAATGTAAGTAGTACTTTCATCTTGTGGCTCTGATCTACATTTCTAGTGTTCTGGGTTTTATTAGCTTCAACGGATGTATCAAAAATGCACTCAGCTGTACAGCGTGGGCCAGCAGAAGGCAGTTGTTGCCTTCTGAAGTGTGTGCTTTTCTGTCTGCATGGCGTAACAGCTGCTCAGCCTTCCCTTCATGCCGAGGCTTTGTGCTCCAACTTCCCAATAAACACAAAGCAACATTTTTCTTGTACAGGTTTATACTTATAATAAACTTATTTTGTACTTACATTTTAAACAGAGCTTTGCATAATCTGTCTTCTGCATACATGAGAATGCAAAGCCATGAAATATTCTGTGGCAAATGGATTGAGTAAATTATGCCCTGAAATGTCTCAGTGAAGTGCTGTGAGTAGTTTAATGGGCATAGAGGTTTTTTCCATAGGAGTGAGATGGTGTTCACACATACAGGGGGCTCAGCTGTGTGTACTGGAGGGGCAGGTGGGTTCCTCCTTGCAAGCCCCCAGCCTCAGACCATCTTCCTCTGCCTCTTGTTAAATCATTAATGCTCGTGCCCCACAGTTCCCTTATCTGATGACTTCTATTATAAAATGTTCACTCATTGCATATGTTCATAGCTTGCAAGAGAGGTGGTATTTATTGTTTCTATTGCCATTTTAGCCTGACAGTATGTGCTATCAACGTATCCTTTGAAATAAAAAGAAAAATGGAAGAGGAGATATAATCACCTGTGAGTAATTAAAGACAGAGTGCGACCCACAACCTTTGCAGATAATAAACTGAGTCTCAGTTGAAAAATGAAATACCTAATTTCTTTCTCTGGAATAGAACCACTGCAATGCTACACATCTCAGATGAACACTGTTTATTGTATTACTGGTCTTGAAATATTATACTCTAATGTAAAAGCAAGTACCAGACAGCCTGCATATTTTTGACAGACTGGTGTAGTTAAAGTAATACTCGAGGATACATAAATACATTTCCATATGTATTTCATTGCAGCCTTAAGAAACACAGTATAAATCCAAGTTACTCAGGCGAGCCACTTAGAAATTTGGGTATGGTGTTCATAAAACAAAGTAGTTTCAATTTGTGATAATTGAGAATGACATAATTATTAGCACAATAAGCAGTTCAAATGGAAGTCTGTGGTAACAAGTTTTATCCTAATAACTGAAAAGGAGTGAATTAGTTAATGTTAGAAAGGTAGTAAATGCATACAATGTTATAAGCTGTGTCATATGTAATTGAAAATTAAGGGTCACTGCATATGTGCAGGAAAGTAGTTTGAAAATAAAGTTTTTTGAATCTAAATATTTTTTCTTGGCAGTTATACAGGTAGGAATTGATTGATCAACCCTCAGGTTGTGTCTCAAGTCTATATGATCCAAGTTCCATTAGCTTTCTTACTTACACATGTAAAGTGTTAGACATGATGATGGTTTCTCAAGAGTAGCATGACATTCTTAAGCTCCACATTCTCACCCAGCAGCACTCAAAATTCTCCCTGCCAGGGCTTACAGATGTGTATCAGGAGTTGTTCTTGGCACTGCTAGTGTATGATTTCAAAAATTTGTATCTTTTGCATTTTTTATATGGCGAGTAGAAATGAGTGCACTGTGAGGTGTGACAGTCCATTTTCTACCTCTAACCTTCATGTAGAATGGTTGAGGTTGGAAAGGATCTCTTGATCTAGTTGAACACCTCCACTCAGGAAGGGCAATCTGTGTCAGTGCTGTCATCCTTACCAAAAAAAAGTGTTTCCTGATATTTTAAAGGAAACTTCTGTGTTTCAGTTTGATCCTGTCAGCAGGCATCACTGAAGACAGCCTGGCTGTCTCCTCTTTGCACCTTCCTTCCAGGTATTTGTAGACATTAAGAAGATTCCTTTGAGCCTTCTCTTTTCCAGGCTGAACAGTCCCAGATCTTTCAGCCTGTCCTCCTGGAGCCCTTCACTGACAGCCCTTCATTGACAGCCCTTCATTGAGCTGTCTCTAGTCTGTCCAGGTCTGTCTTGTACTGAGGAGCCCAGAGCTGGACACAGTCCTTCAGCTGTGGCCTGCCTAGTGCTGAGCAGAGGGGAAGGATCACTTTCCTCTACGTGCTCGCTAGGCTTTGCCTAGTGCAGTTCAGGATACCACTGACCTTCTTTGCAGCAAGGTTGGTCCTTTCTCTCAAGTAACAAGTCCTACAGTATGAGAGGAAATGGCCTCAAATTGCATGAGGGGAGGTTTAGATTGGATACTATGACAATTTTCTTCATGAAGATGGTTGTCAAGCATTGGAAAAAGCTGCCCATTGGAGTGGTTGCATGTGGTATACTTCAAGATGTGGTTTGGTGGTGGACTTGGCCATGCTGGGCTTGTTGTTGGAGTTGATGATCCCAGAGGTCTTTTCTAACCCAAATGATTCTGTATTTCTATGTTTAACGAAGATGTTAAAGAGGATTTGGCCCAGTACTGACTTCTAGGGTTCACCACTATCTACTGGCCTCCATTAGGACTTTCTGTCACTAATCACCACCCTCTGGGCCTGACCATTCAGAACATTTAGATTCCACCTCGCTCGCTGCTCATTCAGCCTGTACAGCAGCATCTCGTTTATTAGGATCATAGGGGACACTGTACCAGCAGCCTTAGTAAAGTCCAAATAGAAAATATCTACTGCTCTCCTCTCATCTACAGGACTGTCATTTCTTTGTAGAATTTTATGAAGTTGATCAAGCTTAACCAAATTTAGTGTCAACCTTAAGTTTATAAATTTTCTACTAAAAAAGTAAAAGCAGTTAATTCCCTTTAGGATGAAGCACTAGTGAAGATACAGAAGAGTTTCTGCTCTCTCTGTAATCTTGTGTCATTTAGGTTCATTCTCTTAATGTTGCTTTGTGGAGGAAAACTTTTCTGTGGGTTTTTCTTTTTGATTTTTTTCAGGAACCACTAGCAGGCCTCCTTTAAACAAGGCTGTACCAAAGCACTTTTTAAGCTAATGAGACCCACATATGCAAGATTCTTGCAGATTGAGGTCTTCTGTTTTCAACCTTTTCTATATGTACTCATAATGAAATTTTCCCTGACAATCTACTGTTGATTTGTTGTCAATACTTCTAAAATGCAGCACCTTCAGCATTAAAAATAGTCAACTTCTACCAGCTGTACACAGTTAATTGGTTTAGTACTAAAAAACAAAATCATCATTTGCTCAGAAAGAGCAAGGATAGGTTTGGAAATAAAAGTCTCAGTAACTTAAATTTCAGATCTTTTTCAGTCCCCCTGATGTTATGTGTTTCTTTGCATCTCTTGTACTGACCAAGCTCCTTAGTTTTGTGTTAACAACAGTACTTCGACACAGCAAAAAACCCTAGCCTGCAGTTTTTACAAGTTGCCTGAGTATCAAGAAAGTAATTTCTTTATTGTCTCACTGATACATGAAGTTGCAATTTCAAGATCAGATTAAGAATCAAATATTCTCTGGGGCAGTAGCTGGCAGATATTTTGTTTAAATAACAGTATTCTGGAAATAAGAGCTACTGACTAAGCACATACTTAATGCAAATGAATAGGATATCATATTTTATGTTTCTATAACACATTGCTTTCTAAATACCAGCTGTCACTTTTGCTGCGGACTATAGACTTTGTGCTGTTACTGCTCAGTGCAAAATGTGTTTCCCATTTTACTGTGATGTTACTGTCTGCAGGTAGCTGGTTCATTCTAGAAATGCAATTGTCTATGTGCATTTTAAAATAAACCTTACGGTTGGTTGTCTTGGTTCAGCATTTTGAATTACCTTGAAATAGCTAATCTGTCTATTGAAACTGGGCTAGGAAGTCTATATCTGTTTCCAATTTGTTTCAAATCTATTCCCAAACTATTGTTCTTTCTGTAATACTTTATTTTCAACATATGCACAAGCTGTGTGCTCCACCTACTGGCTGATTAGCATTGATTATTTAATAAATGCTCTTTAAATTATTCATCACTTTTGTTGATAGAGAATGAAAAGCAGTCTGTGGCCAGAAATACGAGAACAATGTCAGCACTTGCTAAACAGAGAGAGCAGAGTGTTAAGAATTTTGTATTTCTTTCTACATCAGAATGGAACTGGGAAAAGTAGGTGATCACTGTAACCACTATGATGTGGACTTGAAATGCAGTATTGCCATTTCTGATAATGGGCCACAGGATTGTGCTGAATTAGAAAGGCCTTGGAACAGATGCTTGCCAAACTTGCTCTCTTTGAACTTTTCTTGACCTACCAGCAGCTTTGTTTTGCTTGGTTTGGCTGTAACAGCAATTTCTCTAAAAGACCAGGTGTCTGTGGCTAATTTTGCCTTTATCTTTTTATTGTATGACCACAGTTTTACATAGGTAGCAGTAAGAAGCAGTTATTCTATGCAGAGAATGAGATATTTATGACTCTAAAATCATGAAGTAGTATAGAGAAATGCAGGCCTGGTACAGTAGCAGAGGCTTTGAAAACTGGAGGTGTAGGATGTGGCATGGAGGAATACAGGCAGGGAATGGTAAGAGATGGCACTGGAGACCCCATGGCTATACTCACCAATAGTCAGCTAAAGAAGCACAGAAATAGATCTGACAAACCTGGCTTTTAGAGGTAACGAAGAGAAGAAAATAATAGTATATAACATACATAGAAGGCACCATGTATGGAATATTTGGAGGTACTGTGAAGCTACAGATTGATTATGATAGAGGAGAGGTGTAAAAGTGTATTAGCAAATACAGAAATTACTCCAAATTGATCCTAAAGTGAGGGAGAAGAAAGCATCTAGATGAAGATCCCGTTGGTCCTGCTGAAGGGACTCCTGATGCTGCCAGTTCACCCTAACGCTCCAGCACAAGCAGAATGAAACTACAAGCCTTGGGATGCAAAAGAGCAATGCAAGAATGAGCATCAGGAAAGGGGATAGAAACTCAATATGTGAATAACTGTTCAAACTGGTATATCACTATTATTGAGCCTTTTTCTGTATAGAAGTATTCTAACAATATTATTATTTTTCAGTAACAATTCTAGAGTCATAATAATTGGACTCTTTAAGATTTGAATTGTGCTAACAAAAAAAATGCTTGACTTAATAAGGTGTGCTTGGGTTTTGCCTATGAACAAGACTTGGAATGTGACAACTGGTATATAGTGCAGGCAGCCCACCTGTGGACCTTTGGGTCATATTTGCAGGACAGCTCTCTGTGACCCCATACAGTATTGTAAGGGTTGGTCCTTCTGAAGCTCTTGCAGCAATTTCAGGCTGTCTTTTTATGTCCAGTATACAATTATCAAAGAAGATGAAGGAATAGATTTGATATGTGTTCCTGATCTTGGGAAGTGTCTCAGATAAAAAAGTTGATTTTTGGGCAATGTCCACAGATCTTTTTAAGGATATAAAATTGCTTCCTGTTTGCCCATGAAGGAAATTTTGAGTGTGACACTGCATTTTAGCCTTTTCTTCATCCTACTGCAGTCATTGACCATACAAATATCTCCCTGCCTCAATTTTAAAATTATTGGGCACTGGTTTGCAACATAATGTGGCAATGGAAGAATAATATCAACTCAGCATCAAAATATTCATTTCATAGCATTCCATACACACTGTATATATTCCTTTTTTAATTATTATTTTCATCCAATGCAATAGTATGCATTTAGTCCACCTGGGAATGTAGCATCTATCACTTCACTGTGAAGAGAATTTAATAAAATTAACCAGGAAATAGCTCTACCATCTAGTCATACTGTTTTTAACATAAAAATGCCTTCCACATAATGTCTGTATATGTGAGACAGCTAAATATTTTAAGTTTTGTATTCCAAATTCTCCATAAATATTTTGGCAGCCATTTCAAAAATTGCCGCACCACTGGGTTGTTTATAGTAGACAGAAAAATTGGGTTAAAAAAACACCAGTCAGGAAATTCTTCTGCTAACTATCCATCTTAAAGCCATACTCTTTTGCCAATGGTACATCTGTGATATGAACCTAAGCTGGTGTCTTAAGGAGAGTGCATGAACAAACATTTGCTTTAACTGTTTTTCTGTAAGATGTAAATGTGCATTTTTAAAATTATTTTTTTACATAATGAACCTGAGTGTTACAATTTACATACTTCGAGGTCAAGAAATTAATAAGCTTCACTGAATAACTTTAATCCATTTCCTTACATTAAAATAAGATCCTTTCTTCTCCTTCTTGTCTTAATCCAAACCAAATATTGATCATGATGAGCTGTGCTGAAAAAGACCTCTTGCATCAGCATTTGGACTTGCTCATTCCCAGCTATATGAACAACAGTCATTTTTTAATAATCATTATTAGGAATGTGGAAGAGTGCAGCTAAGCCATATTCAAAATAATCTGAAAAAAAATACTCTGTCAGAATTGACTTTTTTCCATTTTGGAGTTACACGCTGGAATTACTCCAGGTGTAAAGTTGTAGAATTTCCCACATGTCTGAATTTAACAACTATAGTTCAACAAAAGGCCTTCTTGATCAGCTTCTAGAGATATCAAAGGACATCAAGAAGAATGTGTTTAAAGTACTTAGGAGGATAAGCAAGTCTGTTTCCTCTCCTGTGAATTTCATTTAGTCAAGATAAAATTGCACATTTCTGTATTAGGTTTTACAGTGAGTAAAATTCAGGAATACTGAAAGTGGACAATCAACTCTAGTTCTACTTTTTAGTTCTAACATGTTTTGACAGCTATGTATAGATGAGTTTTCAAATAGTGAAAGTTTTTGTCTCTCTCTCATGCTATGCTTTCACTTCCAAGTGCATTAAAGTGGATATTCCTGTATAAGTGTGTACTTAGGAATTAGTTGGCAGTTTTTCTGTTTTTTTTACTATTGTGCCTTCAAGCCTTTCAGCTTTCTAAAATAAAAAGTACCTATTTCAAATTATTTTTGTCTTTGTTTTTACAGGAGATCAGTCACCACTTTGAAGGGATACTAGAGAGGGTGACGTTGATTATTTCAGTTTGAACTTTTTCCCTGAAAAGCAAAGGGAAGAATATTAAAATAGCTTGAATTAAAGAGGAGCTCTGTGAAGTAGCAGCTTTGCTACATCAAGCAAGAAGAGCTATGAAGCCACTGCTAGTGATTAGAGTTATAGGAAGGTATCTTACTGTGATGAGAGAAACAAAGAACATTTGGCTAAACTTTCCACTAATGCTGGCTAGAGGGTGACCCTGCTTAGTGTACTAGTGACCTGTTAAATCACATTTCTAATACACAGGTGGGAAGCTCCCAGCTGTAGTGATCTTTGCATGGCAGGCTTTGGAAGTTTCACATGAAGACCGTTACTTTTATAGTATTACTGCTTTTAGAATAGAATGTTGCCAGGGATGGGGCATCTACAACCTCTCTGGGCAACCTGCTCCAGTGTTTCACCACCCTCACTGTAAAAAATTTCTGCCTTATGTTGAGTCTGAATCTACCCTCTTTTAGTTTAAAACCATTAAGTATTACTTGCCTACATAGGCACTGTGCCAATAAATATTCTGGGTATATTTCACTCTGGGAGGTAGTTTGTCAGTAAAAGTTGATGATTCTGTCAGCAGGAGAAAAGATTCCACATAGCTTCATGAAGCTCACACCTACTGAAGGACATTTTTGTGATGATGGTTGTTTTTGACTAGAGCCTGCTTTGCTTTACAACCAGTGAGAGGACTCATTTAATGCATTTTTTAATATTAACAGATTCTGTCAATTATAGTTTTGTGTTGCTGTTTTATCCCATTTTGTGCTGCTAAACTGATTGTCTTTTGGGAAGCTTCTTAATAACTACGACTTGATACTTTTGCATATTTATAAATAATAGCTGTAGTTCCTTTGTGTTATTTCTAAATAACAACTTTTAAACTGTTATTACTTCCCCAACAGCTTGTGAAAAGTACACACAGAGCATTTGCAATTAACTTTCCTACTGAACTGCTCACTGTGACACACATATGTGGTACTGTAAAGGCTATTGTAAAAGTCACATTAGTGACTTTTAGACAAGAACTGGTCGAGTTTGCATGTTAATTCACATATGAAAAAGAATCAAATCCCTGGTTGAGGCTAAGAAATTAAAATATGTTGTGACTCTTCTTCATTACCCACTGTCCCATTTATGTTCCGACTAACTCTAAAAATCCAGCTGTGCTGAAGTTAATAGCATTTAATTTATGGACAGGCAAGCTTTTGTACTAAAATGGCAAGTTGGTAAGCAAGTTACTAATATTTCAGTAAATGTAACTCATAAACATACGAATGATCTGCTTTGGCTTCTTAAATACAGAGCCTTTGAAGAAAGACAGAAGGAAGAAGAAGCAAAAGAAAAAAGATTTAGAGAACAAGTTCTGCAGCAGAGGAAAATTAAATTTCAGGAGGCAACTGCTAAGTTCCAACATGCTCATCAGTCCTTTTCTCGGCAGAAACAAACAGGTTTGTGAATTAACTGTTATTCACAATACAAGTATTTTTATATTCACAGAATCAAAGAATAGTTAAGGTTGAAAGGGACCGCTGGAGGCGGTTAATCTTTTTGTTAGTAAACAGAACAATTGACTTCACTCAAAGTAATTGAATTCACAAAAGCAAAACAGCTGACAAGTAGCTCAGATCTACATCACCATAGTAGATATGACAATTAGGTAGGGGAAATAAAAACAGATTTGGTTTTTTTTCCTAAAAACTGTATTGTGAGATATTTCACTATATTCCAGTCACAGTAAGTACATGACCTCCTTGAGGTATTGTGGCTTCCTGGGTTTTCCCCACTTTTTTGACTGCAGTGTGCTTATTGGTTGCAGTACTGTGCTTTCACAGCTGGGTGAGGGGTGTTACGAGGCCACTGACAGTTACTAGGATAGCATAATGATCCCCTCTTTGAACTTTTGAATATAAAATATTCCAAAATGTGCATTTTGTTTGTCATTAAGTAAATTCAGTCCTAGGATATATTAACATGGTACATAATTTTTTTTTTTCCTGAATTAGTCCACTTTCTAAGCTTTTCTCTTGCTGGGAAGCAATGATCACTTCAGCTCAGTTCCTGCTTTCTTGGAATCAGTGCAGATTGGCAGGAGTTTGTAACAGCATTGGCCAAGTCTGATTTCCCGTCAACTTTCCAGTGTTCAAATGCTTAAGATATGGTCTATTACTTAGGTATTCTTTAACAGATTTACTCTCCCAACTGCAGTTGTGCCAGCTGTGAGGTAATGTCTCTGACTTCAAGATCAAATGTCAGATTAAAATAACAAAATAGAACAGTACTGGTTTAGGGCTTCTTCATAGTTCTACTGATGCCCAGAAAGTGTAGCAATAGAAGGAATCACAGTTTTTTCTCTTGGTTTTCCTTTATATAAATTTGCCTCTGCTACTCTTTGTCCTACTTCTACTCACTTGAAAGTGGCAGTACATTGTGCCTGTCTGGACTTCTTCTTCCCCACTGGTTCAATTATTAAGTTACAATTTGGCCTCTGTAAAATATCTGCAAGCCATAATTTTGGCTCAGTGCATGAGTGGAATAGTCATAATGTAAAAACGAAGTTAGATATTTTAACCTCGTATTTTTTCAACAGTGCAGTTTAAAAGCAAATAGCAAAACTGTTGAATACATGTGTGACTGTAAACACTTAAATAGACTGTTGTTTTTTTTTTCCAGAGGAACTCAAGGTGCTCTTCCATGTCTAATAATGCTAAACTACTGTGTTTATTGTAACTGTCGGGATTTAGGCTTCCAAACTTCAGCAACTTAACCAAACCATTTATGGTAAAATATTCCAATTTTTAAAAACTCTTTCCCCATTGTGTGTTTTTAGCTCTGATCCCTCCAGTTCAGACAAAAGCAGCTTTTCAGTTAGAAGAAGCTCTTGAACAAATTAAAGGATCAGTTTTAACGCCAGGACTGTGCTTGCAAAACATAAACAAAATCAATTTCAGGTAAGCATTCCTGTTCATTCTGATGATCAAAGGAAGTAAATTTCTTACGGTATTCAATAAACAGCAGACAATTACTTTTAAGAAATTGTAGGGCATTTCTCATTGTGACAAAGAAAGCACTTCTGTGAACTTTTCCAATGAAATGTTGTGCAATTTTGTTGAGTTGTTTGTGTCCAGTTGGTAAGACAGCAGAGGAGATGACACAAACCTTTTCCCCTCTGTGGAATTCTGGGAACAGTCAAGACTAACCCAATCTCCAGTCAGTTATAGCCCAACTCAGATTGCCATGGTTATCAAACCATTTGCTGTTCTCAGAATTATTCTGTCTAAGTGATTTTTTTTATCCAGATTTTTTTCCTTTTTGCATTCAAGGATACACTAGTTTATATGTTCACCCAAGGGCCTTCTTTCCAACTGTAATTCCTTTATATTTCTCATTCTCCGTATGAATCGAGAGCATCCTGGTAACAATTTGACTGGAAATTTCATTTTATATCACATAAAATTTTATTTGCATATTTTTCATTCTCCCCAAGCACTGTTTCTAAGATACCTTGACTTATAACAGAATGTTCCTTCATACATAGTTTATTTATCTGCTGTATTTCCTACTAGTTCCTGATTATCTCTTTCCTAACCTCTAATTTCTTTAACATTTCACCTCAGGAGGTTATTTTTGTTGTTGCTTCTTTTGTTATTCCTTTCTGCATTTCAGTTATTTTCTGCATGATAGAAATTGTGCAGATGTTCAGAACAGAGATAAATTCTGAAAGGGGTCTCCCTCCTTTTGGGCTTCAGTATGTTCTTCTGGGTGACATTGATACTCAACTTGTTTACATATCTCTGCTCTGATTAACACATTTTCAGGTGATAAACTGGTCAGTTGAGAAAATATTTTATAACTTATAGAGCTTAATACTCATGCTATTTTCTAGTCAACATTCATAGAAAGATTGCTGCAACAAAAACAAAGAAACAAACAAGAAATCTACTTGATAAATCTAAGTTTAATTTATGGCAAAAAATGTAGATGTTTCTGAACCCTGTCTAAGGTTTCTAATCATTTGTCTCATTTCACTCATAGGCTTCATTAAGGACAGCATCTCACTGCCTTAATAATTTATTTCCTTATTTTTCAACTTTTCAAACTGTTTCTTGTGCGACACATTGGTATCTCAGGAATTGTACAAACCACTTACCATTTCTTGCAGTGCTGTCACTCCATTTTTATTTGTATAATGTAAAAAATTCACTATCCTTTAATAATGATAGTGTGTTCTTTTTCTGGTTTTCATCTTCTTAACTTGTTTTCCTAAGGAAATTATATTTACATGTTCATACTATTTACAGTTTGTTTTCCCCTCATAACCAAATTTGAGAGAAAGCTTAAGAATCTTTAAGTTAATTATGTTTCTGTAAGTTTGAACTTAGAAATTGCTCAAGGAAAAAAAAAGGAAAATAAGTGACCCCAGCATCAGAAAGGCTTAAAAGTTGAGTCCACTATGACCTATTGGGAGGTCACAAGACAGCTAGTACAGATAAAACAGAAGGGCATTTTGAGAAGGTTCTGGACAGTGAAGGTTCTTAAAAAGTCACCAGTTTTGAGATGTAAAGCTTTAAACAGATCTTGTAATCGCGTTAATTGGAAATTTTGGGAAGGGTATTAACTAACACATAAGAAGTAGCAGATACCTATTCTGTTTCTTAAAATTTTATAAATGCTGAAGCCAAAAATCTTGTGTCGTCTTTAGAATTTACCCTTCCTCAGAAAGAGAATGCCTAGAATTAATTGACAGCCCCCTCTTAAAGGAAGAAATGAATACTGTATTAAGTATGCAATATAAACATAGCTTCAGACCCAAGTGAATATCTGTGAATTTTAAAATATTCTAGGATTCATGTCTGTCTTTTAAAAGGTGTAAAAAAATAAGCAATGGTGACATATTAACTCCTCTTGGAGAAAGCAAAAGTCCTGAAACACCTAATAAGTGTATTCTATGCTGCAGTAGACCCATTTTGCTTCTAGTAGGGTTTAGTTATTGAATGCTAAAGCAAAGATTTTGGAGAACTCATTAGCCAACAGACACAGAGATGTTTGTACATTAGGTGTGTAAATGGCATGCTGCTCTTTTTACAAGATATATTTCCCTATTGGTGTTTAAAATAACTATGTTTGATGAAGTTGAGTCTTGGGATATATACTTTAATACAACAAATCAAAAATTGTCTATGGAAAAGTTGGAATGTTGAAACTTCTAAAAACATAAATGGTCCAAGCATGTAGAAATGTTTATAGATATGAATGATTTAAAGACTCAAATAAATATAAAGAAAGTTGTTTGTGTCCAAAAACCCAACCAACTTGGTTTTTGTGTCCAAAAAAACAAGATTAACTTGGTTTAATTTGGTTAAACTTGGTGTTTGTATCCAACAAAACATGTTTTTTGGGGGCCAGGTGTCAGTCAGTCTAGTCCACAATAACAAAAAAGTTTTGGGATAGGGAGGATATCTGCCATTCAAAAGAAAACAGCATGCAGTTTTCTATGTTTGATAAATAAATATGTGAATTTGTTCTCCCTTTTTGCTGTCAGCCATCTCATCAGAAATAATAAATTCCATTTTACACTCTCCTTAGGTCACTGCAATTAAGCCAATGTTTTTTGTAGCCTTGTATAAAATCTCCTGAAAAATAACAATAATCTTAAGGGTTTGAAAGTTTCCATTTTCCATTGCCCTAAAATTATAAAGGCCCAAAAAAAAAAAAAAAAAAAAAAAAAAAAAGAAGTCTTACTAGATTATTTGCCTACTTGAAACAGATCCACTGAAATAAAAGGGATAATTTAAAAACATTAAGCTGAAGAAATGGATAGAAATTAAGGAAAGAGGTTCTTGAATTTCTGTACATATGTGAAACATATATCTCCAGCTAAGAGCTGGTCACAGGGCCCAACTACACTAGCTACTATAAAGATTTTTTTTGTTGGGCAGCAAATTCTTTAACATACCGCAATACTGACATTACATATCATTGGTAGATTTGGACTCTCTGGATACTAGAAAGCCTTCTTGCTCTTTGAAGTAAGGGAATACCTGACAGCATCAATATAGTTACACTCTGCATAAGCCAACTTTATGGAAAAATAAAGCCCATTTTCCTTTTCATTTTTTTTTCTTTTTCTTTTAAAAAAACCCTCAGTACGATTCTGTAAATTACCAAACTGCTGGCTGACATTTGCCCTATCAATGCAAGCCTGAGGCAGTCACCCAATAACTCAATCAGAAAATTCTATTTATAAATAAACAGAAGAGAAGTTTTAAAATGGAAAGTGTTGGACACCTTCACATAGTACTAACAGCATTTGTCGGGCTTTTCATCATTTATTGATGTTGTATGCATTTGGTAAGAAATATATTTAAAAATGTACTGTTGATGCATAAAAATAACACAAAGTAATAATTCTCTTGTTTGTATCAAGAACCACAGATGACACTTCATCCTCATCAGTATGTAGAAGTGATTCTTTCTGTCAGAAGCAGAATTCAGCAGTGTTTGGCTGTGATGAAACAATACAGGAGAGCAGTAGAACAGACATGGATAGTCACCAACTTCTCTTCCAGAAAAATCTGGAAGAAATGCAACAGCTCCTTGAAAAACAGCATCTCAACAACTTAGAGGTATGATATTTTCATTTTCATGTGATTTATTGCAAGATGCTTTTAAGTGTGACAGAAAGTTTCTTGAATGTAATAAAACTGAAAGTCCTGTTCAGCTAACTTTGTCAATTAGACAAGATGGGAGGGCACACTGTTCTGTGCCTTATCAATGGATTATTTTTAGTAAAATTATACATATTTTCCAGTAAGAAGTCAGAGATCTTTAAAAATATTTATAAGAATGTTTTCACAAATTCATCCAAGATACCTGTTAGGTTGTCCTTTTTCCTCTGTTAATGTAAGATTTGTATGTCAGATTTCTTGTCTCTGACATTGGTAGCCATTAGTTGATCACAGGAGTCTTGTGCTACCTCTGAACTTGAATTTGTTTTCAGTGCACACCCAAGTTTCTGCTGTGCTGATTGTGACAGCATGAAATGCTATAGAAGTATTATGATGGCATGTGAAAAGTTGGAGGATTTTTTTGTTTTATTTTGTTTTTTTTTTCCCAGTATGTGGTGATATGTTAGAGATTGACTTCAAGTCTCTTGAGATCCTTTTTTATCATCTTTGGAATAGCTGCGGGTGTTCCAGTAATGAGCTTTTTCTGCCTAAACTAATTTTTAGATTGAAAATCAGTTTAAAAAGTCACCTTAGAAACACTGAAAATCAAGAACTGAGCTCTAAGGTGATTTTTAGTTGTGCACCTTTAAGTGTGATTTTATGTCTCAGTGTTGTCTTTGATTTTGGAAATACTGTCTTCAACATTGTAGTTTGTAGTTTCTGGGAAAAAAAAAAAAAAAGCCCATACTTTGGGGCTTATTCTTTTATTTCTAGACTATCTATTGGTATCCAGAATCATGATATCTGAAATGACCTGGACTCCATGAAGCCCCTCCCTCTATTTTGGTTGTGGCTGGAGGCATGGAATGGTGGCTATAGAGCAAGGGCTTTTCCTTTTATTACAAGTATATGGATAACTCATGAAAGACTTTAGAGAGTTCAGATATGGTTTGTCATTTATGTTTCTTGGAGCATTTATCTCTGCCTTTGTATCTACTTTGTTCTGATGGTTATGCATGAAAATCTTGAGCTGATGGCTAAGACAGAAAATCTCACTCAACTGGAGTGAGGTTCAAAAAAGTTGAATGGAGAGAAAGTATAGTTTGTACTGGAAGTGTTCTTTCTTACTTCTAAGCATAAAAGAATGAAGAGAAAGTGACAATTTATAGAAGAGAGCTGATAAAACTGAATTCTAGATAACCACTTTACAAAAATACAAAAAAAGTGTAAGCTTTTTTTTAATAATACCACATTTTCATTTCACTGGTTTGCAATCCCTCCCTAAATGATTATGCTGAATTTGGCAGTAGCTGCATTAGAACATCTTGAAATTAGAAAACAAAACACATTCTCTTTGAGAAAAATAAGACTTCTGTATTGGAGTGTTTTATCAAACAGAATTATCACTTCCTAATTGAATTCTAGGGGAAAACAGCTATGAGTCATGCATAATTTTTTACTTTTAGTTTTTTCTAAATATTATCATCAGCATTGGGTACTGCATATAATATAGGAATTTGTGTTTACAAATTAATGTATTTTTGAAAATACTTGTAAAAAATTTTGCTTTTTTTCCAGAAGGTATTTTTCTGCTACCACTAGGGGTTGCTCAGCTTCTTTCCTCTGATGAATAGTTTCAAAATGTAAATATTTATACTTCGGACATTTGGACTTACTTTCTTGAAATTGCACACTTTGGACTCTGATTTAAAAAATAGTCAAGAAAGCTATTGACCTTGTTCTAAGGCCTGAGTTCTGGAAGTTTAATACTTGGATTGTGCTGATGGCTGGTGTGCATGTGCATTGTGATTTCCTATACTGTGAAATACTCTTACTAATAAAATTTATAACTTATAATGATTTAGATTGATTTCTTACTGAAATCAATATACTTCAGTGGTCTTGATACTACCTGTTGTCCGAAGTAATTTCTGAGATTAAAGTATTTCACTGTGCGCATGCTTTGCAACCTAGCCATCCATTGAGATCCTTTGACCTCTCTTTGTTTCTGTTTTTACAGGCCCAACAGGATTATAAAGATTCCTAAAATTCTTTACTTTCCTACAGGGCAATAAAGTTCTATGTGAACCTTTACCAGTAGATTTGTTGTGTTGCCTGCTTTACGTGTCTAAATATTTGTACAGATTCATCAGTAAGCTAGGGTTTTAGCGGCTTTTGCTGTTTTCCAAAATTATTTTGTGTAAAGTATTGAGAGCAGTAGATTTTATTTTGTGCAATAGTTGCATCGAAGCCACTACATCAAGTTACTGTTTTATGTTCAGGAATATGTTCCATTTTGAAGAATTTAATATTGCTAACTTCATTCACAAATAAAGGTTTTATCTCTCCATCCTTTCCTGGTTTTATTGCATGCATAAATAAAATCTTTAAGGTGGAGCTAGTAGCATGGTCTTTAGCTAAAGCTGCATGCAGCTTTTAACCAAATGACATTAGTCCCAAGGTGCTTAACATTTTTTTGAATGGTTAACTCCTTATGTTGAAATTTTCCATTTCTGGTACCTGCCTTGGACCGAACAATTTAGAAAAATTACACTAAATGGCTCAAATGTGACAAGGAAGAGTATTTTTCAGGTATTTTTTTGTCTTTTTCTTCTTTTCACCTCTTCAATTTCATGGCCATGCAACATTATTTTGGTCAGTACCATATTTCTAGGCTCTACTAGAATAAATTTTGCATTATGTCTGAATTAAACTGATAGCATAACATTTTATGTCTATAGTTTCATTTTTTAAACAAAATACTTAGAAGTGAGAGTTAATTCAAGACAAAATAGGTGTAGATTATCACATGGAGATTGTATTTTCCTCTTCCCTCCTTTATATGACCATAATTATGTGGTATCAAGTGGTATCTGTGAAATCCAAATTTAAATCCTTTTCTGACTGATTTGAAGCAGGATTTTTACCTTGGTTCACTGTTTTTGGTTTTTTTTCTGAGAATATTGTGCAGCCATTGAAGTACTCAGTAGCATTCTTTCTGTGAATACCATTCCCCTTGGAAGAAAATACTTCAATATTTATTGAAATAGGAAGGGAACACTGAAACAATTTTTCAGAAATTGCAACCCAAATTATATTACGTATAATACAGGAAAAATTTTTATCTTCCTGTACTGTGTGTGCTTATACATGTTACATGTAAAATCCCAGAAGTCTCTGAGAAACAATGAAGAATATTTTCTAAGTGATATTCCACTGAATGGTCTGGACATCACCTGCCTTTCAGGAGTTCACTTCTAAGACTGTTAGCTGTTGGTGTTACTTTGCTTTTGAGTTTCACAGTGTCTATGAAATGGAGATGTTTCAGGTAACTGATGGAAAAACTGTAGTATGACTGAAATGACTTAACCAAAACTTCCCTCTGCAAGAGGTGTTGCCAGTCTAATTCTTCAGAGCCATAGGCAAAACCAGCATGGAAAAAAAGGAGTGCTGTGTACAGAGTCTCTCCCAAGCATCAGAAACTTTTAGAGTGCTCAAGGCTAGTTAGTGGGAAAACAGACTCTGACAAGGAGGCTTAGCATAAAATGGCATACAAACTCGATTTTGTAGAGACCATTCAACAACTTGAAATAGGTTTCTACGGTCACCTTAAATCTAGAAAAATTGATGATTTTTTTACTTGTAAATGTGAGTGTTAACATTTTTATTTTGATCATTTAAATTATATGACAGGCCTGAGTGATTTCCTTACTTATTTTCCTCTTGGCAAGAGGAGGGGTGTTCAGTTTTCATTGGCTTTCAACCAATATTGTGACTAACAGCTATCTTCCACATTATTTCAGTAATCCAAAATTCACGTGTGCTATAAAGACAAATTGAAATGTATTATTTTACCCAAATACTACAACTTGTTTTGATTGTGTATTTCTCAAGAGTAGGTTTTGAGGTTTTGGAGGCAGTTTTTCATAAAATAACTTATTCTAAGTTTTTCTGTATAAAATCACATGACAGTCTTCATACCTGACCATCTGGAGTTCATTCAACACTGTCTTTCCTCAATTCAAAGCCCTTCTTGAACGGGTAATAATGTAGGATTGAAGCTGAAACAGATTTTCAGTACAAAAGACATCACAGTTAGACTTATACATGGATAAGGTTTTGCTTGTGGATAAGTTATGATTGTTATACATACAGCATAGCTCACAAACCACAGGAACAAGGAAATTGATACTATCCTTTAAATATACCTGTTCCTTTTTTACAAACACATAGTTTTTTCATAAGAATTGTGATACATATTAGCATGAGTCCATTTTTGGGTTTACATTCATATATATAATATTTATGTACAGCTATGCACTAAAGTATTTTTACCATACTTCATGGCTGGTTTTGGAGAGATTTGTTTTACTGCAACAGGGTAAGATGTTCATAAATGTAGCTGAAAGAAAGGAATGGAGTAAAAAATAGCAGTATCAAATCTTTAATGTACTGCAGTTACAGTAAGATGTTTACTAGTAGGAAAGGACTGGAAGATATAAACTTCATGTGCATGTGGGCCTACGAGGATACTGCATTATACTAATGTGGTATTATCAGTGATAGTATATTCTGGTGTCTCAAGAGGATATTGGAAGATCTATTGATTTCTCATGAAGATTAAAATATCAGTCTCCAAAGTATTTTTGCCCCTTTGAAGACAGCAGAGCTGTGTTTTAAAAAGATAAGACTTTTGTGAATTTTAAAGCAACACAGAATTCAGATACTTTTTTGTATCCTAGTACTCTGTTTATATCCTAGTATTCTAATGGTTGTCTGGGTACCCAGGAGCATAATCAATTATTTCATTATTTCTAATGAAAATTAGTCTAATTATTATAATTATTAATTATTATAAATCTGCAGCAGCACTTCTGTGGTATTTAGTAGCTTGAGCTTTGCTGGGCAGTTCATGCCCAGTACTTGCATATCTCCATAAGGAAGTATGGTTCACCATAAATAAAGTACAAAATAAAGCATCAAATCAAACACCCAAAATTCAGAAGACAAGTGTAAGCAGAGGGTAACTGGGACCTCTTTCAGAAGACTGAAAGTTCTTGTAATAAACAGAATTGCACTATTTCAAACAGTGCCAAGATTTTAAAAAATTAACCTTTAAATTTGGCAGGCTGTTTAGGGGAAGGTAGATGCTGAAAGCTTGTACAAGTTCTTAAAAATCAAATCTGTGAAGTTCTTAGGAAGAATGTATATCTTGAAACATATCTGATTGAAAAAAGTTGAACTTGTAAAAGAGGTAACATTTAAGTCACAAAATTTTTTTCAAGATAAGTGATTATATTAATGAAGCATGCAGTGAATGTTGGAAATTACATGAAAGTGCCTTATTATGAAATGTAAGTATTAGAAAATGCTCTTAGATATATTGTTTAGCCTTCAGGTTGCCCTGTATGGAGTCAGCTTTGTATTCAGTGATCCTTGTTGGGTCCCTTTCAACTCAGGATGTTCCATGATTCTAAAAGTATTTCTGTATCTGACCTTTAGGATTTCCTTACATAAATCCACCGTCTGCCCTAGCTGCTGCTGTGCAGTGCACAACAGTGAGATCATGTTAAAAACTCTTCCATCTTTACAAAGTATACTGCTAAAAGAAAAAGCAATCCTTTTTCATTGACTAAAAATATGTATACTATTTTTTTAGAAAATAAAGAGCTTAGGTAGGGTTCATCTGCTGAATGAGAGATTATTTTTAAAATTATATTCACACACTGATTCATTCAGGAACTGAATACTACTGTCAAATAGTATTAATCTATTCTTTTTTACTGATGTTGTGGCTCCAGATCATTCAAATCTGTTAACTGTAATCATTAAAATGTTTATTAGTTAAACACTAAAGAACTTCCAGAATTCATAGTTCATATCCATGCCCAACATTTCTGTATGACTGTCTGCCTTATCATGGTTTTTAATTATGCAATCCCATGCTATTGTTGTATGACAAATTTGTGGGGTAGATGATGTCTGCTCAAACTGAATTTATTAATGGGTTAGAAACAAAAAAAGGGAGCAATTCATTATGGTGCACACTGCCTCACCATTTAATCATTTAACACTTTTAATAGTATTTTTACCTAACATTATAAATTACACTCCTGGAACTGAATGACCAGATTAGTGTGTGATAGATACCTGGGACAGAGTACCTGAGAAGCAGCACTCTGAGATGTTAAAGCAACAGAGAGACAAGTTCAGCTGAAAATCGGTTTCCTACACAATTATATATTAGGGCTTATTAAGACTGAAAATCAGTATGGAACATTGGTATTCAGTGTTCAGATCACTTTTCTTTTAAAATCTTCTGGTAGTATGGCTTACTGATATTGCCTGCATGCCTATAAAATTAGAAACAAGTTCTTTTTATACTGAGAAGTTGGAACCTGCATTTCTAGCATCCTGTGATGATATTTCAAATAGATCCTTTCAAAAACTCACAGATTCATAGATAGCTAGTTTCCGTATTGTTAGCCTGGGAGGCGATCAGGCACCTAGGCATCAGATTGGGAAAGACAGCGGTGTTGATAGTAAGCTTTTCTCTGGTCATCCTATACCTTCATAGCTTCTTTGGTGGGTTTGGCACAATAGAATAGAACTCTTGTGTAAGGAAAGCACCAAAATCCTTTCACAGTGTCACTTGCTCTCTTGAGTCTGCCCAAATCTTCTGAGAAATAAGTATTGTGTACTGCTATACGTGATGTTTTTCAAACTCATATAAAAATGAGATTATTAATTTGGAATGGACTTTCACATTCCATAATTGGTAAATTTGAAACGAGTTGTTTAGGTACCTCACTGGCTTTGAAAGTTAGTTTTGCTTCTAAATAAGTTCAGTGTCTTTTACTTCACAGTCAGTGTCCAGTGTAACATGATAAATATACACATATGAAAAACAAAGAATTTCTGTAAAGAAACCAGTTGAAATTATCAAAAATAGCAAGTAGTGTGAGAGGTGTGAGGGGCCTTGGTTTTTAGAATGGGTAGCATTTTTTCAGGATTTTATCTTCAGAAGTGTTTCTATTCACATCTTGGAATTATGAACAGTCAGCACTTCTGCAGAAAATGTCAAATATGCATGTAGCAGCTCTTTAGTGTAGTAGAGCTCTGACAAAGTTCTTTGGCAGAAAATTCACTTGTCAGGTTCACTTAAAATCTTACTTGTTGCTATGTTGTTCTTTCACTGGCCTTATGAAAGATCTCATAGGCTCATGTTTTCCTTTTGTTTTAGTGCTTTACTAAAATGAAATTGCTTGACACAGCTGTTCTAAGTCCTAAGACATACAAGTGACCTCTTTAACTCCTCGGAAATATTCCTTTCCCAGGAATGTGGATATGTGCGGGTGTTAGATTTCATGCATTATAACATAAGATAATGCAGGCTACACAATAATACTTATATACTTATATAACAGGAAAAATGTAAATCCAGTAAATAACAATATAATACTCTATGAACATTTTGTTTTCTTATAATCCTGTAACATTCTCAAAGATTAAATAAAATTAAGTCATTGGGATTTCTAGGTTTATTTCCCTGCACTTATTGATCACTAAAAAAGGATAATTGTTGAATGCTTTTTTATTTCTGCAGAAGTACTTCTAATTACACATTTTTACAAGGAAAAAAATTACACATTTTTGCAAAGAAAAGGGACATTCATTTGCATTACATAGTACTATAAAATGGGAAATATTTTAATGAGAATGTTAAGCGTCTTTAATGTGTGAAAGGATGAAATTGTATGATGCAACAAAATAAATGTAAATGAACTAAATTTGCATGAAATAAGTAGGAGTGAGTGTGTGTTTAAATGAGAACTCCTTCTTTGTTCTTAGTTCCTAACATTTCTGGATGTTACCTCAACTGAGATTTTGTTTTCCATAGGGTTTTGCTTTATAAGGAGCATACTTATTTATATAATGTAGGAACAAGTCTACTTTCAACCTCTGAACCACAATTGCATATAATTTTTTTCTTTTAATTTTTGAAAGTTGGAAGTTTTCCTGAGCCCTCCAGATTTATCTGCTTAAGGTAACCTACTCTCAAGAGAAGATTTTTTTAAAACTATCTTTACAAAATTTTTCTTCTGTCTAACTGCCAGTTGAGAAACACATTTTGCTATGCAGGTGCAGTTTCCAAATTAGACAAGAAGTAAGCCTGACAGCTGTAATTTCTTTTCACTGTTTTTTCCCCTTCTGAAAATTTCAAAATTAGTTCTTAAATTTGGCCTGATACAGAAAACTCTGAGTATATGGCTTTTGCTTGTTTGAAGAAGTTCAAGCAGAGGTTAACAATATAATTTAGGCAAAAATAAAGGTTAGTAAATAACTAACAAAGTGCTACTTATTATTTTTTTATTAGAATGACACCGGTTTGTATAGGTTTAGTTTGAAAATGCTCCCTAAAGGGAACATTTTGTCTTTCCCTACACTTCCTTCTTTGATCTTCTATTTAGTATCTTTATCTCAGATCATAACTATAACAGAAGACTGCACCAATCTCTAAACATTTAGTGCAAGATAAGATTTAATTCAATAGTAAAAAGTCTTTCAGGACTTGCTAAGCCTTTTCTTCTGCAGTTTAATATATTTGTACAGCTATAAAATATGCAATATTTAGATAAAACAATTTTATTGGAATAAAAAATATTTACTACAAAAATGTGTTATTATTCACTAAAGAATTCTGTGTTTGGTGAGTTTGAAAAATGTTAATTCAATGTCATTGCTAGGGGACATATAGTCACTCACCCTAGGTTAACAGATTTTGCTAGTTGAAACATTTTCCATTTGAAGTCACTAATGGAAAAAAAAAATCTTTTTTGCATGAGATTGCATATCTAATTCAGCTTGTCTTAATTTTTTGCACCAATTTTGTCCAACATAAGTTTAAAAATACTTTGCTGCTGAGCTGTGTGAGAGGGAACTTCCAGGCAAGAGTGTATGAGACTGAAAATAGTCAACATGCTTGTTTTCCTTTATGTTCATGTGTATTTTGAAGTCTTGTACTTATGAAAGTATGTACTTTCAACCATGTCAGCATCTCAGTGCTTGGATAGAAGAGTAATAGTGAAGAAAACATTTGTATAGTACTGGTGTTTCATATGGTGCCAGTTGCTGTTATTCCTCACTCCATTAAAATTTAATGAAAAGGTTGGGGAAGTGGATGAGAGTCCCTTATGCCCTGGGACTTGATCTGTCCTCATAGAACAGGAGATATTTTCTTCTTTCTGAAAGACTTGAAGAAAGAGTTTCACTGGGGGGAGTTGTTAATCATGGTGGGTATGATAACCAAGAGACTTTTCTGTGTTTGCCATGACAAGGCTTAACTCCTCATTGCTTGTGGCACTTCGTATGAAAAGAAACATAGTCTAGTATTGTGGAAAAGTTGCAGTTTGGGGTAGATCCCCTATCAAACCTTCATTTTCATGGATTCTCTTTCAATTTATAACTCAAGTACCCTTACAGAGGATGAAAACTATCCAGTGTCATAGGCAAATTCAGAAACAGTATTGTTTTTCAGACAAATTTAGTTCCTTTTTTAATTCTGCAGAATTTATATATATAATTTAAGATTAAATTTGTTGAACTATGCTGCTCTCACCACTGGATTTCTTCCTAAACTATGTCATTGTCTTTTGCAATTTAACAAAGGTATATTTTGACTTGATGGAAACACTCATGGAGGTATGACCCCAAGTCAAAAAACACTAGGCTCATTATTTTTTTGGTCTAATCTCTCATTAATGAAAAAATATTATCAGCAAAACCACATTTCTGAAAAATCTGAGAGTTTGGTTTAATGCCTGTATTTCAGAATTTTCATCAAGAAATCAAAGAAAGAGATGATTCAGAAAGCCTGATGAGCCTTGACAGTCTTGAGGCTGGAGAACAAAATGGAAATTGCACAACACAGAGTGAATCATCTTTTACCACACAGTGTGACTGTGCCCTGTATGATCCAGAAAAATGCCAGACTAGGAAAAATGGTTTACTTCACACAGATCAAAGTACTTCTAAAAATGCACATCTAAATAATTGTCTGAGAAACGTAGATTTGCTACACTACCACAACATACCTACTCATGATCTTTTAGCTAAACATAATGTTCTAACTCCTGCTGAACATGTAAACACTTCAGAAGAGGAATCATCTGCTTCTCACAGATCTGGAAAACAACCTGCAGAATTCTCTGTCTCTGGTAAGCAAAAGAGCTCTGTAAGTAATGCATTTAGTTTCCTGCAAAACATAAAAGACAGAAGCAAGCCATCTTCTGGAGCAGCTAGCACATTTGCCACTGGTCATCCTGTTTTCAGTCCTAGCAGAGCCTGGGACAGCCCTGATTCTATTCCAGGAGAAAGAATTCAGGATCTGATGCAAGATCAGACTTTTAAAATGACCCCACAGGAGAGAACTAAATCTATGCAAGATGCGTCCAGTCAACCTATTGCAACATCTGTAATCTTATTTCCTAATCAGGGATGTTCCACTGGCATTCCCAGCACAGCTGATGTGTTACCAAAGAACAAAAACATCAGTACAGGGTTTTTAAAAAATACCTTAGGAAAAATGACTGAAATAAAAGAAGGAAATATTAAATGTATGAATTACATTATTTCAGAAACATCTTTATTTCAGGACACACCAAATGTCTCACTTCTGTTGGAAGTTAAGCAACAGAATAATAAAGAAGGAAAAGGAAATATAATTGAAAATATGTCACTGTTACCTGATACAGAGTTCAATTCTGACACTCCTAGACAGGACAAAATCCTGAAAAATAATATTCTTGCAAGAAAAAGAGCAAAGCTTTTCACAAGTATCTTAAAGAAGAGTTCTAAATATGAATCCAGTCATTTCAAAGCTGTGGTTACAGACCATGGGATCAGTTTTGGAACTCAAGTCATGTCATCTATCAGAGACAGTTTAGAACTGGCAAAAATAAAAAAGAAAAGTGCAGAAAATGAAAAATACAATAGGAAGCTAAAATGGTGTGATGAAATTGACCAGATAATAATAGAAAATAATGAAAAATGCTATGAAAAAATCATCAGTGAAATATCGTCTTCAAAACTGCAGTGTGTTCAAACTGCAAATAACTCTCCTAAGAACAATTTAAGTATTGTTGCTCAGCCTTCAAACCCCATGTTCATAAAAAATCATCAGGAAAGTTCTCATATGTCAAAACCAAACATTAATACTGAGAAATCAAATAAAGAATACCCATCTCAGAATATATTTATGTTTACAGGATCCTTTTCTGGTAAGAAAGCTTGGATGGTATCAAAAGATGAAGTAAGTAAACCCCCAGTATGTAGCAATAATGCTAAAATTAATGAAGGTGGTCAACTCAAAAATAAGGCAAAAATAACAAGAAGAGCAACATCTGTAAGAGTCCAGTCACATTCTATGCTGAAGAAGAGAAGAGGCACTATGATCAAAGTGCAGTCAGCCACTGAAGCCAGCAAAACTCAAAAAGCTCCAGGGAAATGCCTTGCACCTCACCCACCTTCCACACCTCTGCCAGGAAACAGAAGTGTTGAAAACCCAGCCAGCCCTGGGTGTCAGTCACTGCTGCCTGCCAGCCTGCAAGCTACCAGTGCTAGCAGCAGTGATTTCAATGACAGGCATGTTGTGCTAGCAAGTCGGGTTTTAAATAGGAACAGTGCAGAAAAGAGTGAGAATACTGCTGGTTGTGCTGGTGTGGCCACTGCCATCTCTACACCTGACTGCAGCAGGGCCAAATACAAACCTTGGGCAAAAAATATTTGTTCTGTAAATAATGTTAAGGCAAGCGCCTGTCACGATCATTCAGTAACTTGCTCTGAGAAAAGACCTGTTAACACAGAAAATAGATTACATCTCCATCATATCCCAGCAGCTGGAAAAACAAGCACCTTCTGGCACGGAGCACATTCTACCCAAGCTCCGAAAGACTCTGCTACTGGTAAGAGTCATATTTCTGGGTCTGGGGTGGGGGAATGTCCAGACAAAAGTCTCTTCAAGTACATCACAGATTTGTTTTCAATTAGAACACCCAACCTTTTAATCCTTTCGCACAACACAACCAGTTTTAACAAGCTTTTACCATTTGTCATTCTCATTTCTATTCTAGTGGTGCCCAGAGGCCTCTCAAACGTCAATCCTCATTTCTAATAGTTCTCTGCAATATTAAATGAAAAGGAAGTATTTTCCCTGAGATTATATCCATGACTAATGAGCAGATGTGACAGGTGGTCTAAATAATGATATAGGAGGAAATGACTAAGTTTGTACAAGTGAGTTTTACAAGGTAACTAAGAGTGGTAGCTTGTTGTCCAACAGTCACTGCCACATGAGAGTGAAAGAAGTTTAGTTCTACTGTGTTTTTAAAATGCTAACACTCTAAATGCCTACAATTACTGAGACTTAGTCCCAATTATGCTATTAAAAGCTGAGCAAAAATTAAAGATTAGTTAAAATCAAAGAGCTTCTGCCAGGCAAACCTTGCTCTGCTGCAAGGTATATCTGATTTATAAAGAATTTTAAGAAATTTGAGGAACAATCCTGTATTTTATTAAAAATTAACCTTGGAAACAATATGAGGCACAGATTGGTTGGTAAGATACCGGAAAGATGGATAAGAAATTTTTGGGAGAATAAACTTTAATCTGCTGGGGTTTAATCCCTACATTCCAATTTACATTTTATGTTTTTTTGATTTGCCTTGTTTGTCCTGTGCAGCCTAGCTGTATTCTGTGCCTTGGGCACTGATGACATCCTTGTATTTGTAATTTCTATGTTGTATGCTGGTTTGCTTCCTACTGAGAGCTGCAGCTGAAGCTCCTGAAGCTGTACAGCTGTACGTCAGGTACAAGCAGTACTCCAAACTGCTTCACATATTGGGATCACCCCAAGGATTGGCCATGGAACTCAAAAATACTTTCTAACAAAATGATGAATACCCTTAACTTTAAACCCCCCACATCTTAATTTTATCTACAGTAATACAGTTTTAACAGTTTTCACAACTTTAATGGAGTGATTCAGAACAGCTCTGTTGTGTAAGAGCAGATGCAGGCAGGTGAATATTCTTGGCCTAAAGCAGGAGCGGGAACAGAAAATATTATCTGCTTGTCTGTTCCAGTTCAAAGTCAAACAGATGAGTTTACGATCTGTGTGACTTAACCTATTTGATTTCACATTGGAAATTAATGAAGACTTGCATTACCACACCTTGCTTCCAGCAGAGATTTTTGTCTCTTGATGTCCTTATCTACACATCAGATCAATGAATCAGGAAATGTCCTGGGTCCAAGCTGTGCACTACTGACAGTGTCTTCACTGCAACTTTAAATGCTACATCCCCAGCGTCACATACCTCCAGCTCTTTTAGAGAAGGGCTGAGTAACTGCCTTTTAAAATTCATGTGGGTTGCCCTCTCTCAGTATCTGTTTATATTTCGCATTTTGAAAGTCTTCTTTATTTTAAATATTCTAGTAACTATTACTGACTTGCTGTTATTTGTTCAATTGCCTGCAAATGCCCATAGACACCGTAGTCTTGTCCTAAAGTGCTTGCAGTGAGACTGAATACTGCACTGCTCGCTAGTAAAATGTCTGCAGAGTTCCATGAGGTCTGTGAAGACACTGTAGAAAATGTGACCTGTTGCGATGCTTTGCCAAATGTACAGAAAGTGAGAACCAGATGAATACAACTGTTGTCCATGAGGATCTTAATTTAGTTTGGCTTCCAGGCTTCAAGTTGTATATCTTCTGCCTGACACATATTACAGAATTTTTAACATCTTTCTTGTTTAGTCAGTAACGGCTTTGAAATGTGTTTAACCTTTAGCCTGTGACAAATATGGGGCTAATTAACATGCTTAAAGTTAAATAGCAGTAGACTGCTCAGTATCACATTCCCTAAAGATACTATTGATTATTATTATTTTGAATTATATGTTTCAAAGGAATGTTCTCTTTGGCATTGATCTAGTCTTGTAAATTAATTAAATTAAGTATTGATGCATAGACATAGAGCAACTTTTGAATTCTATTTTTTCAGAAAAGCATTATGTGATTACTAATATAACAAGGGGGTTCTTTTTTCTTTCTTTTTTTTAATTTTCTCTCATATTCAATATAACATGATCACATTTCTCTTCCTTTTCAGATTTTATTCAGCACCATGTATTGTGATACAATAATTTACAAATAACTAAATGGCAGCATTTCAAAGCTAATGTGACCCATGTTACTATTGGTGGCAGCAGCCAGATGACTACTTTCAAATATGTTTCTAGGATCAGTTCTTTTCTTTTTCTATGCGTGATAAGAATTCTGCTTTAGTGTCACTGAAATAACCAGAAAATAAATAAAATTTTGTTAGAATCATTAATGCAACTCTTGGTCAAATTATGAACTGCACATTAAACTGCACATGTAAATATTTATTGTGTAAATAAATAGGTAATTTGTCTTCCCAAGTTTAAATCAAGTAACTCCATTTACAAATGTAGTAACTGTGTTTAAAAATAAGAATATAGGATCTCCTTGGTATATAGATTCCTGAATTGTACATGAAAATACTAATTTGCATCTCCAATTTGTATGCATGAAAGTTTAATTAAGAACATAATTTTAATTTTGAAACTTAAATTGCTACACCAGACAAAAATCAGATAAATTTGAGGTACAGTGTCTAGATTAGACCTCTCTGGCTGAGAGAAGATGCTGCACAGCAGTACTGCCTTTTAAAAATTAGCACAAAAATGTATGAATTAATAAGATTAACTACAAAATACCAAGCTATAGAAATAATGTTTAAATCCACGACTTTTAAACCTCACAACATGTATGAGGCCACACCTGGAATATTGTGTTCAGTTCTGGGCTCCTCAGTACAAGAGAGACATGGACATGCTGGAGAGAGTCTAGTGAAGAGCCACAAAGATGGTAAAGGGATGAGAGCACCTCTCCTATGAGGAAACGCTGAGAGCTTGCAGTATTCAGACTGGAGAAGAGAGGGCTTTGAGGAGTCTTACCAATGTATGTAAATACCTGTGAGGAAGCTGCAAAGAGGACTTTTAGAGAGACACTTATCAAACTTATGGTGTCCACTGAAAGTACCTGAGCAGTGGGTACAAACTGAAACACAGGAATTTCCCTCTGAACATCAGGAAACCATTTTATTATTGTGAGAGTGACTGAGCACTGACATAAATTGCCCAGAGACTTTCTTGAGTCTCCATCCTTGGAGTCACTCAAAAGCCATTTGGGCATGGTCCTGGACAATGAGCTCTATTTGGCCCTGCTAGAGTGGGTGCACTGGACCAGAAGGCCTCAGAAGGTCCCTTCCCATGTCTACCATTCTGTGATTTTGTGAATCAAACAAACTTTATGAACTACTACATGTTCTCTGCACACTACTATGGAATCCTAGTGAAAGTTGAATCAATTAACATATAAATACAACAATTTATCAACAGTGATTTATTATGTTGGACAATTAGACTTTAAGATTATTCTTTAAATTCAATTTATTTTCTAAAACATTACTTATTTGATATTTTTTATATCACAGCTCACCTTTCATTCTCCTTTTTACTTGGTAAGACCACCTTATATTGGTGCTTTTGGACCTCTGTACAGACCATCTTTATTATCTGGGACTCAACATGGGGCTTCACTTAAGCTGCTTACGTCCACATCTAAGACAATTTAAGGAGATCAGATGTAAATATCTAAATGTGGACAGAGACATTTACTCACCATTGTTAGTTCTGCTACTACTATATTTATCATGTTGTTTACACATTTTTGGCTCACTTTTTTCTCCATGTCATTTAAGGTGGTGTTCCTGTTACAAGACAAAATCAGGTTTTGGGCAACTATGAAAATATACACCGAGGTTTTTCAGAATGCAGAAGACAAAGTGTCGTCTCTAAAATATGGAAGCCTGCTCATCATGCACAGGTTAATATAAAATACTATAAAAAAATAAAAATGTTATTTATCTTCAAAATGGAAAGAGTTTCAGGAATAACAAAGATGTGTTCATTGTCACATGATTTTGAATCAATGTGCATAGTCAGCTTGCTGTGACTGCTAATGAAAAGAATAAAACCAACTAGAATACATCTCTGTATTTGTGTACTGTAATACTTTTTTTTCACTTGAAAACATTTAGTAATACAATATTAAATATTAATATTAAAAAATTAAAACATGTTCAGAGGATAGTATAGTTACTTTAAATTATACTTAAAATACTCTTACAATATTCATTATTCATTATTCAGAATTCATTATGTGCTGTCCAGCTGAGTCCCATTCAATCTGCATTTGATCCAGTACAAAAGATGAAAAACATCTCTAAATCTGAGGAAGGTATAGTAACACAATTCACTTCAGTTCTTTGTTATACATAAAGTAGAATGACAGAATATACCCACTGTGTAACATGGCTTGTGTCTTTTGGCATCAGTGATTCTAAGTAAGAAAGGGTAATTCTATACAGCATTTTTTTCCTGTAATAAAAAGATATAGCATCATATAGCATGATATTAATGATTTTATAAATGCATTACAACATATATTCCATTTTCATTCAATTCCTGGGGTTTTTTTTAATTTTATATGTCACATATAACTGTATGATGTGGACAGGTATTGCTTGCTATCATTACATATTTCCAAACTCATTAGTACCTACTCTGATGCCATTTGTAAGATGCATTAGTGTCCTTAATTATTTCATTTTCTAAGATATCATGTTTCTTGATTTTCCCACCTTTTTCTTCTTTTAAAGTCAATTTTGTGTGTTTCACAGACCTATGGTTATGAAAATGAGTAGTTAATTTAAATGTTTATTCAAATGCGCCCTTCTCATTTGAAGATCTCCCTGTAATCTCTTCAGTTTCAGAAAGCACTGCTCAGTTTCTAGTGGCAGAAAAACTAGCAAGTACACCAGTTGCAGAGGGTGAAATCCTAGCAGCCATGGACCGTGTGAAGCCAGCCAGACAGCTCTCATTGCTTAAAAGGGCTCTGTGTCCAAGCAGGAGTACCCTTTCCATAGAAGAACAGAAGATTTTCCAGTCTCTGGATTGTCTGAATCAAAAGCTACAAAGTAAGTTGGATAATAAATATAATCCTACATCAATTGATTAAATAACTTTATATTTTGTTACCATAGATTTTTGGGATTAAAAACAGGAATCTTGTAACAGAAATATTTTCTGTTGTTGTTGTTGTTGTTGTTTACTAAATGTAACAAACAGTGTATCAAAATCAGGAAACCCTTTTTTGAGTCAATTAAATTAATTTTAAATAATGATGACTTTGTCTTGGTAAAAAATAATTCTAAATGTGATGGGAGGACATCTTCAGAAACTGGCTCAACCTAACTGTAGATGTTGTTTGTAAGAGATGTTTGTCAAAATTGTTCCTTCAAGGTGCATCACGTGCATCAGCCTCATTTGGAAATCTGTTCCAAAGCTTATCCATCTTAATTGTTTTGCAATTATTTTTGCAAATTATTGCCCTCTATGTCATATACTTTTGCAAATGCATCCCTTTATAATGAATGGCTTTTCATTTTCTTACTTCCAGTATTTTAGAATGTTCCTCTTCTCTGTGAATTCTGGAAGGCTAGAAATAATGAGATCTGACATTGCTGCAGATAAATCTAAATGTTTAAGTGAATATTTCTTGTGCAATAATTTTAAAAATGTCAGACTTACCTAAGTGTTCTCTAACTTGTTCTTCCTTTATGCCATGTGGATTTCTTACCTGCTTTATACTGGTGCTCTTTATATGAACTCCCCAATCACAGCTTCCATTTTCCTGAAGAATGTGGAGGAAAAGTCTGTACTTTTTCTTAATAATTTTTTCCCCAGTGATTAATTAGCTAACACTTTCATTAGTCATCCTATGATATTACAGTTGAAGAACAAACTTACTTCTTGAGTCTCTTGCTACTTTGGGATTTGCTTTGACTGATGTGATTATACAGGTCTTCTATTAAAAATTCACATTAGTTTGGCATAGTTTCGGTATTTTGTGTGCTCCATCCTGTACTTGAAATCAGTGGGGACCTTATGACTTAGTCTCTTCTGCTTGGCTGCTTGGCTTTTTATATGATTGGAACAACTGCTTGCCATTTGTGCTCTACATGGAATTGCCAGCTCTCCTGAATTTTACATTTTCCTTGCACTTTTTTCATATAAAATTTTACACGCCAATTATTTGAGTTTATTAGAATGTGCTTGCTTAAAGTCCATTAATTTCACTTTACTATTCTACTACTATTCCTTCTGGACTGCACCATTTATGGTCAGGTTACTCAAGTTTACCTCCTTATTGACTGGAATCAAACTAAACCAGGGCTTATTAAACTTCTGCACACTATCCATATATTTCTACATTACGTGGTAATTAATGAGGAAAAAGGCTTCAGTTTCCAATAGGAAAAGGAAAACTGTAAGAAAAGTACATAGCAATATGGAAGAAACAGTGTAAGAATCATAGGAATTAACAGATTGCAAATGAAGTAACTGTGAAAGTTAGTGTAATACATATGTATCTCAGAAATTTAATTAGCTTGCCTAATTATTTGGGGATTAAAATTGTTAATAGGAAGCTGGGAAATTTTACAGGTAGACTTACATGTAAGTACTTGTAAGTAAGTAAGGTAAGTAAGGTAGGTATTTACACATCATACAAGTACATTGCTTTTCTAAACTCTTATCTTTTTGCATCCCTTCTTTTGGCTTTGTTTTCACATGTTACCAAATTAAAAAAACATGTAGCTTTGTATTGGTCTTTTTAATGATTAGCAGTCAATCACTAGCCAATCTACATTTGGAATATTTGTTGCTGGAGAGTAGATGGGATTCTTTTCTCTAACTTTAGATGTCTTTATTGGTACTAAATTTTTTGTTCATATACTATTTAGATGCAAATTTTTAAACTAGAGGTATGGCCTATACTTCAGCAGCTGTTGGTAGGGGAAATAAAACCAGTGCTATTAAATTACATTCCCACAATCTTCAGAAAGTTTTGAGTTAAATATTTGACTGTGAATCTTATTTTTATTGAAGTATTTTGTTTATTTAATACTCATTGTATACTTTCATGCTTTTTTCAGATGTTCAAAAAGCCATTACCAGAAACCCATTTGCTTCACATGTTTTGCAGATAAGCAACCCTTAGTAAGTATTTAATTTAAATGTGTTCAGCTTTAATTTCTACAAACTAACCTTATGGCTTATTTTATTGTAAAAATATAATTGAAAATACTGATATGAATCTGTTCAGCTGGCTTGCCCTATTTTCTGTTTATGTAAAACAAGCCCAAACAAACATGAGCTTTATATTACTGTAAACAGGCTTTAACAATTTATGAGACTCTGAAAAGACCATGGTGCGTGCATCTGCACCTTTCTTCTTGTGAATCTCAGTAATAGGTGTGACTTGGAATCTCAGCTTCCTTTCTTCTGCCTCCTGTCTTACAAATTTAGTTGTTTATGGCTAAACAACTTGTAAATTTTGGGTTTTTTCTGTGCAATTACCTTTATTGGATCTAAGTGTGTTTTAATAATGCATTTTTTCTCTGGTCTTTCATGGTCTGTCCCACATTAAAAAAGAAAAAAAGGAAACAAAGTTGCTCTCCTCACCAATACATTCCCCTGGCTTTCAGTAGACAGAATTCTTTCTTGGCTGACTGGTCTGTGACAAAGCTTTCTCCCACTAATACATCTATGGGATTCTTGTTTCTTGAATAAGAAACAAACAGTAGATATTGCTCAAGCTGTCCAGTCTCTGGAACTTTAAGTTCTCTGATGGACATTTAAGACCCTTCTTTCACTACAAGTATATACTTACACATTGAAACAGGTGTCCAGCTATAGATATACATTCAAATCTCAGCCACTGGTTTGGAATTCTTCTTGATGATAAGAATGAACTGTCATACAAGTACCCAGCTGCAGAAAAAGTACAGATGAATGAGATTTCATCAAATCTGCTGGGAGAAACAATGGGATTTTAAATTTTTACTTCACCCAGAGAAAACCTGTTTCAGCTCTCCTTGTTTCAGAACACCCAGATAAAACATGGATATTTACTTAGTAATTTCTGTGAAGGACCTTGTACTCTGTAATACCAACCTCTAAATCCAGATGAAGGTATGTAGTTGTTTATAGAATGGAAAACAGATCACATGATACCATCAAATGATGTTTCTTGAATGTTCTACATAATCACATTTCTGTTTATATACATGCATATCTCATTGTATTCTGTTTTATTATAGAGTATTCAGCAATGCATGTCCTCCCCTTGGGTGAGCCCTGCAATAGCCTCACAGCAGTACCAGAGTACCTCCAGCTGGCAACCCACTGCAATTGTACAGCAGACATTGACATCATCTGCTACAGGATCTTGTGGCTTTATGTACTTTATATTCAGTATGTACAATATTTGACAATACAAAATTACCAACAAAATTAAGAAGAAGGCAGAAACTCAAATAATTAATGTCAATTGACTGGTAAGCATTTTTAGGATAACTAAGTCTATTTTATTCTGCACTTTATTGTAAAATCAATTTTAAAAACCCAACTGAATTGTTATGCCAGATCTAGATTAAAGGCCTTTTGTTAACCAGCACGATACCTAAATCTGTGAAGTTAGTTAATTGCTAAGAAATGGTGAATATTTAACTTCTTCTTTTTCACTTCCTCTGCTGTTTTGATAAAAAGTAGACAAGCATTCATAGAATCGTAACATCACAGAATCATTTCAGTTGGAAGATCATTGAGTTCAACCTGACACCGCCATGTTTGCCACTAAACCAAGTACCCAGGTGCCACATCCACATCTCTTTTTTTTTTAAATGAGCAGAATCCATCAACAAATTTAGGCTTTAATGAACTGCAGGAAACAATAAAAAGAATTTACAAAATCTCTCAATTTATAACTCCGTATTAGATGCCTGATTTTCTGTTCATACCTACACAATAACAATTGTAGGGTTTCTCTTGGGGATTAAGCACTCCTCCTGTTCTTCCACCACCGCACAGAGTGCTACTGCTAGTCTTTGAAACAAAGTGTGTGGAATCTTAGAAGAGCCTTATTTCAGGAATGGACTCAGTGCCATAAGAGTGCAACCACAGGAACATCTCCCCCCATTTAGAGACTGGTATTCTATAAATGGAATGCATCTTCCCAAAAGAAGCTCTTAAATGATAATTTGGAAAAAGTATTTTAAAAACTTGGTTGTTCCCCATCATACCAAGATCATCATATCATTGTCTTTAAAAAGAGCTGCCATTGCTTAGGAAGGACTCAACTGTAGGAAAAAGAGAAGAGGAAAAGAAGCCCATTGTAGCAATGGACAGTTTCTCAGGGTTTAGAGCTACCTGCTGGTGCCTTGTGTCATCCAAAACTAAGGTGAACTACATATAGCAAATAGCAGCTCATATTTTACAAAGAAGGTTTAGGGAAAGATTGATTTTTTTCAAGAAAATATTTTGAAGAATGGAATAATAAATAATAAATAACCTTTCTCCCTACCTAGGCATTACAACATCTTTGAAGGAAAAATCTGGCTTAAAAGGGCTGAGTTCAGTCTGGAGACTGTTAAGATAAACTGTATTTAAACATCAAAATTGTAGAAACTTGTTTTCTTATGACCACTATTCCCATCTGTTCTGACAGTTCTACCAGAAAAGGGAAACTATAGCTGAAGTCAACATGCCTAAAGGATTTTGGTGTTTGTCAGTACTTACTTGGTCTTTGGTGCTCAAATAAATGTAGAATTCCCAGCAAAAGGCATGAAACAAACTAACAAGGAGCATTTTGACTTGGAACTCAAAATTGGTTTGCCCTGAAATACTGAGCCCTTACATCTCTGTTTGTCAGCAGTCCCCTGTGACATTCCAGTATGGTTAGGATTTCATATTTAAATAGGGGGGGAAGTTTTCCCTACAGAGATTAACAGAGAGGAAAGCAAATAATCCAAATACCAGAGGCCATGGTAGTGGCTAGTCAGCAAGCCAGAGCAGCAGCTTAACCAGGTTTCTACTCCTGGGTGGCAGTTTAGGTGGCAAAAGTAAAGCCCATGAGTCAACTTCTTCAATTACCTAAAGGCATTCTTTCAAAAGCAGGTGTCTGCATTTACATTTCCAGGAAAATAATTTCAAATTAGTTTTTTTATTTAGCATTACAAGCTTCAACTCAAAGGTAATAACCTTGTTTCTGAGGTCGCTTTGGCTCTTATGACAATAGTGAAATATAATTTTTGTTTAGGTGTCTAAACAGGGTGACTCTTGGGCATCAGGAATGTGCAAACTCAGGGGCAGCAGTTGGATTCTGAGCACTTGTGAAAAGCCAGAGCAGAGCCTCATGAGGGTGTCATTGACAAACAGCCTCTCGAGCCCAGACATGGCCAGGAGAAGGCCAGGGTTAGAAGAAATGGGCTGAAGTTAACACAACCTTTATGCCCCATCAGGGCTTAACAGGGCGTGAAAGCACCCCTACCCTGCCAAGGTCTGCCTTTTTCTCCATTACCTGTGTAGCAACCTGCGATGCTGTCAGGAAGAAAATTATCTACCTCTGTATCTGGGAGGGCACCACAGCAAATAGCCACCATCTACTGCAGCACCTGCTGGAGTCCAGTGAGACAGGGACTGGCTGGGCTGCAGCTGGAGCTGCCACAGCGGCCTGGGAGTTCTGAACAAGGCTCTGGTTCTCCTTTCTCTTCTGGAACTTTCTTCCAGCCAGGGTCATTAGACAGCAGGTCTTCGCCTATGCTCATTGATAAGGTCTTGGTGGTGGCAAGAGCTGCAGTGATAATGGGTGGGAAGAGGGGACTGGGAGAAGTCAGAGACCCTCCTCCTCCAGCCACTGCTCCCGGTCAATTTGCTTTCATGGGAAAAAAGTATTTTCTTTAGCTACCATATTCACAGGTTAAAAGAACTGCAGCCCTGTGAAGGGCCTTTGCAGAACTACTACTGACACCTGTAAATGATGTTTCAAGAATTTTGAGCACGCTGTTTTGCAGCCAAAATAGGCACAAGTGTTTGGGGACAGCTAATGTGTGTGTAAAATTGCAGCAGTGAACACTACTGTGCCATACAACAACAGGCTGCTAGGAGGGTACATCAAAGCATTTGAGACCAAAAGGCTACCTCAAAATATGCATTTGCCTGTGTTAGGCCAGTATAGAGTACACAAGTCTTGAGTTGTGTGGCAGCATCTTTGCTAAAGCCCCTGCAGGGAGGAGAGCCTGACTAATAGTGTCAAATTCTGCAGACACAACAGGAATGACAATGCACAGCACAAAAGAAACCAGAAACACGTGGGCAGAGTGCCATCTAAAACATGGCCGGTGGTGTGTGGGAATGACCAGACTTACTTATCACCAAATACACTAAAACACATCTGCTCCATCCAGTAGACAGAAGGTGTCATATCCTTTTTTCATCCTCATCATAATATTCATAATCATTTGGCTCATAATGATTCCTTCTCTAATACCATTGCTTTTATAAGAGAGAATTCACCCAAACTGAATTTGACCCCCTATAACTAGAGATGACTCCACAGTATTTTTTGAATTGTATTTCAAATCATAGCTACACAATTCCTTCAATACTGAATATAAATCCCAAACCAGCAACAATGGTGGCAGTGATCCAGGGTGACCGAAGTGTCTGTGGGTGACTCAAATCTACATATAAAGTTTCTATTATTGTATATATAAATTTTATTCTTTTTTTTGTGAAGGAAGCAATTGTTTAACATTTTTATTTAGTCTGTATCCAGTAGTTTGTGCTCTTTCAGAGAAACAAAAACAAAAAAGAAAAAAAGAAGGAAATAAAAATGGAAAGGAGAAAGGAAAATAAACAAAAAAAGAGGAAAGGAAAGGAGAAAGGAAAGGAGAAAAGAAAGGAGAAAGGGACTCTAAAAGATGCTGAATCTCTTGAAGATTGTGCCATCCTGCAGTTAGGTAAAAATGCCAGTAGAATGGACAACTGTTATTGAATGATCATTGAAGTGTTGTGCTATTAAGCAAACTGAAAAGGTGAAAACATATATTTCTAAAAAAGGAAATGCTGCTGAAATAATTAATATTCAGAGTTTTCATCAAAGGAAAAAAAACACTAAAGTTCAGATATTTCTGTTTATATTTAAAAGTTTGACTTTTCACTTCAAAATAAGGTTTTGAGACTAGCTTAATAAGATTAGTCAAAAGCTATATGAAGTGTTTCATTTCAGGCCCACTTAAATATTTGGTAATTTCTTGCCTGTGGCAATTATTTCCCTTTCTGATTTCTCAGTTTGGCCATCTAATAAAAAGCAAAACTTACACAATCTATTCAAGTGGTCTGAACCCTGTTCTCAGCTGTAGGCAAAGGGTTTGGCACCGGGAAACATGGCCTTCAGAGGTCATTAGGTCAGAGTGCTGGTGTTATTCTCTCGTGGTTATTCACATTGCAGCATTGATTTCTGTGTTGTCCAGTCAGCCCATGCCCACAGTCTCCCTTTGGAGAACAGAGCTATGTAGGGATATGGGGGGCAGGATGATATTTACACTGACCTTTCATGATATTGTTCTTAACAGCAGGCAGAACTAAGGAGACAAAACACAGGGTGCTAAGGTGAACCTCTTTCCCTTCCTGTAGAGTGAGTCCTACCAAAAAGAACAGGTGACTTGGCTGGCAGGTTGTGCATTTAGGTTAATTGTTTAACAACCTACATTTGATGTAGCTAATGAGTGAGCTTGGGATTTCCTAGACAGCTTCTAAGCCACTAAAAAATTAGTAAGTCTTTCCCCATTTTCTTGGATTGTTAGAAAGCTGAATGAAAATGTGAAAGCAATTATGTCCTTCAGATCTCTTCAAATGACTGTACCATCCACACCCTCTAAGTCTTCTCTCTGACTCTCTGACGAAGTCCTTCTGTCTGTCTGAGATTGTCAGAGGGGATTGTTCCTTCTTTCTGAAGCAGAATGTGCTGTAAGGTCTCCTGGGATGGCAGAGGCTTCGTGCGCACAATGCACCTTTGCTGACAGAACTAAACCTTCCAACTCAAGGATCTTATTACACATATGTGTTTGTTTTATAGAGGGAGACAGATATATAGGGTATGCATAAACAAATTTGTTTTCTTAGTAATGAGCACTGCTTCTGACAGTGCTTTTTTCTTTTGTTTTTAGACTACAGGATGTGGCACACTATAATGCATGCCTCTGTGCTGTTGGTGCAAAAATACCCTGCTGCAGGCAGGGGTATTTGTCTTCTTTCAAGAGGGGGTTGTAGACCAAATATGGCCCAGGCCTGTTTGATAGTTCTCTCGTAAATGAAATGATGACAATCCTCTTATGACTAGGAAACATTCCAGAGCCAGAGTGTAGGGTTACACAATGGTACAGTGTCTTGCCCCTGATTTATAATTTGAGAAGCAGATTGTGTTCAGACAGAATGTGAGTTGAACAATGAGGTTTCTAGTCCTGATCTCATTAACAGAGATTTATACCAAGAGGCTATTGTATCTTGTTCTTTTGCTTTGCCATGCCAGCAAACATTCATAAGGTTATTTAAAAAAGAAAGCTTCTGTCACACACTTAGGTCAGAAAGTTCTCAGGAAAATAGCCAGTCACATACAGAGTGGTATAAATCTGCATTTAGCTAAGGCTTATGTTTCTGGCCTTAATAAGTCTCAGAATGATTACTTGAAACATCATACTCAAGCTTATTACATGTAAAGATTTCTGGAGACATGCCTTAAAATGCCTTTTCACATATTTATGTTTGTTCATGGTTGAGTCACTCTAAAATAGCTTAATATTTGCAAATAATCCATAATCAACAAAAGAACATTCTTCCAGTGCAGAAGAACCAACAGAAGGTGAAATAACAATAACATCTTGAGAGCTACTTTCCTTCCTGCTCCCCCAGAGCCTCTATGCTGGGAACCTGCTCTTTGTCAACAGCTGAGCAGTCATTGTGCATCCAGAAGAAGATGTACAGCACATTAATTAATACTTCAGTAACGCTGCCAGGCAATTTGGCCTGATCACCAGTAGAAAGAAAATGGAGGTTCTTTTCCACACTCACCATGCTAGAAAATAGACTGACCTGTCTCTATGTGTTCACAACGCAGCTCTGAAGCCTGCAGACCAATTCTGCTCAGAGAACCTCAGCAGGAGGCTGTCTCGGAGTGTCACAGCAAGACATGAAGTCATGCAGAGCACAGCAAAATCCAGCATGGCTCTTAGGAGATTAAAGGGCACTGTATCTGGAATACAGGAGGCATCTGGCTTCAAAGTGCCATACAGCTGTCATCACCACTTTCTCATACTCATGTGAAACATGGACAGCTTATCATTATCACGGTATGTGACTTCCCAATTTCACCTGCACTGACTACTGTGCTGTTGCTGGTATAAATAAACACACAGCACTATTAGCCTGTTATTCAAGGTCCTGTCAAATATCAAGTGCTGTAGCAATACTCTCGTGAGCTATGTTCTCCCAGACAGCTGATGCACATGTCAGATAAGAGGCCCCTCAACCCCAAATTTGATGACCAGTTTCCACATATTAAGCACCCAAGTGTAGGTGAGGAGACAGGGCAGCAGAAACATGTCAGGCAAACCTTCAGATGGTAGCCAGCTCCATGTCACAGAAAACTGCTGCTAAATAGTATCTCCTGTTTTAAAGAACATGGATTGGCCAGACTGAATGTAGAGAAACACTCTGCAGTACAGGGGCACAGAGGATAGTGGATGTTGTACAGATTGACAGCACACCTTTGGTGTGTTCAGTTTGTGCTGTGACAATAGGACCCATTAAAGGCACAAGAGCTGAGTCTTTGCATGTTGAATGAACAGCAACAGTCGTCCTTAAATCCTGTGATGGAACTGTAGCTAGATCTTCCATTTGATCTCTTCTGCCTGAACTGCCAGTAGAGTTTAAAATAAATTATACAGTGTCCTGTCATCAACTCCTCACCTCAGTGTTACAGAAGAGTTGCACAGAATTTTTCACCTTAATTTTTCCAACATATTTGAAATGGATTCAGGTGATCTTTGCTTCCTATCCTGTACCTTTTCTCTTTGGTAAGTCTGGGGAAATAGGAACATGTTGCTCACTTTTTTCTGTGCCTTTCAATGTTTTGCATGTTTTTCCAGAAGAGTTCAGACTGTACTGCAATAGCAGCTTGTCTGTCTTGCTAATGACTTGCCACTGAATGCCAGACGGGCCAAATTTGAAATAATTAGGATAGGAATAAATGACATTTTCTAAGCAATATATGAATGATAAGCTTTAACTAACTTTGGCAGTCTTCTGCTTAATCCATACCTTTTTTCCTTTGGCTGAATGCTTGGTATTAAGTGATAGAAAAAGGTGAACTTTTCCTTCTTTTTTTTTTCCTCCAAATGTTTTAACTATTCTTTATCTCCCACAAAAGCCACACTTCTCATCAATCATACTTTCTAGAAAAAAAGTTTTCCTTTCCAATTTTCCTATCCAAGTGTAATTGATTTCTAGCACTTATGCATACTTTATTATGAAGAGCTTTATTACGAAGAGACAATCCTGACAGTTTGTTTTATTCCAGTTATTAAAGCCCTGTCAAAGGGCAATGATCTGACAAGGCAGTGCTTAAAGCAATGAATCCTATGTTAAATCTTCACAACAAAAAAAAAAGTTTTCAGTTGCCTTCTATGTTTACTTTCTTAGTCTCATTGCCATTCACACCCAATGCAGTGCTTACAGCAGGATCATCCAGCCTCCCCTCTGAAAACTGCCCTTTCCATGTTTCTGGGGACCTAGCACCAGAGTAAGAAAAGCAAGGCTGAGGTCAAGCAGGAGAACTCCAGGAGAAGGCTTCTTTCCTCAGCTTTGGAAACAAGCTCCACAGTGAGTCTTCTTAAATCATATTTTGTATTCACACATTCAGTCAATATGAAAAGACACATGTTATTAGATCCCCATACTTTGATTTTGAAAAAAGGTAAACTTGACAGTAAGGGTCCTACTGGTAAGAGCAAACCATTATGGCAAACTCATTGTCTGAGGATTAGATCCCTACACAATAGGCTACTAGCTCCTCCACCCCTTACCTTGCTCTGAAATGTGTGTTCCACATTAGCTGCATTCGTTACATGTACTCTGTGGGTACCTCATTTTTCAGAGCACTCAGGGACAAGTAGATTTGGAGTCTCAAATGCCTTGAACCAATGACTGATGCCCAGGTAGTCTGTTAACTCAAGTTAGTAGCATTTCTGTTCATGGATGAGAACCAAACTTTGCATATGGATTAGGTACTGGACCTGTGTCCTTACCTTATGTATCCTCTTAAGGTACATGCATATCATTCTGAATTTTCCAGAGGCTAATACCCTTTGGAGAACTAAATCATTAGCCCTGGCTTCTAGTCACTCTAAGATAGATAGATATACCAATAGTATAGCAGTTGTGCTGCCTCATTATCTCAATGAATTAGGACAGAGAAGAGGAATATAAAATACTTCTTCAACCCTGTTGAGGTTACATTCTACTATAAATGAATATCTGTGTCCTGAGTCTGTCTCCTGCTTTTGCAATGGTCCAACCACATGGTCCAATCTCGGTGCCATTGAACCTTATTAGGTCCCTTGCTCACAAGCTCTGATAGCTCATGTTAAAATCACAGAGTCATTTAGGTTAAAAAAAAAACCCCTTAAGATTCCTGAATCAAACCATTGAGTCACTTAAGGGGTCACAGACCCAATCTGTCCATCCTCACATTCTCTGGAGATTTGCATCCTCATGGCTCAGCTGTACTTCATAGCCCCAAAACATGTTAACAAACACCCAGGGCTGGGACCTGAGATACCTCAGGGCTATGACTCATGAGCCTTGTCATGGACAGCACTGGAAGTAAAACAAGTGTTTTCCAGGCTATCCTCAAAGGCTGTTACATAGGGGACATTCAAAGAAGAAATAATTGGTTAGAAAATATGTACTTGCAAAAGAGAGACCCCCTGTATGCTCTCAGTACTCACTCACCTTTCCTGTTTTCAGGGATCTGGTAGATGTTTTATGCTCTTCTGGCCATGAGTGCATGACAGGAAAGGAGAGGAATGGCACTATAACAATAAACACTACACAGGGACCATTTCCAACACGGAAACTGCTCCTGGCACTGCACAGTTGCTACACAGATACATAAATGCTGGCTACATAGATTAATACCTCTGGGGATTTATGATTGCATCTAAAATACTAAAATGTTCCTGTTTTCTTCTCAGTTTAGGCCTATTTTTTTTTCTCTGTTTGTGTCATTAAATCCACTGCCGTATCAATACCTAAGGAAAATGGTTGCAAGGCCAGAAGTTTCTGGATCCAAGCTTTGGCAGGCTGCAAAGGAGAAGAAGAAAGGGAAAGGAGTTTCAAACTCAGCTAACTATGGCATTACCACTCCCAGGAGACCCTGCAGCAAGGTACAAAGCTTGCCAAAAGCCATTTGGGTACACATGGTAATTTGAACAGCAAGGTCTCCTGAACTGTCTCCAGCACAGCTGTGGTCTAAACGTATTACTTTATTGACCATATAGGTCCAATGCAACTGTCCTTTGTGCATATGAGTTGGAGAGAGCATATTGCCCCTAGTTTTGTTTTACTTTTTATCAGAACTTGTAGCAGACTCAGTCTCATCTCTTCTTTCACCTAAGAATGCTGTGGGGTGCATGTAATTTGAGAGATTCTGTAAAAATATCAGAGAATCAAAGAATCATGGAATAGTTTGGATTGGAAGGAGCCTTAAAGACCACCTAGCTCCAAACCTCCTGCCATGGGCAGGAAACCTTCCACTAGACCAGGTTACTCAGAGCCCTATTCCAAGTGGCATTTGACACTTCCAGGAATGGGGAGTCCACAACAGCTCTGGACAACCTGTGCAAATGCCTCACGACCATCACAGTAGAGAATATTTTTCTTAATGTTTAATCTAAACATTGCGCTCCTTCAGCTTAAGGCCATTTATTTTTTTCTTATGGCTGCCTATGGCTGCATAGCCTTGTGATAAGTTCCTCTCCAGACAGCTTCTAAGTCTCCATAGTTTTGCATTATAACAACCCAAATGAAAAGAACATCATCAGGATAAGCTTTGCCTGAATATCATACAGAAAATTGTGCTGAAATTGTTTTGGGAGTGGCTCATTTCCATTCCTCATCCAATATAAAAAAATGTTGAGACCAGTTCTAAGTTGTTCTGAATCTGCCATTAATGAAGGAACAGAGACCCCACACAAAAGAAAAACATCCTTTCAACCCAACACCAGCACAGCATGAAGAAAGTCAGTACCATCTTCCCGCAGAACACCTAATGGCTCTATTTTCTGAGATCCTGTAATCTGCGCTCAGTTTTTCCAAGAGAGCTAACTATTAAAATTCTTTCATCTATCTTTTCAAGTGACCTTTGTTGGCTAGTAGGATTTGCACAAACAGGCAGCTCCACCAAAACGTATTGCAAGTTTCCTATTGGTCATACCAAAGGTTGGTAAATTAAACTATATGCAAGACAAAATCTCTTGATTTAAAGTTTCGATGAAGGAGATTATCATGAGACACTATATCCAATTTGTGTAAGTATGATTATATTCTAAAACAGTCAGATAAAATAGATCAGACCCCATTTGGGGAGTCAGATGTTCCTACTAATTCAGCACGCTAATAGCTCAGAATCTATTACTCATGGGTTTTTTAAACATTGAGGATGTATACCACATGGAGGGGAGCATTATGAAAGCTACTTTTCAATATTTTTATATTATTATATCAAGATATGTAATAAGTATTATAGTGTATATATACTGAATTGTATATATCTATTATTATATGTTGCTAAAAATATTGCACGTTTATATGGGGTCTTCTGCAAAATGGGAAGCCAAGGAAAAGCTTGAGTTGTGTTACTTACTGCATGGAGCTAGGAATATAGAAAACATGGGAGGAGATTACTTTTCTTTTGAATGTAGAAGCAAGATGATTCTGAAAAGTGGGACTATTCTCTGCAAAATACTTTAATTTGGATTTTGTGCTATTGATAAAAATACAAATTCAAAACAAATATGTTGCAATTAAATCCTTATCAGAAGTGCTTATTTTATTCTATTTTTCTTCTTAATTTTGAAATGAGAGAAGGTGAAATAAAGTATTCAATATATTGAGATGAATAATTATTCATACAACATTATAATAGTCCAAGTTAGGGACAGAGTCCAAAGTTCCTACTCATTTTAATGGAAATTATGTGCCCACATTTTTTGGAAAGATTTTAAAATCTCAGGTATGATTTATTAACCAAGCACAAAAGCATTTAAATGACACTCAAAAAGAGCAATAAATGCACAGAGTACATCGCAGTAAATTGAGGTGAATCCAATAATCCAATGACAATGCTTTTGTTCAGTTTCTGAATACCAAAGTATAAATCCTTTCTAGAAATTTTGCAGAAAACACTTTAAAAGACAATATAATTCTCAAAATCATACAGATTTTCTCAGTCAAAATTCTTGTTCAGTGATACATAGCTGTCAGCTACATTACCCTTCTCCTGAGAGCTGACAACAAACACACAGATTTGTGGCAGCCCTGAACAGTCCTATCAATTTAGCCTGCATACAACATCTGGCCCATAATTAATACAGCATTTTAAAATCCTTCTGGTACTATAAAATGCAAGATATATTAAATCAAATGAGTCTAAAAGTTACTGGGGTTTTTTTGTTTGTTTCTTCTGGAGAAGAAAAAATATGAAAGGTTAGAGAAGACAGAGTTATTGACATATTTTAAAAAGCCAGAGTACTAAATTTGACATATCTGCCAATTCCTCAGATCTCTTTTGTCCTTAATAAGACAGTGCTCACACATTGGCCTGTGGGGTATCAGATGGCCCTTTTGTGCTTATTCATTTCCTATAAAGAACGCGACTCCTGTGGCTGCTCGTGTTTCCTTTGGCAGCTGAGAAGCCGGAGATTTACCACACTGTAAATCTGCAGCTGTAGCAGAGCCCAGGTCCCACCAGGTCCATGGTCACTGTGTTTGCTGTGTGCTGAGGAGGGCCCCCAAGCAGCCCCCCTTCCCCAGGCCATCACGTGTCACCTACACCCCACTGAGGTCTGCGCTCCAACCCTTCACTGCCTGACCACCATGGTGGGACTGCACATGAGCAAAAGCTATGCCTTGATATATCTAGATGCCTACTTCTGCTGTGTATGGATTTATTCAGAAAGGGTGAATAAAATGTAACAAATAATTGTATGGCACTATTGTAGACTGAGGAATTAGAAGCTATGTATATCTCCTGTAAATGTGAGGAAATTATGTATGAGAATATTGCCAAGTGCTTCCTTTATAACAAGGAGAGAAACAAGCAATTTTAAGGTATGATCCACCTGTTCCTATATATCTGAAATAAGTCAGATGAATCATTCCCTAAAAATATTTATTTGTTTCTAATGACTTGAAAGAGAGGTTACAGATGAGCTCAGCCATAAGCACTGGGTAGAAGTTAGGTGACATGCATGCCATTGGAGGCAGACTCGGAAGTGGTCTACTGACTTCTATCACTTTCTCTCTTGGCATATTGTGCTGTTTTTAAAAAAACTAGATATCAAGCTGAGATGACCAAATTTGGCTATAAAAGGACATATAACATGCAAACATGATGATCACCAGTACATATGCACCTGTGGCATATCTTGGGCCAAACTGAACACCTTCCTATAGACAAAACTTTGTTCACTCGTAGCCAATTCTCCTTCATTCAAGTAATTTAAGTGTTGGAATTCCAAAAGTAAATGAGAAATTGTGTTGTCAAACCTAAAACGAGAAAATTTGAGATATCTGCATCCTAATTCCTGATATGTCCAATGCAACTGGGACACTGGGTGCTCAGAAGATAAACTGGCTCTGCATGGATCAGTTTGGATGTCTTTGTCAGTAAATAAAATATATCAGAGACAATTCTCTGGCCCCAAAAACAAGTGACACACTACAGCTTGCAACCACGCAGCTAAACTCTCCTTTCACCTAGAGCAGGTGGCTTTACTAATGTTGGATTGGGGAAGAGTCCCAGGACTGTGCCATCAGTTAAAGGGTACCTACATCAGTAGGTCACTGATGTAATGTTTAAACACATTCCCTCTAATCCCACATGTTTCCAGTGAAGCTATAAGAGGTAGTTTAAGAGTCTAATAAAATACACAGGCTCAGACATTCTGCCCAGTGAATGTGGATGACAGTTTCCGTCAGTCAGCCAGATGATAAATCTGTGTGCCTAGGACATGGTTTAACCTCCACAAAGATAATCTGGCAGTAAGCAGATAATCTGGTGCAGTAAGGGACAATTGGCTGTATTTTCAATATCATATCACCTTGTGAGCATATCAAGGGAAATCAATATATTGCAGTAGCATGTTCAATATTTACTATTGGTGGAGTTTTAACATTACACCTTCCTAGTCTCTAGACTCAAGCTTTCAAGGCAGAGTTTTCAATATTACCTAAATAATTTTTCCAATTCAACCCAACCAACTCCACTACAAAAGTTTGAGTTACTCTAGATGGAAGATTAAACACAAAGGAAAAATGTTATTTCGAATTTAGTAAACGCAAAGTACATCTATACTATCTTGTTGGTATCTGCTGGATTTTTGTGCCTGTTATCTCCTGATTGTTCATGCTACTTGAGTGTTAGTTCACCCCCAAGCTTAAATCTGGAGAAAGGTTAGTTGTTTATGGTCTGGGAAGAACTAGGCAGAGAGGAGGAGATAGTGTGTGCCAGTGTCCCACCCCCACACTGCACGAAGATACAGTGTGAGTGTGACTCATGTTGGGTTTGGCTTCTCCCAGACTAACCAGTATTTCAGATGGCCTCACATCCTAAGCCACCCCTGGTGTTACACAACAAAAAGACATATCTGGCAGCCTGCAAAGCAGCTTCCCAATAGCAGCCCAGGGCAACATCTTAAAAGGACCACAGCAAATCAATGTCTCCATTGTTGAGAAGATTTCTAAGCAGCATTTTAATATTACACTGAGTGTCATAGCACAATCTGGTTTTATACAAACACTACTAGTGCTACTTTTATTTCACAGATCTATCTGTATGTCCATGTATATGCATATGAATTTTGTGTCCCAGCTGTATGTGTGTGTACATACATGCAGGAGGGGTAACCAACCCTTGGGTGCAGGCAGGCACAGCTGCCTAGGCTACACCACCGTACATGGGATCCTTGTAAGCCCAGCTTTCAACAGAATTCTTTGTGATTGCTGATTGCTGTGACAATGGTCTTGAGAAGCAGGTCTCTACTTTGCTTCTCCAGACATGAATATCCCTGAAATTCTCCAGGAGAAGCCTTCTTTCTAGGCTGTGACATGTACTCCTATACACTCACTGGAAGAGGCTTCCCAGGAAAGTGGTCACAGCACCAAGCCTGACAGAGCTCGAGAAGCATTTGGACATTGCTCTCAGGTACATGGTGTGATTCGTGGGAATGGTCCTGTGCAGGATAAGGAGTTGGTCAGATGGATGCATTATCACTGGTGCTCCAGTCTCTTGCTTATATGTTTTCACAACAACTGGATATTTTTTCTGTAGGGAATATCTATACTGCCAAACCAAAGGGGACCAGGTAATGAGCTCAGGCATTGACACTTAGTGTTACATGGCTTAATTCTTACTTCTTGACTCTGTTTTGGAGCCCTTCAGCTGTCACTCAGAGAAGCCAGTTTACAGGGAGCTGACCCTGTGGAGTGTGGACACAAGCCAGTCCAGTGCTATTCAGCTTCAAGGCTTGAATCAACTCAGCAGTATAAACACAGCCAAACAGTCTGTATGTTCAATGAGATGAAAAGGAGCAAACAATTCTGATTCCATTTAATGCCAATTTACGGCTCTTAACATTGCCTTTCCCACAAATCAAGCAGTTGTATTGTCTAGCTGAGGGCTTTTGTCCAATGACAGGATGAGAGTCTGAGAAATCTGTCTGTTCTGATAATGTTGCAGAGGGTGTTCACATTTACTATCAAGGCTTCACTAGGACATAGTCAACATGTTGATTTTGCTAAAATAAATGTCTGGAATAAAGGAAGACACTAAAAATAAACATGATCTTAGGAAGGGCATTCGCTTTATTTTTGCCCAGAGAGGAAGAGGTGTAGCTTGCCAGCCTTTTAGTTGGTTGCTAACCAAATAATGAACAGGAATTAGCTAATTCTGACTATGTTTTCGATTACCTTAGGGAACTTGATGCCAATGAGTTTAAAGTTTTTCTGTTAATATCTGAATACTTCTATGCAGGGACTACCTTACATATATATGATGACCTTCACTGCTCCAATGTAATCAAAATTCTTTTACAGATTCATACAATAGTTTGGGTTGCACATGACCTCTAAAGGTCATTGTGCTGGTTTTGGCTGAGATAGAGTGATTTTTTTTTCATAGTGGCTTGAATGGGGCTGTGCTTTGGATTTATGCTGAAAAGTCTGTTGATAATATAGAGATGTTTTCATCATAGCTGAGAAGGGATAATGGAGTCAAGGCCTTTTCTGCTCCTCACCCCATTCCACCAATGAGGATGCTCGGGGTACACAAGAGGTTGAGAGGACACAATCAGAACAGCTGACTCCAACTGCCCCGAGGGATATTCCAGACCACATGGCATCATGCTCAGTATGTAAAGTGGGGAGAAGAAAGAAAGAAGGGGTGGAATGTCAGAGTGAGGTTTGTCTTCACAAGTAACTGTTACACACAATGGGGCACTGCTTTTCTGGAGATGAATGAACACCTGCCTGTCCATGGCAAACAGTGAATTCCTTGTTTTGCTTTGCTTGTATGTGTGGCTTTTGCTTTTCATATTAAACTGCAATATTAAACTTTGTCTCAACCCATGAGTTTTCTCATTTGCATTCTTCTGATTCTCTCCCAATCCCACCAGGATGGGATGAGCAAGTGGCTGTGTGTTTCTCTGATTGGTTTTGTGACCATTTTTTTTGTTACCCACTCCAACCGGTCTACACCTTTCCTCTGCTGAGGACCACTAAGCTGGATGCAGCATTGCAGGAGGAGTTTCACAAGAACAGAGTAGAGGGGCAGAATCACCTCCCTCACCTTGCTGGCCACACTGCTTTGGATGCAGCCCAGAATATGACTGGCTTTTTTGGCTGCAAATGCACATTGCTGGGTCATTGCATGTGGCCTCGTTGACCTTTGTGAGGTTCATATGGACCCACTTCTTGAGCGTGTCAGTCTCTCTGGACAGAATCCCATTCCTTAGGCATGTCAACAATGCCACTCAATTTGGTATTATCTGCAAACTTGCTGGGGGTGTACTTGATCCTGCTATCTATATTACTGTCCCCCAGCAAGACAAGAGCCTGTGTGATACCTCCTGTAGCTGGAACAAAAAGGCTTCACCAATGGGCTTCCCTTGATGAGGCAAGCTGTAGGAGAGACCAGCCATGAGGTTTCCCTCTGTTGTCTCAGTATCTTGATTCTTACTGATAAGCTTTCAATCTGTTCATGGCTATTCTTCAGAGAGATGTCTTCCTGCTCGATCATACACACCCCTCTTGGTGTAGAGGGCAACCTCTTTGATCCTCTTTCCTTGCCTGTCTGTCCTAGACAGCCTGCAGCCATCAACAGCCACACTCCAGTCATGGGATTTGACCCACCAACTTTCAGTAATGGCAACAGCAATAGCATCTTAGAGCCTGATGATTTGCTAGAATTACAGTTCTCAGGATATTTGACATCAGAGATCTAATTGTCTGATGACAAATAAAAAGATACATCAGTATGAAAAATTGCTTCCTGAAATCCCTTGTTTATTCCTTGAACACTTGGATATTCTCTTAATAACTCTCAATGTGTTCTACATCTAACTTTAAAAAGTATGTTCTGTAAAATTTTGTATTAAGACTGTAAACCTAAGTATCCACAAAAAGTGATCATTTTGCATTTCAAGATATTAATGGATGAAGTTCTCTCACAAGCCTTTTGGAAAAATCATTGTATTTCTTTGTGCTTATGAAATAAGGAAATGCTTACAAGCTCTCTAGAAAATTAAGTAGCGCTTTCTGAAATGTATGGAGATCTCTAAATAGAATTGTGAAGTGTCAGATTGTGTACTATTCTGAGAGCATTTAATAGATTAAGCTCTGAAGGAAGTTATGGGTTTATTAAGAGCATGTTAACCTTTCCCTACTTACTGTGTCTTGGATACAGCTTGAAAACCCTTTACACCTCTCCTCCAGATTACAAACTCTTTTATTGTATGCACATGTCTGGCACGATTAGTCTATATTTTGGCAAGAACCTCTTGGTCTATTGTTATATAAATAATTTCTTTAAATGTTAGTTCTCTAAATGTTCTCTAAATGTCCCTTATGCATTTTTTTTTCCTAAGAGGGTCTTAATACCCAAACATTTACCACTCTAGTCTAAATATTCCTCAGCTGAACTACAACATGAATAGGAAGAGAATTGCAGCTTTAGAGAAAATGGCAATGATCCCATTGTTCCTGCTGTGAAGCCAGATTGTTCACTATAAATCATGCATCCCTCAGAAGAAAAACCTCACATCCGTCTGCCAGGACTTCTGATTATAAAGTTTGTAAGTTGAAAACTTTAGAATTGCTTCTTAGCTTGAGCTCTAGCAAGGGGAATTTTAATTTAGACATTGAAATACAGAAAGTATTAAAATCAAAAGCAAAATGTTGCCATTTCTCTTTCAAACTCATTGCTAAGGAATTAAAGCAGACTATTCATTCTTCATCATGTCATTTGAACAGAAAGGACAATTCAGTGTCTTTTGCAGGGGATGGAATGGATAGTTTGTGGCTCAATTTGGTTTCTTGCTATTCCAAGTAAAAGGTATATCTTCTTGGAAACATTTTAAGAAAGCATTTACATATTATTTTATTCAAAGGAAACAGTGCGGCATAAAACACAAGTGAGACTCTTCATTGGCTCATATCTTAGAGTGAGTTTGTCATTTCCCCATCGGGACAGTATTGTTTTAGTAACTGCGGAGACATGCACACTCGGTTTTAGTGACTGAGATGTACACACTCATTTGGAGAGCTAAGAGGATGCTCTTCTCATTCATAATGATCCTTTCAAAATGGAGTCAAAGAGAAGCCAAGATTGATGCTGATGTTGCAACTACACAGCATGATTTGTAAGACTCAAGGACTGAAAAGAGATGCAAACACCTTATGGGGAAGACAATATAAGGACAGATTCTAGAAGAATGTTCTGCACTTGCAAGAATACTATCCTGCTCTAGTTGCTGTGGATCAGCAGCAGCGTTTTTGTTCAATTTGCAGGTGCAAATTCATTCTCACCAGATAAATTACAGAAGCAAACTAGTCTACATATCCTTTTATCTTCTGGCATCTGTAGACAAAGTGATGAGCTCTCTGATTTGGTTTCCTGCTGGAGGACATACACAAGATTTAGGCCACACACTTCATGCCCATAAACAAGAGCTCCGCCTCTCCTTTCAGTCTTGAACCTGCATCTGGGGAGAGGAATTGCCTCCTTCAATGTGCATTCTAAAGCTCAGTGCTGTCAGAAGATTACTATTTAACACTATAAAGCAACCACACAGAAGCTTAGAATAGAAAGTAGGGAAGAAATACACCAGCTGATCCAGGAGAAGGAGTCTGCAAAGATAACATAGCAATCATATTCACTGATATGTTATTTTACTCTGTTGTGTAACTGTAAGTTCTGGAGAAGTAGGCTTGCATTATATAATCTCAATTTATGTGAATCAAAACCAAAACTCTGAATTCTCAATAAAAACCCTCCTAGTTTCCTGTGATCAAATAAACACTGCTTGGTAGAATAATAAGGACCTGGGTCTTCCCTGTTCTGTGAATTCAAGATAACTCTATTGTGCAAATAGATATGGATTCCTAAAATCTATATTGTTGTTCTCAGAGCCTAAAATTTCTAGCACTAATGTGAACTTCGGCCTTGCACTGAGGGAGAAGCCTGGACAAAAGGCTTTTTTTTAATGCATCTATCATAAGCTATGGTACCCAAGTTTTAGAATTTCAACTCTGCCCTGGGAGACTACACTGGGTTTTCCTGTCTCCTGGAAACCCTGTAGTCTTTTGCACACTGAAGAAAATTCCCAGAACCACCAACAGATTTTAATTAACCACAGAATTCCTGGAACTTAAACAAAAAGTTTACCTGTTTCCTGTTTCTTCCGTAGAAAATACAGAAATGTCAAGTTAAGTGACATTTTTGTTTTGACAACACCCATTTTCCTAAATTGACCCTCTGTTTGACTTCAGGCTGTGCTGCCTCAGTACTTTCAAAATAGATATCCTTGAAAGGCTACCCTCACTCTTCAATTATCCTGATTGCTACAGCCTGGCTCTTAGGTTAAGTAGAATAACAAGAACCTTTTGCTTCAGACATTTACATGGGTGCATTCTGTTCCCCTGTACTTATTATGCTTAGGTCCCTAGACATGTTTGTCTGTCCTAGAGTTGAATTTGTAGCGGTGAACTAGGACAGTCATAGCACCTGATGCTTAGCAAGGAACCCATTATTGCCAGGTGTCTGGAAGAATCTTTATCTCATAATGATCAAAATTGAGTCAAATTGCATGAAACATCTCTGCCTTTTCCATGGCAAGAGGTACTGGCATCACCTTGAGAAAAAAATGTCTTGGCTGATAATCTATTGGCTGCTGTAGAAATCATAATTGTGGAGGGAAACAGCAAGATAATTGGCTGGAAATTTTAAAAGGGAGAAAAATTTCCCCCAAAAAAACTTTTCCTGGTATTTTCTTTATTTTTATGGACAAGTCTAAAACAATCTTAAACTTGACTTCACAGAATATCTGTCCTAGACTTATCAGGATTCAAAGTGTAGACTTTCCTCTTTGATGTGACTTCCCAAGCTCAATTCAGTAAGCATTCCCTGAGGTGTCCTGGTAGAGAGAATCCTGCATAAAATAAGAGAGACAGTGTCACCCTTCTCCTTTCATCTGTGTGGATTTTACCCATAGGGGAAATGTGCATTCATGTATTGCCTTTTATAACCTCCAGATCAGAGGGCAGTATAGGACAGGTGTCCATCAGCCTCACTGTTGAAAGTGTCTGTTTGGATAGAAGTGCCATATTTGTTGAGCTGAAGAGTATGAAAAGGATCACAGAATTAGCAGCCAGAGTTTTTAATTGAAATCAGGGACACTTCAATTCAAGGGCATGCCTCAGTTCTCATTGTTCATATGGAAGTTGTCCTTTTGTAAGATACTGTTTCCTGCTGGATAGTTTAGGTATCTTTCTGCTTAGAGTGAGACTTTCCAAAGTGGCAACTCAGACATATAACTAAGAATCTGGTCACCTCAGCCCAACAGCATTACCTTCTCTGCCCTTTGTGGTCTAGTGTTAAATCACCTGCTTAGATTGCAGTAGAAGCTTGTGGTCACATTGGGAACTGACTTCAGTTCTGCAAAACCCAGAAGAAGCAAATTCACAGTGGAGCTCACCTTTTCCTCCCCTGTCTAGGAAGAATAGGATAGACTGGATTTCTCTATATGATTGAAAATAGCAAGAAAAAAATCTGCATAGGAATTTAGACCAGTTTAATGGTTTAAAATAAGTTCACAAGCAAATAAGGCATTTTATAAAGGTCAAAGAACAAATACTGCCGTTCAGCAAAAACCTCATAAATTCAGTAGGCAAATCCAAAACCAGAGTAGTTTCTCCACCCTTCCAGACTGGATCAGGGTTTAGATTGCCAGTCTCTCAGACAGCCTAGGTTAAGGTCCATGATTATGCAATGAAGGATGCTTGTCAGACAGAATGGAAGATGACATTTGGGTACCTTATTTTATAACACTTCATAAGCTTTGTTTAAACAGTATAAACAGCAGGCAAAGGAAAAAATTGCTTTTGCAATAAAAGCTATTTTTACGAAAGCAAAAGTCACATGATCTCTTACCCAGCTTTTAAGAGAGCAACAGAACTTGCTTTGCCTGTCAGCCCTGAAGAAAAGACTGAATTTAATGCCAAAACCAGAGGTCTTGATAGGGAACAGTGCTAAATTCTAAATCTCACATATTAATAGCTTCCCTCCCTGCCTTAGCCTCAGTGTCTGGAAGAGAAAAAACCCCACACAGTGAGGCTTAACCCTTCATAACTCCTGACTTTTACAGCAGCTGTGGACACCCTGATTTTTCACTAGGCAAAATTTTCAAAGTGAAATGTATTGATGGGTAGCTCACATACACAACACGTTCATATACATGTAGCAGGCAAATCAAGGTCTCTGTGGGTCCTAAATATCCTAACTTCAAACTATTTATGTCAAACTACATTTAGATTTGTCATGATCATCTCTCTCAGTGTAAAATCAATATTGCAGGCAAACCTTTGCTTGTTCATTGCTAACACATGCACCTCCAAAGTCACCTCAACAATATTATTGGTAAATATATCCTGTTGGATAACCACACACAGTTTCATTCTGTAATGGAGCTTTCCTTTTCCCTCTTTGAAACCTTTAATAAACTCCTCAAATGCAGCATTACACCCTGTAAAACCCTCAGTTACTGACTGAATTTTTTATTTGATACCTCAAAAATGGAAACCCTGTAAAGTCCCATTCAGTAAGAAGAAAATCAAGAAATATCAAGGTGAATAATTAATAGAATAAGCACTCAGGGAGTATACATTAGTCAACTGCTTAGAACCCATCTGTACTTCAGCAGTCTAACATAAAATATGCAAAAAATAAGGTGTTTAAATATAGGACTAACATTGTGTCCCCTTTTCAGAGAAGAAAAAGTGGTGAAGAGATAGTGGTGATATTTCTGCCCTCTCTTTGTAAGGACAATCAACAACTCCCTGGCTTTGGTGCACGAAGTGAGGGTCGTATGAGTGAGACCTGAAAGCCATGGCATAGAGAGCTGCAGAGGATGCAAAGAACCCTGAGGGTCAGTGTGGGTAAAAGGAACAAAGTAACCCAAGGCTGGGTACAATGTGAGAGAGTTGGGAGCAAGGGAGGGAGGGAGAAAGATGGGATCCTGTAGATTGCTGTAATTTGCTCATGGGGGAGAGGGGCTAAACTGAGATGTACAAAATACTGGTGGGAAGGTAATAGTCTTAGATGCTTTATTGAGAATATAGGTGGAGAGTAAGGTGTACAGAGCCAAGAGGGATAGTAAGTAATTTTACAATAGAAGAGACAGTTGTGCTTTCAATTTTGTTGTTCAGTTATGGAGCTTAGGATGTTTTGAGCTCACCTTATGGAGATTTATTCATCTCATCAACTGAATAAATGTTCACTCTAAGCACACTACTGACTTGGAACTCAGTTCAGGTGCTTGCACACGGTCACCTAGCCCTATCTGAGAAAAAGAAGGGTATGGCCTTTCTGGAACTGACAGATACATCACTACTTAAGAGTAGACTCAGCCTCTAGCTGCCATTCCAGAAAACCAGAAAAGAGGTATCTGGGGCAATCTGAAAACTACCTTGGGCATCTGAAATGCCTCTCTCTGCAATTAAATTGAGATCTTGATCTCCCTTGATGATAATGGAAGCTTATCTGATCTATAAAGACCTACAAGTAGGCACCTAAAATTATGTCTCTGAACCTGAAACATACCCCCAGGTGTCAGCTCTCACCTCTAAGTCTAGTGCCATTTAAAATTTCCAGCTGGCCTCCAGCCATCAGTCTGGAGAAGTACAGGCCTCCTCTAGGTGTTGTGTCATTTCTGACAGCCCCACGAAAATGTTCCGCCTCCCTGAGTGGCAGATAAAAAGCTCAAGCAACTGAATCAAGCTTCCATCACCCAGACCTTCAGTCACGCCTACAAACACCCAGATCACTGTCCAGAGAAAAACAGCACATCCAGTAGCCTGGTTCAGCTGTGCTTAGGCATATACAGGGAGATAAACTGTTATGCTTTAAAGGAATTTTTCACAGAACACCTTGAAGTATGGCTACACAAATAATAAGGGAAAACATTAGCCAGAATAAGTAAAAAACATTTAAAAATAGAATTTCTGAAGAATTTGCAGACCTAAATCCAAATAATAAAGAGTCTTTTGGAACTCAAACAGGCCCCAGAGTTGTCCCCTCCTTCATAAAGTCCTTAACCAAGAAATTATAGGTACAAATTCATGTTTATGTTTTCCAACTACTACAGTAAAATATTATTTTCTACACAGCAAAGCAGTTTCTGAGACACAACTACCCAGACACCTTGTAAGCTTTTGTATGTAAACTGTGCAGGAAAACTGTGTACACAAGCATATATTTGGCTTGTGGGCCTAGAAGAAATGGGGTATACTGCTGAACTCTCAAAACAAGGTGAATTTGAAACTGGGCATTTCAGTTGTTGTGTATATGATAAACTCATGTATTGCTTGAAAAGAGGATTAGTAGCTCAGAAACCTTTTTTTCTTAGGCTTGGTTTAAAAGTAGCAGCAGCCCATATCTGATTTAGAGAAAGTGTTTAGACACCAACCTTCAAAGAAGGCAGTGAATCTCCAGGAGAGTATATACATTGTAATTGAGAGATGAGACTTAAGTGTGTGAATCCTCTTCCTTTCCCTCTTGCAGAGGGGGGAATAGACCTGGATGGTTTCACACACTGTGTTGAGTTTCCTGGGCCTTGCTCTAATTCTAACTGTGCATCTTCAGCATCTCATGTCTCTTTCTTGAGGACCAAAGAAAATCTAGATGTTGTAATGCTTGTTGCTTTGATACATAAACTCACATTATTATATTGTATTATTTTACCTATTACTGTAGGTATTAAACCTCACATATTTTCTTTACTACTTATTTCTAAATACTTTTTAAGATGCTGATTGTAAATTATCCATATTTTAGATATATACATTACATGTTAGATATATAAATACTTTTTGAATTTAGCCTCATAATAGGCTGTAGTGCATGTATAAAGCAATGTACCACACACCCTTTGGAAGCAGAGATTATTAATGGAGCAGTCACTCAGATATATGAAGCTGATTAAACTAAGACAGACAAGATGGACAAATCTGCCATAAATATAACAACCTTTTAATCACATAAAAGTCAGGCAGCTGCAAGAGGGGCTTGCTCTGTAAAATTGGCTGAGCTGGCAGCCAAGGGTGACAGTAAAGTTGGTAGGGCAGTGCCTTCCCTGACACAGCCCCATCCCACAGCACCCTAACCAGCAAAGCAGGTCTGGTGACAGTGACCATGTTCAAACACAAGTCCAGATCATCAGACCAGTCCAAAGGGATGACAAAAGTTGAATCTGAGGTCAGGCCCAGGATTGGTGGGTTTATGTCTAGGCACAAGCATGCTGTCCATGCAGCTCCAACAAGAAGCTGGGGCAACAGTTGGGGCTGAAATGCAGCTCCCAAGCCAAGAGGATTAGGGTCCCATTGAGGTGCCTTACACTTCTGTCCCACCCAACTGTCCAATCCAAGGTCACAGTAGAGTTAGCCTGGAGTGCAGCAGGCCTACCACTAGGAAAAAGTGGCTGCTGAGTCTCTGTAGGGTCCTGACACTGATTCAGAAATACACTTGCTAGGACAGCAGCAGATTAACTCAGGGTGGGACAGCATCCCTAGTAGTTGAGGCACTTGAGATATAAAAGCTTTGAGCTTGGACTTCCTCAAGATGGTAAAATCCTGGTCTTCCTCTTCCTGGATGAGGTCTGCAGTTGGTTGTCTTTTAAAAGAAAAAAGCAGAACAAGCAGAGGTGTTAATTCCTGCCCTCACCTGGGATCTAGAGTCTGACTCTGGAGCAGACAATGACTCCTGCCCTGCAAGCTTGAATTACTGAAGAGTAACCCTTTGGAGTGGTGGTGGAGAAAGGGGGAAATTCAGATATATCACAGAGTTCTATTCACTGTTTTAGAGACAATTTTATTTGGCTTCTAATTGGCCTCTGTCTCTCACAGACTTGAACCTGGAATCTCTTATCAGTGCAAGTGCCTAGAATTGGACATTGATACCCCATAAATCTTCTGCAGGAACTGAACTTCACTGTAATGTACAGTGCCTTCTAGGCTGGGTGGTTCTAGTCCTCCTTACAGACTGGATGCAGGATCTGAACTTTAATTCACTCTCCATCAGACTTACCCCACAGTATTTTAACACTGGAAAGACTAATTTAAGTCACAGATTAATATATAGACTGATAATTACCCCCTTACTCCTCCATTTGGCTAATTCACATGGCTTAACTATCCCTCAGTGATGCTGAAGACTTCTGCAGGAGGGAGGGAGGTGCTACCATTCAGGTTCTTCACTACCACTCCAAGTGGAACAGGCTGCTTGCTCCTCCGTCACCAGCTGACCTTTGCCTTAAAGACTGATGCACTTTGCAGAGGTACAACAGGGCTGGTCCTCTGTAATGTGATTTTTGTTTGCCAAGGAAAGGCTGGTTTGTTTGCTTTGCACTTAAGGCCCGCAGTTTATTCAGCAGTGTAAAACTTCAAAATCACACATAAGAAAATAAGTGAAAAACAAACAATGCTGAAAATTCATCTGCTTAAAAGGCAGTGACTACTATTGCTTAACAGTATATACTTACCAGACTTCATTTCACAGCAGAAAGATACATTTTCCACCCTCCAAATGTCTTCTGTGAAATGATAAAATCCTCAACATTTTAAAAAATCAAGTTCAATGTCTGTGTTTAAAAGAGTACTGTGCCTGACTTTCTTCAACAGCCATGAATATTGCTGTTGTTAATGACATCAGAGGATACTGAGGTCAGTGTTTAAACTGAAAGTCCCAATTTAACTTTTATTATTGTGTACTACTTAAACTGGAACTACTGAATCATAATCTATGATAGGTAAATGGCACAACATTAAAGAAATTAATTCCATAGTTCAGAGTTTCCTGTCTTGATCCCTCTGGGTCAGTCCTGAAGTCCTTGCTCATTTCCTTACTCCTGATTCATCAGAGTGTTTAAACACTCTAGATTTCTGTGGGGTTTTGAGCATATGCTAGTTGATTCAACACTTTAATCAGATAAAATCCTCACTGTCAGTAAGATTATTTTTCCGTAAAGACCTAAAGTTTCGATCTTTTGTTTGTTTGGTTTGTAAATCTTGCATTTGAGTCCGTACAACTTGAAATTAAGAATTTATGTGTTTGGTAGTTGTTGCCACACATCACTCCCTGCCCAAACCAGTTCTTTCACTTTGGTTATTTAATCACTGGCTAATAATATTAGTGGCAAGAGGAATTTAACAGATGGGGTAGTGCTGGAGTAGGTGGAGACTTGTTGAGAAGAAGGTTATAATAATTTGTATCACATGGTACCACTTTACATTGTATTTGAACACTGAGAAGAAAGGCACACTTTTCCTTTATCCCCTCTTGAGCTACCATTAAAAAATCTTTAACCATTTAAACATCTTGAAGTATACCACAGCTTTATTTTCCCTCATTGCTTAGGTGTGAGCAAAATTTATTGGGGGAAAAAACACGGAAGTGTGTTGCAAAACACTTGGAGGAAACAGAATGGAGAAAATATAGGGGAATGGCTCCTTAAAGCTCACATACATAGCTGCTATACAGCAACTTGGGCTGCTGAACTGCAGCCCACTGCACTGTTAGAAAATCTAGTGAGCAATTAATTCTACTGAAACTATGTTAATACAGGGCTTCTTAACAGGCTTATTATATCAATTTATTCTAAATTCCTTTGGTACTAGACCGTTTGATGAATGTCTCACAAGTCAAATCTTTGGGAACCTTTTAGAGGCCAATGAGACCAGGTGATGTGTGCCAGCAGTTTTGACTTCTAATCAAAGATGTGGGCCAGCTTAATTTAATTTTTTTTTTTTTTTTTTAATAATTAGAAACCAACAGAAGCACTGCCAAACTTCTTTGACGTGGGAATGCTGCTAAGCTTGAGCAATAGATTAATGGGAAAATTACAGTTTTGTAAATTTGTGGCTAAGCAAGCATAGGCTTTGGACGGGGTAGGTTGCTGAAGGAAATAGCATGAAATGTGCAGCAGCCTTAAATTCTCACTGCTTTCCCTGCAAGGGGCAGGAAATTCCCCAACTTGTGCAAGGTGTCCCTTGCTTTACTAGACTTGAGGAAATAATTTCCTGAAGTAACAATGGTCTTTCCTTTAATTTCGACTGGGAAGAGTTTGAAAGTACAGCTTTGCTGTTCCCAAATGGCTTTGACTCCTCGGAAGCAAACAGCAGCCCTGATTCGCTAAAAGCTTATAATTCATAACTTTGGCCTTTTCCTAGTTAGTTTTGGTGCTACAGCACTGGGGTGGCCTCGGCAAAGGCAGCAATGGCAGTCCCTGTCTCGGCCTGCTGGGCAAGCCTGAGTTTTCCTGGCGCAGAGACAGGAAGACAGGGGAGAAGGGAGAAGGTTGGTGTTGAATTAAGGGATTTTGTAGGCAAACAACGAAGAGAAAGGAGACAGCCGAGTCCGCCGGCCCTCATGGGCGGCGGAACGCTCGGGAGCGGGGCCGGGCTCCGCGCCGGCGCGGCGCCGTCTCCACGGCAACCGCGGGGCCGCGGGAAGATGTCCGCGGAGGGCGGGCGCGGCGCGGTGCGGATCGTGTTCCGAGCGCTGCCGCAGAAAACCTTCTCCTGCCTGCAGGACAGGGACATCGCGGACCGACTCCTCAAATGGTGGGCGGGGGAACGCCCGCTGTGGGATGCCTCTGTCTAGGGGCGGCGGGGGAACAGGCGGGCCGTCCTGAGGGCTGGAGTCATTGCCGCGCCCACAGGATGCCCGCTCCGGTGGCGGCGGGTCCGCGTCTGTTTCTCTTATCTTTAATTTTTTTCCCCCCTCATTTATTCCCTGCAACCCCTTCACATGAAGTCCCCTTGATATTTTCCAGGCAGGCAAACCGCGCCTTCTGAGGTGTGAGGGTCTGTCCTGGCCTCCCACAGTGAGCCCAGATCTATTTCAGCTTCGCAGCGGGGCTCCAGCGCAGTTCGAGCCCTCCAACGAAGGGTTGGAGGCGCTTATAACTGAGAATGGGGATGAAAAACCAAAGTATAATTGGTCAAAAGAGGGTATTATGTATGTCTTCAGAATATTTAATCTCATTTTTCCATTTCAGGTCCATGCAAGGCAGGATCACAGCACAAGCTTTCAGTTTTGACCAGCAGTTTAAGCCCTATCAAAAGGATGAGTTTCTTATGGTAGTTCTAAATCCTTTGCATTTTAAGTTGATTCCCCCCTACCCCCCCACCCCCATGAAATTATATTCAGCATTAGCAGTGTTGAATGCTGTGGGCTTGCTCACTGTCTCCTTGAAAAGAGATGATTTAGGTGTGGTGCTCAAGTCTCTGACTTTGTGGGTTAACTGTATTGTCCAGTAAAAATATTTTAGTCTGTACTAATGTTACTCTGCTTTAAGAGGGAACAATTTAACCTTTCAGGATTCCCAAGAATGGAAATCTGAACTGGATGCTGATCTTGGCTGCAGGGTTTCATGTTGGGAAGTCCACCTAGTGTGAGACTTCAAACAGTCTATAGGCTCACAGCTATCAGTAAATTTCTCACAGTAAATTCACAGTGCAGTTAGATGTGCATGTTCACCACATATCTGGAAATAAAACTTTTTAAATTTATTGGATGCCATTGCTTTATACTAGAATTTTGAACTCCCAGCTTTTTGAGACTCAAATATCTTGCTGATTTTGTGTCCTCCATTTCTGTCGTCTGCAAAGTCAAATCTCTTCATCTGTTTGCAGACAGAAAAAACCCAAACCTGTGGTTTTAAAAACTATGTGATTTTTACATCTGTTGGTTTAAAAACAACTTTTTGATATTTTGTATGTCTATTTTATATTGTTATCCTGGATAAAGAATTCAGCCTCTTTATATCTCAAAGAAATTCACACAGAAATGGACCAATATTTATTTCACTGATAAACATTTCAAATTATTGAAGTTTACAGAATACCCATTTACCCTCTCAATGCTTGTCTCTTTTGAATTAAAAATGTAAAGATATTGCTGTGAAGTTATGAAATCTGAAAAGCTGGAGTAATTGGGAAAAAAGGACCATTACATGTAATGTCTGATCTCTTTGTATCCCAGAGGGGTGATAAAGAAATTTAGTGATACAGAAATTGAAAGATCCATAATTTCATTTTCTTAGCAGTTTCTTCAGTGATTATTCACTCTGTAAGTGTGGGTTTTCTTAGTTGGCTTATCTAGCCTGGAAACTTGCCATCTATCAACATTACTATGGATATCTCCTTTTAATTGATAAATCAATAAGATTGAATTCTTCAAATCTTACTGTGGAATATATCCTTCATCCCTTCAATAAGTTATGAATCTCCTCTGTATCTGTTTAATAATTTTCGTGTGCCTCTACACTTCTCCAAGCTTCAAATATATTTAAAAAGAGTAAAATTTAAAATCATACTTGGCATTTCATTTTTAACTTCAACGACCTTGTTTGCAGAGATAGAACTTGCATCTTCAATTTTTTGTACCCCCATGAATTTCATACATTTTTGTGTGTTCTTGGACTAAAACAGCTTTACTATAAAAATTGAATACTACATATATAAATATGCAGCTGAAGATATCTTCTATGTATAAAAGGCACTGGCTACACTGAATTACAAACCCATGGATTTGCTGGTGTGTTATTTAGTACACAAACTGGTAAATCATATGAAATCTGCTTACTAATTGGAGCCTTACAATTTGGATTGAAAGTCCAAGGCACTATGATTGATGATTTTCTGTTTCATTTCATTAACTTGTATTCTCTTATTTGAATATTATAGGCATTTTTTAATGATCAAAGTGTGAACTCCAGTTTAAAGTTGCTGTCAGCTTCAGGACAATGGACCACATTGGGTAAATTTAGAATAAATTAATCTTAAATAAAAAAGTCTGTGTTTTAACTATTTTGCTCTAATTTACCATAATGACAGTTCATATATATGCGTTTTCAACTAGTTGAAATGCCTTAAAGAATTACTTCTTTTACTAAGTAATAGGAAGATATTCTACTTCTAGAATAAAATAACTAATTTGTCACCTGTTATGCCCTTTTTTCTTTTGACCCCTGCATTATTCCATAAATCAAGCACCTGAAGCTGTTTATAAATGGTTTGTGGCATCCAGTTGACCTGATCATGTATCCAGACATAAACAGCTGCATTATTTGTGGAATTACAGTAGTACCATATGCAAATCACATTTGGAGAAGGGCATTCTTCTATAGAGGCAACGACCTGACTTGGGACAGGTCTGAGATGATTGCTCTGTTACAAATGAAAGTTGAGAGCAGAGGATTAGTAGAGCACATCCTGAGCTCTTGTAAATCTGCTGTCTGTACAGCCATGGTGGTGGAGGCACAGAAGAGCCCTGTGGGACAGGTTGCTCCGCTTGCAGCCATGCCATGAGGATCACTTCAACTTTGTTGCCATATCAGAAACTTCACTAAAAACTAATGCACTCCATTAGGTCTGGAGCTGCAGATGAGATGCTAAAGCAGGAAGGCCAAAAGTAAACAGAAAATTTGTGGCTCCACTTTGAAATTGTGTTTTTCATTACGTAAATGGCACACAAAAATCCATGGCAATTGCATGTGATAATGTAATGGTGTTTTATGCATAATGTTATTGCATATTGCCAAAGTGATTTTCCATAATAGGAATATCTTAAAAGAGGGTAGTGGGAATCCCTCGTTTCTTTTGGTTTGTCTGCAATATTACTGTGTGTAAATATTTAATGGAGCTTTGGGAATTTTCTAACTTTTCCATTTCAGCTCTCTGGAATTGGCATAGGTTTTTCCCACTATATACAATGACACTAGACATTGCCACTTTTTTGTCAGCAAAAATACATTTTCCAAACACTTCACCCAACTGTTAAAACAATTGAAATATATATAAAATGCAAAAAATGTCTCAAGTACCCCTTCAGGTACCTCTTTCTCTGGCAAGCAGAAAGAAAATAGATGTATTTTAAGCCAGTAGTAAACCTTTTCTTGCTTTAAACAGGATTTGTTTTAGGCTATCTGTCTAGTCTATAACTTGACAGTCCCTGTACTGGAGGTCAGCAGGTTACATACCTTGTGTTAAGAGTGGAGGCACTCTTGCCAAGTAACCCAGCTTAACTCTTGGTTCTGCTCAATCTTCCTCTGCACAGAACTGAAGCATTTTGTCCCAAGGACTGGAAGGGTTCCCTTTCTAAATCCTGAACAGCTGGTATACCCTGTTTGCTCTTAAAATTTCATCTTCCCATTCTTTGCCTATTTTTGGTGAGGAATGTTGGCACATTTTTCTATACTTAGTCTTTATGTGCATTTTTTGAAAATATAGTAAGAATTAGCTGTGAGTGGGAGGAGGTAAAAATCATCTTCTAGTATTTTCTTCTTCAGGCGTGCTGATACATTCATCCAGATATACCATTTGCTTGTCACTGCGGAGTAACTTTAAAACAACATTCCTGTTGTTAAAAAATACTGGAAACATGCTTATTTTACTTTTTAGAAATTCTGAAGAATATACACAGTCTGCATTTATTCTGCTACAAACAAAAATGTTAAATTTTTTTTTTTATGCAGGAGATAATTTGCGTGCATAATACAGATGGGGTTTAGATAGATCCATAGAAAACTCCTTTCCCCTGCCCTCCATGAGCTTGGGCAGAAAATATTTCTGGACCCACAGAAAGATGTCAGCATTATAAAAGAAATTAATAAAACATTACAGTAGTGTTTATTTTCATAATAATTTTTTCTTTTTTAAGGCTGTGGTCCCCTCTCACCTTTTTACTTATGTTTTTTGTCCTGGTAGAATTCCACAATAATACATTGTTTCAAGGACTTCAGCATTGCTTGAAATAAAACATTCTAGGTAAATGATACACAATGATATTCTCTAGTCTGCTTCCTCTGATCAGAAAGATAATTAATGATCTAGTCTCAAACCAAACTTTCTTGCCTGTAGGGCAATATCCCTAATAAGGATATTTTTTCACCTTGTTCTGACTGCCTGGCAGAGTATCTGATATTTCTGATGTGCTTTATGTATTGAGTCTTGTGTTTTTTAAATAGCTGCAATGAGAACTAAATAGTCGTTTTTCCCTGGATACATTGCTGGCCTTGCACCTGTCAGCAGTCTTAGGGAGGCAGGACTGTATCTGCTTAAGCTCAATTAACACTTGAAAATTTATCTTCAAAGGGGTAAAGTTACCATCTATTTGTGTAAATAAAAAATTAGGATTTGCCTAAAAAAGAATTCTTGAGTTGCCATATGTGCTTAAATCTTCAACAATTTCTGTCTTTAGAGTGGGGTTTTAAAATCTGGAAGATAATCTTAAATCAGCAATTTTTAAACTACTATTATAGGATATAATTAGTAAAGAATTTTAGATATCATATGAAACCATAATTCATCGACCTACACCTTTTACTTTGGAAATACCATATTTTTTTAATACTGAGCACTGAACTTGCCTTACATATAAAACGTTTTGTAAATGATAAGTTACAAGATATTTTTCTTATGTAAAAAACTTTCTTTGATTTTGGAGGAATTCTGAATATACCTAATCCAGGGTTTATCTGCCCCATACTAGATATGCAATGTGTTAATTTGAAAGTGGCAGCACTTCATAGATATTCCAGTGTTGGCTGTTATAATAAGTTTAAACTGTTTCAGGATTTTTCAGCTCTTTGTTTTCCACTTGTAGAGTTGTCAAGGCATTTCTTCTTCCTTTTTCACTGCTTACTTTTATAGTGTTATTAAAACCTATCATTCTTGTCCAGGAAATTTTGAATTTCAAATCTCACTTCTCAAATAGAGAGCAGGACCTTCCAGTGTATTTAAACTTTTCCATGTGTGATTTGGTTTTCTGAACTACTGAACAAATTACAAAGCTCTTGATTTTTTTTTTTTCATTATTGAAGTTTTCATAAAGCCTTTTTTCAGAGCAGAAGTCTCTTTCCCTTCCACCAATAAAATCCTTATAATTTAAGGCCTATAAATAGCTCAATTTCCTATATTTTTAGCTCAGTAACTGGATCTTTCACTTTTCTCAAGTTATTTAGCATCTGATGTTTGTTAGTCGACTCAGATTTTAATGTTTAGTTTAAAATACTTTATGTGATAAAAGCTGATTTGTGTCATAATAAATCCCTTATAAAATAAAAATTCAATCCCTATGAAAGGGAGCTGGAAAATTAGAAGTTAGAGGAAACTGGAAGTGAGGAGGTGGGAGGAAGTACAAATAAATAAATATACATCAGTTTGGGTTTTTTTCATAGGTTGTAATCCTGTAATTCATTATTTTTTTCTGACTTGTTCTTGGTTATGTCATATGATTATTTTGTGTAGTCATTGTGTGTACAGGTAGGAGAAGGTACTAAACCTTTTATTCTTTAATAAAAATTACCATTTTTCATAACCATTGTCGGTAGACAGGAAGCCAAGAAATTAAATGCTGTGCTTTTGTCTTTAACAAATTTTCTTGACATCACAATGGTCCAGTAAAATAATTATAAAATTTTCTGTCAGTATTTTAACTTAAGTAGGCATATTTTCAAGCTATTGATTTATAACTTCTCTTTATTTTTTTTTTTCCTGGTCTTGATTGGTGGAGTGGTACAGTTTACCCAGGTTTAGGTATTAAAATACCAGCCCTACTTAACCTATGAATAAATAGTCTCTATGTAATAGTATATGGCAGAAATCCTAAGTCTTTCTGCAGGTGGGGGTCAGAGAAAATTTCTGCTATGCTTACAAAGATTAGAATTGGAGTGAAATGATAGGTGCTCTTGGAAGCATCATGGTTCATGCATCCCTTTTTGGCATGTTCCTGGTCCTGAAATACTGTCATCTAGAGGGAAATTTGGACATTTCCTGAATAGTAATTCTTGGTGATCCTTTGGGTCAGTTTGTCAGGACAGCACTGAATTTTATCTTTAATTGTATGTTAAAAAGCCTTTAGATACTGTGATGTTGCTGGCCAGTCTCCCATCAAGGGAACCTGCAGAGGAGAAGAGATAAGAATAAACTCATGGACAGCTGGAATGTTGTGAATATTCTCTCTGCTGAGACACATTGCCCTTGTGCTGAATGCTCACTCATGCTCTCCTCCCCTCTCCTGTTCAGAAGCACTTTGAAGGTTGTTCAGGTGGACCTGGAGATGGGTAGAGAACACGTTCTATCATTATGCAGAGCACTTGGACTGCAGAGAGAGACAGAACTGGGCTGAGTCCAAAGCTTCTTAAACATGGGGCCTAATGCTATTTGAAATGCCATAAGTTATCCAACACCATGCAGACAGATTTGCAGATGTAACACTGTATATAGAGAAGATACGTGTCTGTATGGACTGATACCTCTTTAAGGAAAATACTGTAGGGCAGGCATCTCAAATGGCACTAGATGTCTGTGAGCAACAGGATCCAGGCTTGGATGATCTGCAAGCAAAGGGGAAAAATTATAGAAAAATATATTCTGCATTTAATGATTACATTAAATACTGTGATACTCCAAATGATACTCCAGATTCATATAGGAAGTGTTGATAGTACCTTTTTCATCTTCTGAAACAGCTGGTTAATAAAGCTTACAGTGGCTACAAAAGAACTTTTTTAGGAGTTCAATATAGTACTTAACAAATCAAAAATTCTTTGAGGCTGTATTCATTTTGGTTTTTACTTTGTGGGGTGCTGTTAGCAGCTATTGACTTCTGTACTTCATCATGCCAATTTTGGCATATGTCCTGAGATGCTTTAAGGCTTAACCTGTGGAATATGATTTTCTGAGGGTGTGATCTAATGTGATGCTGGGTTCACACGGTGTTCCATCTATCCCTAGTTTCGGTTGATGGTATTTACCAACAGGGGGAGCAGACACATGAGCCTTAATGGAAAGTAATAGTCAGATGAATTTAATGTTTTCTTTATGCTTGTTTCCTTCTTAGCTTTCTTTGGTTTTTGTTTTTTTTTTTTTCTTTTTTTTTCTTTTTTTCTTTGAGGGACTCTGTGACTGAGTCATACTTACATGATGTGTGTGGTTTTTTTTTTTAAACATGAAACACGGAACCAGCTTCCTGTATCTTCCAGGTTCCAAAGTGATAAAAATTGAAGCTACAGTGGTACCCTGTACACAGATTTCCATGTCATTTTTTGATCGGCTGTACTCTGAAGGAATTGTTAGAGAAGCTGGAACTATTGTGAAATGTTATGATGACTATTACGATGATATTGTTATCTCTGATGAATTAAGGAAGGTCAGTATAGTAATGAATAATTTATTATTATTTTTCCTACTCTGTTAGGTACTATAAGGACATATTTTTCAGGTTGCTTTTTTTCTGACAGTGGCAAAAACAGGCATCAATAGCCATGGTTTACAAACAACTTGCCTCACCAAATTGAGGTGCTGCAGTGCCTGAATATGTGAAAGCAATTACTTGTTTTACAGATGAGCCCTCTTTCATTTTTAGGTGGGAGAAAAAAGTTAAGCCTTTTTCTATCCACCTATGTCTCAGGCAGTCAATGCTGGGGTTGTGTGGGGAAATGCGGCTGCTTGTTTGTTTAGGAGGATGCCAACGAGTGGTGCTGTGATACTCAGAGCTGTAGGTTCACCCAGCCTTCCAGGTAGTGGATGAAATTGAATGTATTCGATAGCTACATCCTGAAGCATTCCTGGACAGGAATGCTGATCATATAATATCTGAAGGCATTAGATAAAGAAAAGAAAGCCATCTTAATACATTTTCTCTAAAGCAAGAGGAGCTATGGAAGAGGAAATTATTTTTCAGTATAATACTGGAAAATGACTAAATACAATTCCTGAACAGGTCTGCAATGTAAAACTGTTTGTTATACTCTAGTGGAAGTGTCAGAAAGCAGATTATCTGAAAAAGAATCTCTAACAGTGGCACCCTTTTAATCAATGTATGTCTTTACTGTGTTTCTTTTGACTTCATAAGCTAAAACCATTTTTTAAACTTATGTTTGTGTAGCATTAGCAAAGCATAGTGTGGGAGAACTGGATTTTGCTCTTCCTTGTATATATAATCAACATAAGTACTAAATAATTATAGAGTTGCACTCATTTGCACTTGGCAAATCCTTTGAAGGCAATGTATTTGAACCAGTGACACTGGTTACAGGATGTGGCCTGAAATACTGGTCTGTCTTGTAAAGTTCTGGGAAAAGGTGAGAACTGAAGCTCATGTTTGAATTTCAGATGTAGTTTGTAGCCTAGCAGTTCAAAATACTTTGTATTTATTTATAAATTGGGTACATGTGAAATGTTTTCTGAAAATTAAATATATTTTATGTAGGAAGGTTAGAGGCAACATTTAAAATTAGAAATTATTGCGGTTTCAGTGTCTTCCCAGTTTCCTTCCCATGGAAGTGATTTGTGTGTCAGCATTTGCAAGTTGAGGGTTTAATATTGGTTTGAAACAAAGGTGATTCCTACTCCTAAGACCTAAGACAGCAGAAAGAATAAGCCAAAATCCAGGAATGACATAAAAATTTCAAATTATTTACTCAGGGATCTAGAACAGAAGACTGTAGGGGGCACCAAACTGTCTCCTGGTGTCAGAGAGTGGCCTTTGGCTGCAAGACTCCATGTTTCTTTCCTACCTGCCATGTCTTCTCTTGTTTCAGCCAGGGAGGTTGGGATATGTATGAGGTGGCCATCCAGAACAGCTGTTGCCCTGACCCCTTTTTACTCAGGTTTTGTAGTTCTGTTATAAAGAGGGCCAGAGAGCAGTGGATTCATGTCTAACTTTGACTAGTTTGCCTGGGCTGGCATCTGCATTTTGGCTGACATGACTCAAATGTCTTGTAGCCATTGTGAGTTACAATTCCTGTCCACATTTACATGAACCAATGTTGACACTAATCTAGCAAGTCCTCTGTGTTCACATAATATCTCAGCCAAAGGCAGGTGACACGCATGGAGGCAGCTGGATGCATGTCTGGCTAATCCAGGCTACAGATCACGGCTCACTGGAGTCTGTAATAAAGAATGATGGGAGTTTGAGTGATCTCCTCTGGGAGATCCTAGAATTCCTTTACAAATGTGAAATAACTGTGTCAATTTAAAAGTGAAAAAGCAAATGTTACCAAAACCAGTTACCCCATTGATTAACAGCAATTGACATATCAAATACAGATAGATTATTTTCAGATTGCTTGTTTCACTAGCATGACAGATAATTAACCAGTGAAATAACAAGGCTTGAAAAATATTCCTTTATGTCTTTTGGGCATAAATCTGACAGTGATTCTGCTGCATCATTGGAAGAAGGATTTAGAAATACCTATTTCCATCCCTCATCCATGTATTTTACATGGACATAATTTCTGTGTACCATACAGCATATTAGCTGCATTATTTATAAACTGAATCTTAAATAAAGTTTTATCAATTTGACTTCCTTGTTTTTTCCTTGTTCCACAAGGTCTTGCTTCTGGAGGATTCAGACCATTATGACTTATTTACTCAATTGGATCGCGAGGAATTTCTGTTCTGTCTTTTTAAGCATTTTTGCATTGGAGGAACTCTTTGCCAGTTTGAAGATGCAGTTGACCCATACTTAGAAACTACAAAAGCTTTTTATAAAGACTTGGTGAGGTAAGTGTTACTTGCTTTTTGTACAACTGTGTATGTGTACACAGATACTTTGTATCGATTTGTGTAAATTTATTGTACATTACTGCTTCAAAAATGGGGCTGTTATTTAATCTACCTGCAAGTTTATTTTTGTCCAACTATCAAAATACCATGGAAAAATAGTAGTAGTTCAGTGGTAAAATATATGCAATTTTAATTGCATCAGTCCCACATAAAAACATTTTTATATTACAGTTATGGATGGTTTGTAATTCATTCTGAATTTAAAGATATTTTTTTGTGTGATTATCTGCCGAAAACATGGCATAGTACTGGAAACAGACTGTCTTCCCACTGTCATAGGTAAAATATCAACAATTAAGTCTTGCCTCTATGATCTTGGGCTACTTTCAATTGGACTGCTTTTAATTTAGGATTTAAAAATTGAAATAATTAGTTGAAACTTCCAGTTCCATATATTTTTTATCCCTGATGATTTTTTATTTTTTTTAATACAGTTGGATTTTGGTCTTCCTAGTTCTGTAAATACACTTCTCACAGTGTAAAGCTAATGGTGATAGAATCTTGCTGTTAACATGACATGGTGAACTAACACACATTTGTTTTCCCAGGTATAGTGTAGGGAATTGTTTGGAACTTTATGTGAGGACTTTTTTTTTAAGGTTAGAGGTTAGAGGTAATTGATCAGAGGTTTAGATTCAGACTAAAACCACAATTTTTGCCCTGCTTTGATATATCCATATGCTGACTTCTCTTATTGACAAAACTTCTTATGTTCTGGTTGCTGGCAAATGGAATGTAGTTATTGGTTATACAGACTCATTTTTAGTTAAGCTGATGGGAATATAGAGACTGTAAAAGATATTACAAAAATTTTTGTTAGTATGAGTAGTTTTGGTATTTTCATCTCGTACATAGATAAGAATCAAGTGGGTTCTTCAGAAATACACCATCTGACATAAAAGGATCCATCAATGTTTAACTCTACCCTCCCTTTTCTTCTCTATTGTTCATTCTGCACTTGAATTAAGCTGCTTGTTCCTTCAGTCCTGGGCCATAGGTGACTCTGCATTTACTGCAGCTGTTTCTGCTCTTCTGTTGTTGAATTAATCTAGGACAATGTGCAAATCCAATCAGTTCCTTCACTTTACTGCTCCCCTTTGCTGTTGAGTTGTTTTATCCTAAACATGTTCAAGTTCTGTTCTAAGCCACTCATTTTCTTTACCTTCCTATCTCGTTAAACCTCTTTCCATTATTTTTCCTTTTCATGCTGTAAAATTTGATAAAGATGTCAAATAGTTCTTATTACTTAAAACAGAAAAAAAATTCTCTGCCAAGATCCTCCCACAATTTCATCCCACTTTCAAAGTTTACCTTTTCTGTATCCTCAACCTGTTCCCAATTAGTCCTTTGTATTTTCCTCTTGTGTGCTGCTTCTGTCCTCTATAAAATATTTAGGAGAAAATATTTCAAGATCTATTCCTGTGCTGTTTGTTTTTGGTTTTTAGCGGTTTTTTTGCCAGTTGGCAGATTCCTTTCTATCCTCCCAAGTTTTGAAGTGACCTTATAAGTGATCTTCAGAATTTGTCTACCATGTGTCTCTCTGTTGCCTGTAAATGTCTGCTGGTTTCTCACTGCCAGAAGAGCTGGTGTTAGCATTGGTTACCAGTTGAAATCAAAACTCAGCATTTCACTGAATCTTTTCTCTTTCTCCTTTGGTATTGAGTTCTTTGTAAGTCCCATGAGAAAAGCTTTTGATCTTGACATTTCAAACCTTTCCTCCCCCTTCAAAATCAGAGTTGTCTTTTTCTTGGTCTCATTTCCCCTGCTCCCAGTTTATCTAAAATGATGCTTCTGTTTTATTTCCACTGTGTTAAGAAAGAAAAAGACAGTGAGTGGATCTGAATAGAGACACTAATGACAGTCTTGACTAAATTTCTAATTTCTCAGCACTGTATTACTTCATTCTTGCACAAATTACAGCAGAAAATAATTAAAATTACTTTATTAGTAATTAGTAATTACTTAGTAATTACTTTCTTAGCCTCTTATTTTCAGTAAAAGATTGCTGATAATAGTAGTGATCTCTTAAATTCTGTTTACCAAAAAGTTCACCCTCAAATTCCTATTGAATACCAAGTTTTGTTTAAATTCTTTTTTTAGACTGCTATCCTCTGTGTGTTTTCATTGTATCTTGGATTACAGTTGTATTGGACACTTTCTACTCTTTGTAAAGTGATATTAAAAGCTTTCTATTAAAAATTCTGTGAACTGTACTGTCCTTAAGGTTTAATTTTTATGTTTGAGGATCAGAAGGCTTGGTAAAAAACCAAATGGATACTTCAATAATTATTATCTACTGACGATGTGCATTGAATAATCATCTGTCACAGATGAATTCAATCTAATAACAGTAAGGTTATGGATGTATAAACTGCCACTGTTTAGTCCTGTTACAGTATTCCTTATGGGCAAGAGCCTTGGCATTAAGAGCTCCATAGAAGTGCCTTTACTGCTGGGAGCAACAGACCTGTTAATGAGCTTTTCCCTACTTACCTTTATTACAGCTTTTTTTTTCTGGCCATATCTGAGTTCTAACTCCAAGGCACTAGCATTCAAAATAGTGTCAAAAGTTTTGATGTTTCATTTTATTGAAGCATTTCTGTGTGCATTGCTTTATTATGAGAGAATGCAATATTTTTTTTTAAATTAACAGCTCTAGATATTTTACAAGCTAGGGACTTCCAAATACAGCTACTAAGTGGCAGACATTTTTTTCTTTGCAAAAAGAGTGATATATTCTTACTAAAAATTTAATGCACAACTTGTAGTCTGTTACCCATCGGTAATGACTCTGTCATCAGTTGAATCTATCCAAAATTCTAGTGTTTAGTGTTGTATCCTGTATAACCTAAATAATTTCAAATCCCTATCCCTTGTAGTATTTTGATTTAAAGGAAATATTTACATAATATAAACTTGTTAATTAAAATACAGTCTATGAATCTCTGTTGATAAATCTTGTCCTCTGTACTTAACCCCTGATTTTTCTGACAGTGTCTCTCCATGGTGACAGCTGCTGTAGCATCTTGTAGTAATTATTTTCTTCTCCTTTCTTAATCTTCATCTCCATGCCCTTTCCCCCATAATGAATGAATGTATGTGAAAGCATTAAGTTGTTCTTTTATTGTTTGGAAAGCCTAGTAAAATATTGCCAGTAAAGTTAGGATATAAATAAAGCCCAAAGTGAATAGAGAGACCATGAGGATGTTTGCTCTTCATAAAAAGAGAATAGATGCACATTAAAATGATGAACTCCCATATCCAACGAATAGTTTGGAAGTTAACAATTTGAAAGAACATGGGCCTATTAACATTATTTTTAAGGAAATACTATCCTCTCCAAAAGGACAAGATAGTTTTTTTCTAAAACCTTTCAGGGGGAAAAAAAGAAATAGAGCAAATGAGCTTGTCAAAGGCAACCTCTTGGTTTTCTTTCAAGTCAGCAAAGGAAGTATCTCATCTGATTTTAACAGACACAATTTTTTGCCTTAAAAATTAACCAAATTACTGAAAATAAACATTTTGAAAAATTACTTATAGGAAGCTAACCACAAGGAGAAAATTTCTCAAGGTTGTGGAATAAATAGGAAGACTTTGTCAACTCTTACTTTGGTATCCTAGATATCTATATATAACATGAAAATTAAGAAACCAGAAATGGATAGCATAGTTTTCTGACAGAAGAATCTGAAGCCAGAGTAACTTAAATACAACTGTTGCTTTTGGTGGTGGTGATACATGGTAGAAGGCCATAATGCCACTAATCCTCTACGTTGTGTTCTGAAAGTTGTCACTCTTTCCACAGAGATGGTTGAAGAGTTTCTGAACTGCTGCAGTTACAGCCTGGTGTGTCAGTGTAAAGTGACATCTGGGTTAGTTTGGCTTAATGCACTAGTCTGTAAACTGCTGTGGTTCAGAAGCTGAGTCATGAGATAGCTGAGCTGTCCTGCTGGGAAGGCAGTCATCTCTGGAGGGGTGGGAAGGCACACAACTGGGGTCAGTACTGATTTCAGCAATGCTGTCTTCATCCACCGTTGAGTATGTCAACATGTCAGATGCAACAAAAAGTTCTGAGAAAGCGTCACTACTGACTGACCACAGGGAAGATCAGCCTCACAGTATAGGTTCAAACATGACTGTGTCATTACTCTACAGATGAAATCAGTTAATTGGAGAGTCAATCTCTTTTATTGGCTGCAGAGATTGAATCAAGAAAGGTGCTGTTGGTTGATTTGGGGTTCCTTTGTTCTCACAAAAAGAAGCTTTGCCAAAGCATTGGTAACAGGGGACTGCTGTCACAGCTTGGACCTGGTGTGGTGTTCAGCTGGGCTGTGTTTCACATATCTTCTTGTAACTTGTCTATACTGGGACCTTTCTTGGGAATGGAACCAATTTGTGACAAGGCAGGTTTTGAGATATGCATTTCTTGGAAGCACGTAAGTATGGAAGTTTTAAGCCTCAGCTGTTCCACTGTGAGTTAATGTAAGTGGGAATCTGCAAAATTAGATAAATGAGTAGCGGTTGCATGATCTAATTTATGAAGAAATGTAAGCATCACTTAAAGCAGACTTGAGGAAAAATTATATATTAAAATACTTTAAATAGGTTGAGATGCCTGGATTCTTTGCAGTAATATTCAGTGTTATTAGTAAATGTGATGGAAGAAATGGCAATCTTCACAACAGTCTAGAAATATAAAAGCTCAGAAGTAATCCCATCCCAAGTTGCATAGCTGACTATAAATACAAAATTCCAAAGGAGAAAAAATAAACCTGAACTATAATTATATATTAATTAAAAATGAGCTAAAGAATGTATTTAATCACCACTAATGCTGCTACTTCTTGTAGTCTGTATTAAGATTCATTTCACTTTGCAGGTTCTTTCTCAAAGAATATGGGAAAATATTTTTATGAAATGTTTAGCTGTATAATTTTTCATATCTATCAAAATGAAAACTCTGTATTTGGAATCATCTAGGTCTGGGTAATATTGCTGTGATTTAGTAGCTGAGAACAGTGAAACCAAGTCAGATTACTAAATATATTAAATATTTTTCAGTAAAATGTCATAATAACCATGTTACCTAACAATGGCCACATAACTTTTCATGTTCAATATGACATAAGTTGAATTTTAGCTATAAATTTGACCTTCATAAAATTTGAGCAAGGATACAGTGCATATGTTTAAAATATATTTAATAAATTAAAGAGTCTATTTATCAGTATTTATGATATATATTAAGTATGTATTATACCCCTGTATTTCAGTGTTCAAAAGAACCCTGAAACAAAAGAAATACGTATTATTTCTACAGTCTTCAAAGTGTCTGCATATGTAAGTATTAATAATTTTCATATGGGATTTTACTGGCAATAATATACATAACATGACAATAACGAATTTACTTTTACACAAAGAAAATATAATATTCCATTGTAATGGGTTATTTTCCCATAGCTGTCACTTTTTTATTCATGAACTCTTTCTCTGAACTGATCCAGTTTCTCATCCTCTTTACTAACTCTTAATTAGTAACCAGCAGCTAAAGTTTTATTTGGTAGCTCACTCACTAAAAATAGATTTACTGAATTACAGTGGAAGTCATAATAGTCATCCAGAAATTAGCTAATGAAAAAAAAAGGAAAAATAATCTGAGTAATTCTAGGTTTAGATAATAATAAAACTTGAGTTAACAGTAAGGATTAAGGATGTACTTCTGTAGTTCTGTTTTTTAAAATGTTGCTAGAGCTTTGTGTATAGCTTGTATTGCATCTGTTTCTGTAAAGACTGCAAGGAAGTTTAGTATACAAAAAGGCTGAGGTAGTGAGATAACTGCTAACCTCTTTTCCCCTCCCTTGTCAAGTCTCATTCCTATCTGTTTCCCTTGCAAAATCATACATTTACCATCAAGATAAGTTTGAGAACTGGCATGTTTACTAGATTCAGCATATCTGTCATTTAAGCTATTACAGTAGGCTGAACTACACCAAATTTTTCTTGAGTAACCAGAATATGATAATTAAATGTCAGATAATGTACTAACTTTCAACAGCAGTAGCTGATGTCATTTCAGACTGCACAAACTTCCCTGTAGGTTGCCAATAGCCCAGTTGTTCATATGTTGGTCATCATCTTTTAAGTAGCATGTATGATTCATAAAAGGCTTTTGAAAATAAACACTTTATGGGTGTATCAAAATTGATCTTTCTGCTAGGTTGCAGACTGTAGTAAAAATAAAAAAGCAAAACCCTGGTAACTGGATGTTCTTCTGTTATTACTGTTCCTTTCACACCTCTAAATCAAATGCATTGATGTGAACTTTGCAGATTTCTATATTTAGGCAGATAGACATTAAAGAGCTCCCCTAACTGTGTTGGCCATATATTAAATATCATCAGTACTACAAAGAAAAAAAACAACAAACAAACAAAACCCCAACTAAACTTTAGCAAATTTTGTAAACAAAATAGATGGACAAAAGAAGATCCAGCATTAATGCAGAGCAGGCTATCCTCCTTGTAGCCTTGGAGGAAAATTGGGCATTACTGCACATTCTGAAAATTTGTGGGGTGAAGAAGAATTCTGAAATTACAATTTCTATTAAAGAACATCCTGAAGAATTTACTCTCAGAAAACAGAAAGGCTTAAACTGTGTGCCTAGACTGCTTGGTAGCTATGTGGATCAAAACTACTCCAGTCCACAGGCACTAACAAGAAGGACACTTTCTGGAGCACAAATGTCTTGTGTTTGTGGTGAAAAGTTTCTCTCAAGGACATAACGACATTTCTGCAGTGGATTTAGTTTCTGAGTTCATTTGATAAATAACAGTAGAGTGTTACTATAATCCTGACAGTTTTTAAGCCAAGTTTTCTTGGTTTGTATGTGGAAGAAAAGGACATACCCTCCTAGCCTGATGTAAATAGATAAATAACTTTAAAAATAAATAAATTTTTTAAAGTTGATCTCATAAAAGTGACTTGTGCAGCTGAGCACAATTTTAAAATGGTATCTAAAAAAGCATACTATTAGAGATGTAAATATCTCAAAGTTCTAAGTTATAGTTCACAGAATCACAGAATATGCTAAGTTAGAAGGGACCCACGAGGATGCTCAAGTGCAACTCCTGGCCCTGCACAGCACCATCCCCAGGAGTCACACCGTGTGCCAGAGAGTGTTGCCCAAACACTTCATGACCTCTGTCAGGGTGCTGTGACCACTTCCCTGGGGAGCCTGTTCCAGTGCCCAACCACTCTCTGGGTGAAGAACCTTTTCCTGATAGCCAGCCTAAACCTCCTCTGCCTCAGGTTCTGTCACTGGTCACCACAGAGCAGAGATGAGTGTCTGCCCCTCTGCTTCTCCTCACAAGGAAGCTGCAGACTGTAGTGAGGTCTCCCCTCAGTCTCCTCTTCTCCAGGCTGAACACATCAAGTGACCTCAGCCACTCCTCATATGATTTCCCCCCAAGGCCCTTCACCATCCTCACTGCCCTCCTTTGGACATTCTCTAATACTTCAATGTCTTTTTTATACTGTGACACCCAGCACTGGAGGTGAGGCCGCCCCAGTGCAGAGCAGAGCAGGACAATCCCCTCCCTTGCCTGGCTGGCCATGCTGTGCCTGATGCCCCCCAGGACAGGGTTGGCCCTCCTGGCTGCCAGGGCACTGCTGCCTCATGTTCAACTTGTCACAGACCAGGACCCCCAGGTCCCTTTGTGCAGTACTGCTCTGCAGCATCTCATTTCCCAGTCTGTCTGTACATCCAGGGCTGCCCCATCCCAGGTGCAGAATCCAGCACTTTCTCTTGTTGAACTCAATATGGCTGGTCATTGTCCAGCCCTTTAATTTGTTGAGGTCTCTCTTACAAATGTCTGTAGAGCTCTTCAGCATCAAAACCTGATAGACCTGGGCATCACAAGAGAAATAATTTTACATCTTGTGACAAAGTACTCTGTTGAACTCCAAATACCCTTGAGAGCTTTGGAGCTCTGCATATAATGAAACACTTTTACACCTTAAGTATTGGAGTGCTCACTGATATTTTAGAACTTCCTTTACCTGAGCCCAAACTGTGGCAGTGTTAGAAAACAGAATAATGCAAAGTTTATTCAAGAAGTATTTTAAAAAATTGTCAATTACATTATGCAGTTTTGAGAATCTTCAGCAGTATTTTTATTTCTGTTTTATGCTATGCATATGTATTCTTAAATCATCAGCTGTGTTGCTACAAAGAAAAAATAAAATTATCCTACTCTAACATCAGTAAATCAATCATTACACCCCCTGCATGTGTGAACCAAAGTCCACACTGCAGATGGAATTGGTATGATTCTTAATTGTGTACATACATGAATGTAAATATCAGAGCCTTTATGCTCAAGCATTTTAGGGGTTTTATGACCTCTTTTGCTCATTAAAATTAAGAACCTTTTCATTTAATTAGGTTATATTGATTATTTTCCTGATACTAGGTTTGGTAGTTGCTTGAAATGCCTCATCGCCAGAACTTACATTGTTTTTGTTCTTGAGTTGTTGAACAAATTTTTAGTGGGCTTACACTGCCTCTAAACAGTCAAAACCTCAACTGCCACAACCTCAAAACCGCAGTCAGTTCCACACAGACTGCAGGGGTGGGATCCTCATTACCAATGGGAAAAGAGTTTAATTAGCAATCACGTCTTGATGCTGATCCTGTGTTACTTTTTTCCTTCAGTTACATGCATAAGCTTAGGTTATTTTTGGATCAAATTCCAAAGGCTTTTTGATGCTGAGCACTATAAAATCTTAAAATTTTGCTCTCCTTACTGCAGTTGAGAATCCAGTGTTTGTTACACATGTATCCTTAGAAAACACCTGAAGCTAGGTATCCTACAATTGGAGCTACAGAGCTTATATGCTGTGCCACTTAAAAATAGAATGCTATTTCTAGCTTGTGGCATTTGACTACCATTGGAAAATTCTGGGAATAAACATTATCAAATCTCTACCTGTCTAAAACAGTGCTTCTATGAGGTGCTTACCTTAATTTAAGATTTAGGGTTTGAAAATCCCCCAAAAGAAGACACCAGACCATCTAATAATGGATTAATTCTCTTTAAAACAGCAGGAGAAAATGGGGTGCCAGGAACAGCTAAAGGATAAAATTCACAAATGGTCCTTGGTGCAGAAATGGGGACCCAGCTCTTTTCCTTCTCAGCTGACTGACGTATCCACTGAGAGAGGTTACAGTTTTCATGTTTCTTTGGTCCAAAAAAAGCTGTCTTCCTTTTATGCAAAGGAATAGTCTGTAGTCTGTGAGTTTAAAATTTTCCGGGAGAAAATGAACAATATATGCAATGTAGCAATTTCCCTCAAGCAGGAAAAGTGTAACAGAACCCACATCTCTTCAACTGTTGCACAAAGGTGTTGGGGAGCAGGAGGAAACTGTTACATGTTTTAAAAGAAAGGAAGTGTCAGCTACATATTTATTGATCTTTCATATGTTTAATTACCACACTGACTAAATAAAAAACCCCAACACTTCAAAAATCCCTCCATCTAGTTTTTGGATCCCTACTGGATTTGAAGTGTGTCCAGCTGTGCTGCTCTGTCAACACTGAAGCTTTTATTGACATGTGCAGACGAAGGATGTTAATGTGAAGAACTCAGTTCCCCTGCTGATTGTCAGCTGAATGTATTTTTTTCAAAACCAGGATTTTGCAGCTAGGTCTCTAGAATCCCTTCAAACCCTTTCTGAGGACTGGCACACAAAATGTTTCCAATAATAGTCCAAAGTTGTTAATGTGATCTGTAATAAGCGTTTTGCTTAAATGCAAATATTGGAACCTGAACAGATGCATTAGCAAACGTTAAGTGAAAAAAAATTACGGCTGAAACAACTTTATATATTAATATAGAATAAGTGATTATTTTTCTCTTTCAAAGGAAACATGATGGGCTGTTGTATATTTAATCATTTGTATTTTAGGCTCTAATTATGTAAACACATGCCTAGATGTTTAATTTTACATTTTATATTAATATTACATTTACCTCAAGGTTATTTGATACATCCAGTCAGAATTACTGTGCATTTTGTAGTGTTGGGATCCTCATGGGGACATATATCATTTAAATAAACTGTGGTGTATTTGTTCTATTTTGCTGTGCAATGAACAGTTACAACTGGAACAAAATTATTAACTTCAGATTTTATTAATTCTCTTACAGATATCCCTGTTGTCCCTAATACTGTTTTGGTTTTTGGTTTTTTTCTTCCTCTCAGGATGCTAATGGCCTCTGTTACCCTTCAAGCAAAAGCCACCAACAGACTTTTGCCTACTTGATTGTGGATCCCTGCAAGCGACACGTGAATATTCTGTATCACTGTTTCGGTGGAAGCCTATTTACAAACTAGTTATAAACCTGGCTGGTCTGCAGTTTTATAATGGAGATTGCCTTCTTTCTGTTGGGCTCAGGTAGACATTGCATAGTTTTCTGACGAGGAAAGCTACTCCTTGAAGTGCTCGGAAGTGGTTCTCGTTCACTCGGATGTTACTACGTGGTTAGTGACAAAAGTTTTCCGGTATTTATAGTTCTTGGAGCTGTTTTCTTGGCCGTTTCACCCCTTCCCTCCCCGTTTTATCTAATAAAAAGTATTGCTCTAGAGGTCTCGTCATTTTTATGAGCCTGCTTTACAGACCCGCGACGCGTATCTGCAGGGGAGGCTCTGCAGTCGGTGAAAACTCACCGGAATCGGGAGAAAGCGCGGAGGGGACCGGCGGAAGGGGATCCGGGACGATGCCCCCTCCGGGCCGGGGCAGAGTAGCGCGGCCGCCCCTTCCCACCCCCTCGCGGAGCGGCCTCCTGGAAATTGGGATAGAAGTTAGGGAGAAAAAAAGTTCTAGTTGGCGGCAGCGGACAGGCGGGCGGCGGGCGGGAGAGGCGCGGGCGGGCGCGGAGCGAGGGGCGGTGCGGTGCGGTGCCGGCCGGGCCGGGGCCGCGGGCGGAGCGGGGCCCGGGGGGGCCGCGCAGCGCCCCCAGCGCCCCGGGCGGGAGGCGGTGCGGGCGGGCGCGCAGGAGCGCTGCGAGCACGGACTCCCTCGCTCGGATACGGTGCGGGCGGGCTCAGGAGGGGCGGAGCCGGCGGCGGAGAGTGATTCGGGCGGGCGTAACTGCGAACTTTTGTTTGGTGTGTTGTGTGAGTTAGTTTCCGCCGCCGGGACAGAGGCGCCGGCCGGGCTGGGCCGGGCTCGGGGAAGCGCCGCACGGCCAGAGTTGTTTTGCCAGTTGCCGCGGGCGAGTCGGCTTCCCGAACGAGGGGTGAGAAGCACCGTCGACAGCAGGACGAGCCCGCGGCCCGGGGAGCGGGGCATGCGGGACTGGGAATCCGGGCTCTGAGCCGCCGAGCCCCGCCAGGGAAGCGCCGGGGGGTCCTGACGGAGCCATGGATCCTGGGCAGCCTCAAACGCAGCAGCCGCCGCAGGCGGCGCAGCCCCCGGCCTCGCAGCAACAACAGCCGCCGCCGCAGCCCCCTGGCCCGGTGTCGGGGGCCCCGGCCGGCGCGACGCAGCCCCCGGGTGCTGGGCCCCCTCCGGCGGGGCACCAGATCGTCCATGTGCGGGGCGACTCGGAGACCGACTTGGAGGCGCTGTTCAACGCCGTGATGAACCCCAAGGGCGCCAACGTGCCACACACGCTGCCCATGCGACTGCGGAAACTGCCCGACTCCTTCTTCAAGCCGCCCGAGCCCAAGGCCCACTCCCGCCAGGTGAGGGGGAGGGAAGGAAGGGGCCCGCGCCGCGGGCGGGCGGGGGGCAGCCCGGCCGGGCCGTGTTCCCCCTCCCCGCCGCCGAGCTCCTCCCGGGGGAGGCGTGTGGGGGAGGGGGCCGGGGCGGGAATCCACGGGGCCGAGCGGGGCGGGGGGCGCCTGGCCGGGGCTGTCGGGGCTCTCTCTGCCGCCCCCACACCCCTTTATTTGTTCTTCCCCTGGGGCAGGGCCGCCTCCCGCGCCCCGAGACGCCGACGGGGCCGGGACCGCGGCGGGAGGGCGGGCGAGCTGTGGTCCCGTCCCGGTCTCCAGCGGGGCCCCGAACTCCACATCCGCTCCTTGGCTATCTCGGCCTCCCCGGGAGGGCGACAATGGGGGTGAGCCCCTAAAACTTGGGTGAAAACGCTTCGCTTGGAATGTCGCTTTGCGGTCCAATTCCCTGCCCTCTGTGGAAGGGGTCGATGAAGTGGTGCCAAACCTACACCCCCTCGCCCCGTCAGACAGTAAATATGGATGTGACTTTTCCACCATTTCAGCACGGCGCTGGGTTGGGTAGGATTAACCCCCCCACATACACACGCACGCACGCACATCCGAAGGTAATTCCCGAGCCGGACGCCAGGTCTGACGGCGTCCAGGGTCCGCCGGGCGCAGCGCCCGCATCCAGGGCAGCGGCGACAGCCTGGGACCGGGACTCGGAGCCGTGGGGCCTCGGCCGTGCCGGCCCCGGGGAGGGAGCGATGCGGGGCAGGGCCGCGCAGGAGCGGGGGAGGGATGCGGGGCAGGGCTGGGAAGGGGGCGGGGCGGGGCCGGGGGGAAGGGGCGATGCGGGGGCAGGGCCGGGGAGGAACGGGGTGGGGTATGCGGGGCAGGGTCGTTGCTCGGCCTCCGGGAGCCTTTGGTGTTTAAGCAGGGGGACTTTTGTACCAAGACCTAAGTGCTGGTGTGAATATGAGCGAAAGCTAATGCTGTTAACCAGTGTTTTGGATGGAGACTGTGCCTACCTAGTTAAGTGTTATTAAGTAATGAACTTAGTTGCTAAGCTATAAAATAGGTTGTATTATTGGCTATTGTCACTTTATCTATGTAGCTAGTAAGGGTGAAACTCGCTGTGTACTGGTGCCTGGTACCCGTGTTGTTAAGGGTCTGTCAACATTTCCATTATTAAACTTCTGTTTTGAACGATTTATAACTTGACTTCAGAAGTTCATTCCAGGCTTAACCTTGGCACGTACTCTCACAGCCTAGGAGTTAATTCATTTTCCAAATACTCAAAAAAAGAAGTCTGGCCTTCATATAGGAAGACTGAAAAGAAAATTGGAAGGGGTGGAGCTGATCTGCTTCTGTAGTTTTGCTAGCTTCTGAGTTACAGACCTTTAATAATGTACTGAAATCCAGCAAGGAATAAGGGTTTATGTATAGTGTTCTCCCAACTTGTGCAAATCTCATTGTGGTTCCATTGTGTACAAATCTGAATGGGTAGACATTTGTCTAACACTTGGTGCTGTGTCTTGTTAAATACAGTAACTGCAGTTAAATAGCTGTCGTGTTTGAAATGCTCTAAAAGTGTGTGATGGTCATACAAATTTTGGTTGTACTTATAGGCTTAGCCTTATATTCTTTGTGTATATTAATCTTGGTCTGTAAATCATATTTATTTGGATCTCTGTTCCTTGTACCACTCAGTGGTTCCTAAAACATAAACTTGAAATCCAGCTAAAGCAAGAGAATCATTTGCTTCATTGTGGACTATTTTCATTTTTCCTTTTTGTTTAGTTATGCCACAGAAACATTCTGCTTAAAGAAAAGGTTTCTATTTTGTATAATTCTGTGGTTCTCAGGAGTTAAAATATTGCAAATTCACTTGATTTACTACTTGCTTCTTTAGTCTGCATATAAGTGAAAACTGATTTGTTTCCATTTGAACACATGGAACTTCATGTGTGCTTGCATACAGAGGGAGTGAAGCAGAACTGTAGGAGTGTGTAAGTGGGTCCTCTTATGGTGCAATACCTTCTGTGGAGAGGTGTGACAGGGACTGATACATGCATCTCATTATAGGTGTTAATGTTGTTCTGGTCTGTCTATAAAACCAGTTAATTGGTAAATATATTTTTAAAAGCCAATTTTACTTTAACCAGGTTTTCAGAGCTGCCTTTTCTGTTCCATGTTGGACATGTATTTAGTACTGGCAAGGACTTTCTGTGTGTTCATGAGTGGTGACTCTGGTGAATGGGTTTGTGGGTCATTTCTGATTTCAACCGTTTGCTGAAGCTTTGCTTTGGATAAAGCATGGACAGACTGTAAAAGTTTAATTTAAAAGTTTGAGTTATTAGGAAATGTTATATTCAGTCTTCTTGTTTAAGTTTTTTTAATGCTTGAATTCATGAGTCTTCCTCCATTGGAACTCACTGCTGCCAGTTGGCATTTCACTATTGCTTTTCTCTTTGTGTGATCTTTTAAATCCCTACGGGGGTGGGGGAAATGGTGTGGTGTGTGCATATACTTGAATCCCCTACCCCCACTTGAAAAGGAGAGTGGGAGATTAACTCCTCCAGCAGAAAGTGGGTGTGATGGTAGTGAGTGGGTGCAGTCCAGTAACAAACCACTCAATGCACTGGATGAGATCTGCTGACTGCAGGCAGATTTGTTCTTAACCCTGTGCTGAGGAGTAAGAACTTTACTTTTCAAAATAAAACTAAGAGCTCTCAACACATACAGTTAATATTTCTTGACTTGCACAAGGGCTTTTGTGATGCTAATTAACCAAACTACATGGAGGCTTATTTGAACAGTAACTGGAAAATAAGCAGAACTTTAGAACGACTGAGCTATGAATTTCTCCTGAAATGTTCATTTAAAGTGAAACGTCTTCTACTAGCTGCATTTCTACTGAAATACAGGAATCTTAATAAAAATAATTTCACTCCTGGCAGGCCAGCACTGATGCCGGGACAGCAGGAGCCCTGACCCCACAGCATGTCCGAGCTCATTCCTCTCCAGCATCACTGCAGCTGGGAGCTGTTTCTCCAGGGACACTTACACCCTCTGGAGTAGTGACTGGACCTGGAGCTCCATCTTCTCAACACCTCCGCCAGTCCTCTTTTGAGATCCCTGATGATGTACCTTTGCCACCAGGTTGGGAGATGGCTAAGACACCATCTGGACAGAGATACTTCCTTAAGTAAGTAAAATGTCTTTTCAACTAGCTGTATCTCTGGGTTTTTTTTTGTGGTGGTGGTTTTTTTTTTTTTTTTTTTTTTTTTGTTTGTTTGTTTGTTTTTGGGGGGGGGATATGTATGTTTTTACAGTCTTAGAATTTCAGTAAATGTCATTGTGTTTAAAATACGTATTTTTAAAAACATGCTTGTGATTTTAAGTAGGGGACCCTACCACTTCAGTATTTTTCACATATCAACTCTACTGTTTCTGAAAACTGTATGGTACTCTGTGAATATTTGTCCTATCTTAATCTTAGCTAAAGAATCTTATCCATTATATTGTGTACTAAAAAATCAGTGAAATTAGCATAGTCATTCTTGAACAACGAGACTTTTGGATTTGCTGAATATTGTCAGAGTTGTCATGCAGGTCAAGATACATTTTACCTCATTTTAATAATATAGATGTAAAAATACAGAGTTAACTTTAGAGAGTATTGTAGTGACAGTATGTCAGGACTTCTTATGTTTTGATTAAAGACAATTGTTTAAATACACAACCAAAATGTTTTTTGCCTATTCTGTCTTCCTGAGGTAATTAACATATGTGTTTGATTACAGTATTTGTGTTTGTATATTAACTCATCTACATTCCTGGCAATGAAAAGGAAATTTCAGAATTTCTAACATTGTTTCATGTTCCTAGAGCTGTAACTTTTCCACACAGTGAAATTAGTGTCACCTTTTCTAGAACTGAAGAAAAGTTAGATGTGCCATCCATTTGACACTCAATCCATCAGGAAGCACTTTCTTTTATTCTGTGCAGTTTTCTAAAACAGCAGGGACTTGTCCTTCTTACTGAAAATGTGCCCACCAAGACCATAACTTGCCCTCAAATACTTTTGACTATAATTTGAACTTTTTATTTGACAGCAAGTCTCTAAATAACCCATTATATGTCATTTGCAGGGTGGGGAGAGGTAACACTGTGTTACTTACGGAAAACTTGTTTCAGCCAAGAAAAACATATTTATTGCTACTTTTCTCACTCAAACATTGTGATTAATATGATTGAAGTAGTTCAGCTTGTAGCTTCAAAAATAATAACAAATTTACATTGTCTGCAATGAAAATTGAACTTGCAGAACTTCTTAAAAATATTTCTTGTTCCTGTAGCTGTGGTATTTCCATACAGAGAAATTTGCCTTTTCTTTTTCAACTGAAAAGAGGTTGCAGTAGTTGTCTGAAATTATTTGAGCCTGAAGGTTCCCTTTTGAGAACAATCATTCTCTGTTAGAAATATGAAAATAAGCATTAGCTATAGATCTTGAAGATGTGATATTTTCTTTGGTGAAGTTTAACAGATCAGTGTGTTCTAGAATATGAGCTCTTCAGCAGGCACAAGTAGAAGGTTTTTTTGAACTGTGTAATTTATGCCATTTGAGAACTGTAGCTCATTGAACCTTGAGGAAAAAACAGAATGAGTTTTGAAATAAAAAGCAAACTTCTGTTTTGACTGTGCTAGAGCTCTTAAAGGGCACCTTATGAAGCATGAAAAATAGATATTTGATTTTAAAGTTTTACTGCCACAAGTGTTTGTTCTTGATAGCACTGACAATTTTACAGAAGATGAAAGAGTTTAAGAGATGAAAAATGTCTTCCTGCTCTTCTAATGAATTTTTTAATTGTGCTCATGCAGGTGAAATCAGAGCGAAAGATTTATTCTTGGAAAGCTTTTTCTGCAGTTTGATTATTACCACAAAAATCTTGCCTTTTTCTTCTGCAAGTTTTTTTGTCCTTTCTTGGTGTCCTGGTATCCATTTCAAAGGGTCAGGTTTCAGCAAGAACAATAAAGAGCCTGAGACTGGAAAGTACACACAAGTCTGGCAAACTCATCTGCATGAGCAAGATCGTTTGTTCTCAAGCAGACATCCAAAGTAAATGATTGAAAGAGCTGCTAGCTGTGAAGGATGTGTCTTGAAGGGGAAAGGAGTGGAAACAAACCAGGTTGTTAGGAAAAAAAAATAAAGGCTGTGCTTTTTGAACCTCTCCCTGCTGGGTCACATGCTGACCCTTGGGAGATTTTGAACAGTGTAATGGGCTGTTTCCTTTTGGCTTTCCTTGGGTGATGCTGTGGTATGGGAGAGTCTAATGAGGACTGCTCTGTTCACACTTGAAGAACATTTGTTCATAAAAGGTTGCTTAATATGATCTACAGGTGAGATCCACCAACTTCATTGGAGTTTTTTAAGATTTATAAAAAGCATTTAAAGTGCTAGCACAATGTTTGCTCTGTATGTGTAGGAAGACCAAAGAAATTTAAGACTAGTTTTGAGTACCAAGTTTGTATACTAAAGGTTTTTTCAGTGATGAGTGGCAAGTTCTATCTCACACCTACAAGCCTGCTAAAGCTCACATCTTGCCTAGTTATACCTTAAACATTTGCTTGAAGTGTGAGTACTAAGATTTCTGATTCTAAATTACCTTTAATGTGGTTCCTTCTACCATATGCAGACTTTTAGTGTCTCTTCAAGTATTCGGCTTTTTTTCTTCATGGGCTGCATCGCTCTTTGTTTCCACTTGCTCTATTCTGTAGCTACTCTGTGAACAGTCTGGTAATGAGGCTCTAGAAAGATCTTTGCAGAATAGGTAACAATATTAGATTCTTTCCAGATGTCAGTAAGCCTTATGGTTATAGTTTTCATAATATGCTACAGTGCAAAGAGAATAATACAAAATTGATAACCATACTTAATACACTCTGGAATTACAGTCCCTTCCACTAATCAGTGGGTCAAGCAGTGTAAACACAGTGATTTGTGCAAAGAAATTAAAATAGTGTATATGGGAGAGAAAATACTTAATCATCTGTGTGTGTTTATTTATAGAGATAGATGCACAGAGTTGTTTGGCCAGATATTTTATATACATACCCCATGTATACATACATCTTAAAAGAAGGTGAGAGCAGTACTATAAGGTTTGAACCAGAACTACTCTTGTAAATTAGTCTATCATCTGGATAAACAGACCCCCTTATGTAAGAATGCCCAACATATGATTTGCCAGAATTCCACTCATTAGCATTCATCTCACTGTTAGGAGTAGTAATGCTGAGTTTAATTCTCCCTTAACGATGATTTTGAGCAGTGGGTTAAGGCCTGCTTACTGTACAGCTGGTAAAACTATTTTTTATTGATACTGCTCCTTCAGAGGAGCTCATAAGTTAAGACTTGCTGGTTAGTAAGTGGTCACATCTGAGTCATCTCTCCCTGGTGTAGCCCATTCTTAAACATACAGTAAAAAAGCCGAGCTTGGTTTGTGTGGTGATGTCAATTGCATTGCTTTTTAACCGCTTCCTGTTAGCCAGCTGCTGCTTGACATTTCGGTGAACTGTGCAGAAAGATAGGGAATTGCTCTCGAGGCAAAAGATAATGTGCAGTGGGAGTAGTAGACAGCAGCTTGCAGAAAGAATAAACAAATTTTGCTCAGATTTAGAATTACTCTTGTGTCATTTTAAATGAGAGTTATGCTTTTAATTCTTACAGAGCTTGTGTAATATTTCTTCTCTTGTTGTAGTGTGAGGAAAAGTTAACTGGTTGTCCAGCAAACAAGTCTTGTAATTATTTTTCCTACAGGAAGTAGTTCTTGCAAGCAGTTTATCAACAACTTCCTATTTTTTCTGTGAAGTGTTGAATGACTTCCTGAAGGAGGCCAAGGTGGTTTTCATTAGTATTTGTGGGTGTGTTTGAGGTGTTTATCCATCTGGCAGAAAAAAAAATTGCTGTTACACATTTCTCATGTGCTCCATACTGAGGTATGGCTTTGGGTGTTACAAAACCAACTAGTGTTAAGACAACAGAGAAGTTTGTTGGTATGATTTTTGGTTTTGGTTTTTTGTTAATTTCCTTATGTCACACATGAAAAATATCCAGTGATGATGTTAAATTTCTCTTGCATCCTGTTTTTACCCTGACTGGTACTACCCACAACACCAATATCCTCTGCTCCCCTTGGTCTCTCCACCCCACCAAAGTAATCTTAGTTTTCAAGGACAAAAACTGTTTGTTGGAAAAGCTGCAGCCACAGCTGCATATTTTATTGAATACCTTAATTTACTGAAGTGCATATTGGGAGTCATCAATATGACTTCTTGTGTTTATAGTTCTATAGTTCAAGTAAGCTGGTCAGTAAAATAACAGTATTGTTGGAAGCCAAAACTGTAGCCACTGCTTTTGATGGGCTTCTCCACTTTTGAAGATCTTTGGTTGCTAAATTCTATTTGTAATATGTCAAGTTAGTTGCATTTTTATATTGATGATTTGACTGTTTAAGAAAATACTCAAAAGATCAAAGATCTCCCTAGAAAAAGCCATGAAAAAATAGCAGTGTGGACACTGTCAGTTTCAGAATATAGCTGAAGGAAAAACATTAGTTAAAACACTTTCAAAGGAAAGCTTGCTGTGGTATGTTTTTGACAATTTAAGGGAAGACAGTCACACTACTAAGTGTGTATTTTTCCTTCTACTTCTTCCTTTGAGGAGTCCTATGAAAGAACAATAGCACAAGTTTTTTCGAATTCACAGTTCTACTGAACATTTCAATATCTTTGAAAGGGCCAAGGAAGAATAAGGGCAAATATGCCTCATTAATGTTAGCACTGAGACTGGGCATAAATGAAAGCAGTGGCACACATTTCCTTGTGTTTGGTGAAACAACGTTGTCTATGCATTCAGTACCCTGCTGTACCAAGGTGATTTTATAAGACTACTCCAAAAAGCAGTTGAGATATGATTTCAGGTAAACCAAAAACATATCTCATGGTTTTCACAAATGTTTTTTTTTTTTTTTAATTTATAGGCATATTGACATTTATTACCTTCAGAAGAAAATAGAGCTGGAGGAAATACAGCATCTGTGGTACCTAGTTGGAAGTTAATAATTAAATTCTCTCTGAGGATTTTTTAAACTTAGGTGTTGATCTGAACCTTTCTTCTTCCCATGGGTTTTTGCCTTTCATATATCTCTCATAAAAATAGTCTTTGTGTGTTATAGTATCTGATTTTTGGTTTATATAGGTATCTCATACTATTTTCCTATCTCCTGATCAAATTTGAAATCAGTTTTATCTTACTGGTAATCTGAAAACTTTTTATTGTGTTGAAAGCTGTAATTGTGACCAAGTCTTAACCAGTCTTTTATAATTAAAATACTAATGTATCTCTGATTAGTAATAAGAAGAGTATTCGAATCCAGGTTTAATCAGAATTTCATGCTCAAAAAAAGATGCTTCTGTGATTCTACTTATTAAATATTTCATCTGGTTATATTTGAGTTAGAGTTGTAACATTAAGCTCTATGGATGTAATTGCACTGCTATGGAACTACTTCTGGATTTTTTTTCCTGTGTGTGGAAGATGGCAAAGAATTACAGTAGTGGGGTTTTTAGTAGTCATCTGGCTTGTAGCATAGGATAGTCTTAACCCCTCAGTCACATGATGGAAATTCCTGCTTGATAGAAAGTAGTGAAATAATAAAAGCATGTTAATTTGAAAATTCCCACAAATGTAAGACTGAACACTACAACATCATATTTTTGCAAGAAGCTTCTAATGGGCAAATGCTGTTGAATTGATCAGTGGCATGTTTGGGTAAAATCATACCCAAGATTTTTACAAGATTCATGTCTTAGTCTCTTATCTTTCTCCTTCTGGAAATGAAAAAATAACAGTAGCTTTAAAATTCAAAATGTAAAGCCACCATTTATACTTTGCTCAATTTCCCTCTGCAGTTGTGGCACAACAGCTGCAAATTTTTAAAAGCTGACACAATAAGCAAATTGGATTTTTAACTCTGTCTGGTTTTAAACTAAACCCTCAGAGAAAGTAACTTATTAGCACTGTGAGTGCTGAAATATTTAATGTCAGGACCTAAATTAAGTCACATGTAAAAGTAAAGCAGAGTTCCTGTTGCTCTTAAAGACATTTTCCTGTATGGGATGTAAGTACTGGATGCAAGTGCTTAGGGGGCGATGCCCAGAGGAGCAGGAGGTGTTGCTCAGGGATGAGGTAAAAGATTAACTGTTAAAACTAGTCTGAGTTACAAGCAATCTTGATTAAGACTAGACACCTCTCCTCTGCAACCAACCAAAGAAAAGAAAAACAAAAATGAGGTAAACAGCAACAGAGATCTGTCATCCAAAACTAGGGATGTTCATCTTCTTTTTATATGTGGCCAGAGCACTACATGTGTTTATCTTCATAGCTGGGAACAAATTCAGATGATGTAATTAGATTTAGTTTAACCTTTTAAAACTGATAGCTGCTCAGTTCTCATATTAATTTGTGTCCTTGTGTTTTTATACATTCCAACATACTTGCATTTATTGTTTGTACAGTTCTCATATACCTGTGCAGTGAAACTCAATAATGGTGGGTGGAACTTGCTGTCTTTTGCTATTTGAGTAAATATTCCTTTTTTTAAGCTGTGTCTTTTTCTTTTCTTCTTTTTATTTTCTCTCCCTGTGGCAACAAGCTGTGAGTGATTATGTAAATGCTGTTATTTACCTGACTCAGTTTCTCATGTAAATTATAAAGAAAATTTCACTTGGTTGATTGCAGAAAATTTATGGGAGGTTTCTGTGAATAGCAGTCTTCTGGTAGGTGCCCCTAAGATACGGCCAAAGTACCATGTAGTTGGCCCAAAAGAATGGCAGAATTGTGTCTAGGGGAAATTTAACAGCATGGGGGTTAGCATGATGGGAAACAAATTCTTGGAGGAATGTTGTAATGGAATGTTAACAGATAGATGCCATGTACTGGCTGGACACTGTCCCCCAAACAGTTTGCTCAACCTGATTTTGATGTCAAGCTCTGTTGGGAAATTTACCAGATGAACTGTATTTTTTGTTAAGCATTTGAATAGGAATTTACAACATGGGGGAAATTTGTTTTTAATATGAAAATGGTACCTCATGGCTACTTTTTGCTAAATAAAACTGGAGTTTTATTTGGAGAACAAAAGTTTTTGTAAGGCATGACTAAGCTGTGTCACTGTTTCATGGCCTCCTGAAGTTCTTCTTGGAGTCTGTTTTCTGGGATTCACTCTGTTGCTGTTTTATTTGGCTTTTAACTAAGTTACTTCAGGCTGTATTTCAGGCAAGTATTCTAAATTGCTGGTTATGTCAAAGTAATGATACAAAGCTGCTTCTAAAGTAAGACTTTTACCAGTATGCTGCCTGTTGGTCATGTTAGTTGCTAAGGAGACAAAAGCTGTCTTGAAAACAGTCTTGGACTTTGCTTTAATTTTGCTAACGAGGCTTTGCTGCGTCACAGTGAAAGACCTGATCTCTTTTGTTGAGTCTCTGACATGCTGTTTGGTAACTTAGATCAGTGCTAGGGGTTTAGTGTAGTTACTGATTATTACACCAAGGTTGTGAGGCCAGTTTTTTTTTTTTTTTCTGCTGAACTGTTTTATAGGAAAGTCAAGTAAAGGTCATTAACTATTGCTAGTTTATCTCCAGTGACTTCTGATTTATTGAGAACTTCGTTGGGAGTCTGTCTGCACTACACAGTTTTGTTTAAACAGTGTTACAACTTCAAGGATGCCTTTCCCTTTCTGATTCCCGTGTTGCAAGTAACTTTTTTACCTTTACTGGTTATCAAGTTAGACATATATGGCTGAATAAAATATCTGAAAGCAAAGAAGCCTAGGTTTATAGGCAAAATGGAATTCTTTGATTAAAGAAAATAAATACAACTCACAGGTATAGATTTTCTTACTAGATCTCACTTCTCAGTTATTTTTTCTAATTTGTTGTACTTATTTGACAAGCTTGGTTGGCAAGTTCTCTGCAATTATTTTGATTGCAGCATTTCATGTAGTCTCTTTAGAATGGTGAAAAATAGAGTAAAAGATAAATTTCTTCCTATGTTTGCTAACTATGCTGTTGGTGTAGTTGATATGGTTAATAAACCTAAATGTCCAATGAACACATAATTCAGTAGTGATTTTTATTTACAAAATTTTTGTCACTCCCAGAGCAGCCAGCTTTGCATGAGTTAAGGATATGAAATATATATACTTAAAAAGGTGTAATCTGATATATAAAAGGCTGTGACAAAGTTGCTTTGAAGCATGTTCTATGCCATCTTTAGAGGCTGTTTTTGTATATATAAGAAAAACATGTCACATGCACACCTAATTTCTGACCGTGTGTTTCACTTACTTCTGGTCAGTGAGTATAACATTTGAACTGAAGTAAGCATTCTTCTTCATAACTGGTATTTCAGGTTTTCACTTTTTATGAGATTTTAATTTTAAAACTAAGCCAGACGTAAGATTTTGGAAATAATTAGTAAGTAACAGAGGGCAGGAACTTTCATATTTGTAGTGTTAGAACTGTTAATCTTTATGATTGTGAAGCTTTGTCTTTTTATTTTTCCTGTAATGACTAATAACAGCAAAAAGATCTATTGGATATTTAATATCCTGGTAATTTAGATATTGGTTAGGCATAAGGAAGAGAAAATGTAAAACAGACCTTAGCATAAACAGTTAGTTAAGAATTAACATTTTAGCATCCATGTTAACAAGGTTAAAGGAAGTCTTAATTACATGTTTTTAAAAATCGTTTGCAATTCAAAGTTGTCCCCATTTTTTATGATGTTGTCAGATGGGTCAGCTTTGTGTTATGCAAATTTGTTGAGGAAGTTGGACAGTTCGTTGTTTTCTTAATGAATTAAATTTCAGTTTTATTTGGTAATGTATCCAGGAAAAAAGAATCAGTCAATCAACTTAATCGTTGTGGTACCCATTTTCCAACTTTCAGTTTTGGTGTTGCGTTGGAGTAGGGAGCAGGGAAGCAGAAGGGGGATGCTTTTGTTTTCTTCTAGTGCAACTATTTGTGTAGCTTTTGCTTACAGCTACAATTTGAATCCTGTTTATGCTGTGATGGTGAGCAACTCAGAGATTGTGGATGAACTTTAACTGATTGCTTTGCTCTGCAGTCTTGTTGGACTAGAAGTGTAGGCTCCTGTCTGTGTCAAACTTGACCTTTTTTAAACGCTTGCTCTCTGAAACCTAAAGGGGACGATTTTAAGTGGTTTCCAAGCTAAGGTAACAACTAACTTATCAAATAGCTGAGGGAGTGGCAATGAAGTGAAAATTGCTGGCTTTTGTCATGGATAAAATTTATGGGAAGAAGTCCTTTATATCTGCAAGAAACAGTTGAGCTCTTATTTTCTCCGTGCAAATGTGCATGCATGTTTGTATGGAATTGATTTGAAATACAGGAGATCCTAGTGTTGATGCTTTTTACTTTGCCAGGATCTTTGCATAGTTTGCCTATAACTTTGTAAAATTCTTCATGTGAAAGATATAAGCAAACCTACAATTTTGCTGATGCACGGTGCTTTTACTTCTTATATGACTTCTTTCTGATTTCTCCTGGTAAATACATTTGATCATTACAGCCCTTACCTGCAGCTGGGACATGAACTTACAAGACCTTAGACTACTTTACTGAAGTATATAAAAACTGAACACAACCATTCAGTTATGCACCTACTGTTGATTAAAACTTTGCAATCTCAACTACTGTATGCAGGTATTTATGCACATACTATCTCCATCTAGTCTAGGATGCAGTTCAGTTCTTGACTTCCAGCTAAAAATCTTGTATGTTCTGCAAGCTGCAGAAGAATAAAGAAGATACAAATTCTTGTAAGCAAACACCAAAAAGTTATATTAGATTAATATATACAGACTGCAGTGCAGTAGCAACTTGTGCTGTCACACTGTGCTTTATACCACAGTCCTTTCATTTGCACTTCATTAAGACTAATAGGTTTTCATTTAGGTTAGTATAAATCTTGCATACCATTTGAGGCAGTATTTATGCTAAAGAAGAAATTTATTTGTCAAAGCTATTAGGCTGTTTAGCTCATGTTGATGCCCAGCATTTTTGATTAGTGCTGGTGGATCCTACAGCAAGGCTGAACTGCAGAATCAGATGATAATGTTGTTTATCATAGAGGTATCTTTTTGAGTAACACATCTAAAGTATAATTAAAATTATCAGGTGAAGGAAAAAAAATCAGAAGATGATACATGATAGAAGTGGAGATAAAAACAAGCAGTGCTGGCGGTAGGGATGCAGTAGAAGTAGCTATGCTGTTCTCCCTAAGTCTCTCTTGCTGTTCTTGAGGTATTTGAGATGTTCAAGATGTTCAGTTTTAAAACTGGCAGCTGCTGGGCCCTGCCGACATTGCTTTTGTAAGAGAGCTTGTTAACAGCATCAGTTGAAACTTCCCCCATTTATACAAACCATGTCCAGGTGCCTACCCAGGTAACTGTCTTTTTGCTAGTAATGGTCAGGAGCAAATTTCTTGTAAAGACTAAGCAGGACAAGCGTATCTCTTTGCTCTTCAAGCAAATACTCTTCTCTGAGAACTCTGCTGGCTTCCAACTGACCTCCAAGACTTGTGTTGTCTCTGCCTGAGGCCCCTTTTAGCCCTGGCTGCATGATTTGGTAAGGAGTCTGTCTCACTGATTGTCTGTCCACTGCGTGAAGAAATGCCTTCCATCTCTACTAAGCTTGGCCCCCATCAGCTGCATTCAGTGGTGCCCAGTTCTTACTTTAAATGTGACAATGAACAGTTGGTACATATTTGTTCTATTCAAGATTGCTGTCTTTTCCTCTGGAAACTACTTCTTTTGAAATTTGAAGATCTGCTGGATCTTTCTGGAATAGAAACTTTTTTTCAGTTAACCCTGCCACCCATCTTTTTCATATCCTGAACTCATGCATTTTCCAATTTTTGTTATTTTTCAATTGAAGGGTTAGGGATGTTTTGCAGCATTCACCATTCTGAACCTTCCATCTAAAATTACTCAATTTATTCTTACTGCCACTTGTCCTTTTAGTCTATATACCTGTTTTTTCTCCCCAGTTCTTTGCAATTAGCAGTTGACCAAAAGTAAACTTGTATCATTGGGGAGCTATGGTGCTGGTGCTGCTTTCTCTTGGATAGATTCCAGTGTATAGGCTCTTGTGAAAGTCAGTGAGAGTCCCACCTCTGGTGCAAGAGCTGCTGATACCTCCTTCCTAGTGCTGTGTGTTTGCTTTATAGTTTCTTACTGGTAACTGTTTCTTTGTGTCATATCGGGACCTATCTGCATCCTGTAGCTGCCTTTGTTTGTTTTAATAAAAACCAACAATACTTGCTGTTCCTAATTAGATTGTGTAGTCACTGGTTTCTGAACCATGCCTACTGTGATTGCTGTGTCTGCAGAAGGGGAGCCTTCTGTATAAACGCTGGGATGCAAATACTCCTGTTGGTGCATTCATCTCAAAAGAGAACAGTCATCTGCACTTGTGTCTGGCTGGTGTTTGGGAGCTGCTTCCACGAAATAGAAGTATGCTGGTTTGAGAAAATGATGTGTATGTGCTTTAAAATACCCAAGCAAGATCAATTTCTAGAACACAATATTTTGTGGATGATAGTACACATGTTCTTAATGATATACTAGATGTACTGAATCTATTCAATGTATGTAGGTCTTGAATTGAATGGAAATGTAATTAAAGAAGTGAGCGGTGGCAGTGTATTTGAGATGGCTTATGTTTCTTCATATACCCTGTTTCTGTGATGCTGAAACAATGTCAGTTTCAACCATGCTTTGGAACTGTCGTTTGATATGCTACTAAATTTTGCTACAAAACCTCTTCTGCCTATACCATGCTATACTTCCTAGTATCTGAATATCACATGCTTACACCATATTTTTCTGTGCCATGCAGTATGTCTACATAGCACAATAGTTCAGTAAGAAAAAGAGAAGTATTTGGCTCTCCAGAGTTGTGATTTTTTTTAAAGATTGTCAACCATCTGAGATGTAACTGATTTTGTGATATTGAATATGTTGTTTCAAATGTAGCAATTAGTAAATAGATAATAAGGGACAGTTGGCTGATTCTGAAAAACACCTGACTAATTAGCTCAGTGGAAGCTTTCTTCTCACAGCAGTAAAGGTTTATTGATTCTGCATAGACAGCTCAGCACTGTCCAGCTCTTATGTTGACTGGACAAAGAACCACGAATCAACAAGTGATCTAGACATGGTTTGGGTTTTTTTGTCTGTTTTTACCCTGAAGTTCACAACCATAGCCATTAGTGTCATTAGTATTATCTCTCCAACCTAGTGCTTAGTGAAGGTTGGTCATTCTTCCAGCCTTCTGCTGAAAGCACAGAAATGTTGCTAAAGCTTGATAAGGTCAGAAGTGACCTGTTGAGCCAAGTCTGGAAAACATCCAAGGTTGGAGATACCATATCCTCCCTTCCTCCTATTAAAATGATCCTTCATAAGATGATTTCTCTGCAGCACAGCAAAATATCTAATGTAGCTCCTGATGGACACAGTCATTTGTAAAGCGTCTGAAGTTTCTCTGCTAGCCAAAAAAAAATATTTTTAGGTGGTATTTTCTTATGATTAAAAAGAGAGCAATTAAGGCAGTTGCTATATTGGGTTTGCATAGTAGAATTTTGATAGCTGGGGTGCTATAGGGATGATTTCTTTGAGATGTTACTAGAAGCTTCCTCCCTTCTTACAGAGCCAATGCCATCTGGCTCTAAGAAGCTGGCAAAGACCAAGGCCATCAGTGACAGAGGTAGTTCTTCTGGAATAATATATTTAAGAAGAAGAGAGAAAAAAAAAAACTGCTGCAGAACAGCAATAGCTGAAGAGAGGAGTGGGAGTATGTGAGAGGAGGAGCCCTGTATACCCTAAGGTCAGTGCTGAAGGAGGGGCAGGAGGTGCTCCAGCCTCTGGAGCTGAGATTCCCCTGCAGCTCCTGCTGCAGCCCCTGGTGAGGCAGGTGTGCCCATGGAGGTCCATGAGGATGCAGAGATCCACCTGCAGCCCCTTCAGGACCTCATACCAGACCAGGTGGATGCCTGAAGGAGGTTTTCATCCCATGGGAAGCCCACACTGTAACAGGCTTCTGGCAGGACCTGTGACTCCATGGAGAGAGAAACCCACACTGGAGCAGGTTTGCTGGCAGGACTTGTGAGCCCATGGAGCGTCCACACTGGAGCAGCCTGTTCCTTAAGGGGATCTCACGCTGTGGGGAGGACCCACACAGGAGCGGTCTGCAGCCTGTGGGTAGATCTCATGTTGGAGCTATTAGTGAAGGGCTGCATCCCATGGGAGAGATACTGCACTGCAGCAGAGGCCCTTCCCCTGAGTAGACAGCATGTGATGAACTGACAGCAGCCTCCATTCCCTGGCCCCTGCACTGCAGTCAGGGAGAAAGTAGAGAAATCAGAAGTGAAGTTGAGCCCAGGGAGAAGGAAGTGTGGGGTAAAGATGTTTTTTAAGTTTTGTTCTTATTTCTCATTACCCTACTCTGATTTGACTGGCAATAAATTGAACTTGTTTCCCGGCATCATGTGTTTTGCTTGTGACTGTAACTGGTGAGTGATCTCTCTCTGTCTTTACCTCAACCCATGAGCCTTTTGTTATATTTTCTCTCCAGCTGAGGAGATGATAGCGCAGCTTTGGTGGGCACTTGGTGGCCCACCAGGGTCAGCCTACTACATTTCTGCAGTCTGTTTCATATACTTAAGTTAGTCCTGTGTTGTGATATTCCATGACCTTCTTACATTGAGTAAGTTCTCCAAATGACTGTGCTGTACTCTACAGTGTGGTACGTATTCAGTAATTCATCCAGAGATCTGCCTTACTGGAATACCTGGTTAACATGTATCAGTTTTTTTGGTTGTTGCTTACAGTTGCAATCATATTTATGCAATTTCTTTTAAATTTCATGAAGCACTGGCAGGTTACTGGATGTGTAATACAGTAATTGCATTTCAGTCAGTATATAACATGGTCTCTTAAATGTATACGGTGAGTCCTAAGTCATAATAGCAAGGAATCCTATTCAAAACAGAAGAAATTGCTCCTTGTCTATGAAATCATCCTCTGTATTTGTACTGTCGGTGTACTGTAATTATGGGTTTCTGAGCAAGCTAGAACTGAGAAGAGGAAGCCAGATAGAACAGAGAGAAGCTTATTTCCATTGGAAGAGCGTGTCTTACAATGTAGTTTGATTTTGGAAAGAAGTCTTACAGCGCTGACTTCTCATCTGATTCCAGAGTGTGACTGTAATGTGAGCTCATCATACTGGTACATAGTCAGCAGTGGTACTCCCCAATTCTTGGTGCTACAGTCAGTCTTAATTTTTCTCTTTCAGTTGTTAACTTGTCATGGCAGATGGGATGTGAGTAAGCAAAGTCATGGGAAGACAGCAGAGCCTAAGGAGGTTAAAGAAGTTAGAAGAGGTGGAGTTTGAAGAGTGAAAGCAAGCTTTGTTTACAGATTTTGTTTGAGGCAGTCTTTCTGGGTTTTGTAGCTGAAGCTGTGCATAGTTATGCTATAAGCCATATATCAGCTTTTTCTGTGATTCTATTTTTTTCAGCTAAACTCATTCTCTGATCCAGGTCATGGTATGACTGCTCAGAGGAGGAAGTGAGGTAGATGCTTCCCAAGAGTAAATTAAGCAAATCAGTAATGGCACTAAAGAGAGATGCATGTGACATCATTTGATCTGACATCAGAATCTAGTTGTACTTTTTTCTCAAAACAAGCCTCTATTCCATAAAGTATTTTGTTTACACTTGGGATGACTGTGATTGGGGGTTTAGAGGAGCTTCTTGGTTGTGTGGTAGGTTATGGATTTTGGTTTGGGTTTTTTGGGGGCAGTGTGCGTTAGTTTTTTGTTGTATAGTTTGCTTATTTTTACATTTACTGTCAATACTATTCTCTGCAATTCAAAATCACATGCTTACCATTTCCTGTGGACAAATTAGTGAGTTCTACACTGCCTTGTTCTGGGCAGCTTTAGTGGGTATTTGATGCATTTGTTTTCTCTGCAGTAAATATATTTTAGGTTCAAGTGATGCTGTTTTTACTCTTTTACCCTGTGATGCAATCAAACAACATTTTAATGAGCTTCATAGTGACTGAACATAAACTTACAGGAGAAACAACATAAAATTTTAAGGCTTTATTGAAATGTTACTTCTAAATTCTTGACTAAAGCTTTTAAGCAGTGCTCTTCTGATACTCTTCTTTCTAATAAGTTCACTGTGGATATTAAACACAGTCATTGCAAGAGTAATTGAGTAATTAGGCATAATGTTTATTCTTGTCTGTCTTGAATCCAGATTCTGTTATGAACCTCCAGAAAAGGGGCCCTTTAGGTTTTTCTGTTAATCTTTATGCACATCATTTCAGCTATGGTGATGCTCAACAAATGTAACCATCCTAAATTTGAAATCCAGAGAGTTGATTGACTACAGTCCTCAAGAAATGAGTTTAAAAAGTGTACAAAATTTGACTTTTTAAATTGTATTTTGAGATATTTGGTTAAAAAAACACAAAAAACCTCAATCTCCCTTGTGTAGCCTCCTACATGTATGTTATCATAATCTTCTGTTTGTGGAATTTGCATTCTTGTGCTGTTTATAGAAGCACAGTTTTCACTGAATGGAGTAGCCTGAAACATGGTGTAAGATGGTCTACTTTGGTGTCTAACTGAAAATGTCAGTCTTCTGGTCCAAATATGTGGTACATCAGTGGGGGATAGAGGAAATAGTGTAGATAAATTTGTATAATTCTTTGGTTTAGATGAGGGTTTTAGGGGATCATTCTTGGTTTTGGTTTCTATTTAGTAAATAAACCCATGTATTAATATTTAGCTTAATATGAACTTTGCAAACAGCAAAAATTAAAGGAAAAAGGAGTTTTTAGTGAGCCATATGGAGAAGAAAAATTAAAAAGCAGTCATGTTTGTCTGGCTTGTAAACTTCAAGTTTTATTGCAGCCATCTGTGTAGAGTTACCACCTTTCTTCACTGAAACTGGGCTAGGGTAGCACAATGGTTCTTCCAATCTCATTAATACACATCTTAGTTACTTAGGACTAGTAACTAAAAACAAAAGGGCAATCAAAAAAAAAAGGCATACGTTGATGCTTGATGAGTATTATACTTTGCTGTGATCAGTATGTGTTCTGTAGCTAATTCATTGAAGTCTGAGCTTGGTTTTATTTTAACAATATGCATAAACTTGGCTTTGCTGTAGTTACAGATTTGATATGTGAACTAAATTCAGCTGAAATCAGCAAGGGGTGTGTGGTGGTTTTGTGGTTGGATTTTTTTTTCTTTCTTTCTTTTTTTTTTTTTTTTTTTTTGGTTTGTGGTTTTGAGGTTTTTTGGTTTGGGTGTTTTTTTCCCTTTAGTTAAAAAACTTGAATATTGAATTGAGCTGTTAGCTCACATGATGTGTGCTATCAAAGATAATGTGCTAATAAAGCTGAAATAAAAGTTTTTGCCTCTGTATAGAATCTTTTGTTTCCTTGTAATTTATCACAGTCTAAAACTTCTAGCTTAAATGGAAGATCTGAAATAGTGTGGAGTTTTGCAGGGGTGCTGGGAGGAAGACAACTTGGATTTTGTCACTGCATGTGAGTGTTGATTTTTGAGCCTACAAGTGCTCAACCAAGTTTCAGCCTGTTCAAGCCATTAACAGGATCCAAAATGTGCACAAAATTAATAATGTTACTGTAGTTAACTTTCAGTGTGGGAATATAATATTAATTTTATTTTTTTAACAGTGTAAATTTTGTGCACCTGGTATGAGAAAGTTACTGTAAAAAGAAATGTATTGAGCTGAATTAATGACTGATCTACAAGTGACTTCTAATCCTGGAATTATTTAAGTTGGAAAGGAGGAAGTCATGGAGCCCAACTGCTAACCTGGCACCACTATGTTCACCATCCCAAAGTGCCACGTGTCCATGTCTTTTAAATACCTCCAGGGATAATGACTCTACCACTTCCTTGGAAGTGGTTCAGCCTGTTCCAATGTTTGACAACCCTTTCAGTGTATCAGTTTTTCCTGATACCCAACATAAACCTCCCTGGCACAACCTGTGGCCTTTTCATCCTGTCCTGTCACTTGTTACCTGGGACAAGAGACTGACCTCCCCCTGGCTACACCCTCCTTTCAGGCAGTTGTTGAGAGCAGTTAAGGTCCCCCCTGAGCCTCCTTTTTCTCCAGGCTGAACACCCCCAGCTCCCTCAGCTGCTCCTCACAGGACTTGTGCTCCAGACCCTTCCCCAGCTCCATTGCCCTGCTCTGGACATGCTCCAGCCCCTCAATGTCTTTCTTGCAGTGAGGGGCCCAGAACTGAACACAGGATTGGAGCTGTGGCCTCACCAGTGCTGAGTGCAGGGGGACGGTCACTGCCCTGCTCCTGCTGGCCACACCAGTGCTGATCCAGGCCAGGATGCCATTGGTCTTCTTGGCCACCTGGGCACACCCTGGATCATGTTCAGCTGCTGTTGATGAACAACCCTATGTCCTTTTTTAGTGAGCAATTTTCCAGCCACCGCCCCCAGCCTATAGCACTGCCTGGGGTTGCAGTGACCCAGGTGCAGGACCCAGCACTTGGCCTTGTTGAACCTTCTGCAGTTGGCCTTGACCAACTGTTATCATAGATCCAGCCTGTCCAGATTGCCCTGCAGAGCCACCAGCAGATCAACATTCACACCCAACTTGGTGTCACCTGCGAACTTGCTGAGTGGACACTTGATCTTCTGATCCACATCATCAGAAAACACATTAAACAGGGCTGGCCCCAATACTGAGCCCTTGGGCTCACCCCACTTTTGTGGCACTTGTGTGCCAGCTGGACATGACTCCATTCACAACTCCTCTCTGGACTCAGACATCCTGGCAGTTTTTATCCAGTGAATGATGTAGCCCTGCAAGCCATGAACACCCAGCTTCTCCAGGAGAATACTGTGGTAAATGATGCCAAAGGCTTTACTAAAATCCACCTGGATGAAATCCACAGCCTTTCTGTCATCCACTGAGAGGGTCACCTGGTCACATAAAGAGATCAGGTAGATCAAGCAGGACCTGACTTTCACAAACCTGTGCTGGCTGGACCTGATCCCTGGCTGACCTGCATGTGCTGAGTGTTGGCACTCAAGATGATCTATTCCACGGCCTTCCCAGCACTGAGGTTAGGCTGACAGGCCTGTACTCCCACAGCTCCTCTGTCTCTTCTCATAGATGGGAATCACATTTGCTGACCTTTAGTCAACTAGGACCTCATTAGTTCCCAGGACTGCTGGTAAATAATGGAAAGTGGCATTTCTGCCACCTCCCTCAGGACTCTTGGTTGGATCCCATTTGATCCCACGGAGACATGTCTGTGTGGTGTAGCAACTCGCTGACTGATTCTTCTAGGATTATGGGAGTTTCATTCTGCTCCCCATCCCAGTCTTCTAGCTTAGGGGGCTGGGTACTCTAAGAACAACTGATCTTACTATTAAGAGGAGCTGAGGCAATGAAGGCATTAAGTACCTCAGCCTTTTCATCATCCTTTGTCACTATGCTTCTCCCTGTTTGTAGTAAAGGATGGAGATTCTCCTTAGTTCTCCTTTTGTTGCTAATGCATTCATAGAAATATTTTTTATTGCCCTTAACAGCAGTGATCAATTTAAGTTTTAGTTGTGCTTTGGTCCTAATTTTCTCCTTGTATAATCTATGACATCTTTGTATTCCTCATGAGTTGCCTGCCCCTTTTCCCAAAGATCACAAGCTCTTCTTTTTATCATTATTTCTGGCCAGGTCTGTCTGTTCAGCCAGGCCAGTCTTCCTCAACAGCTTGTCTTTTTACCACATTGGGATGGCCTGTTTCCATACCTTTCATAATTCCTTCCTGAAGAATGTCCAGCCTTCTTGCGTTCCTTTGCCCTTTAGGATGGCCTCCCAAGTGACTTTGTCAATCAGGCTCCTAAACAGGCCAAAATCTGCCTTCTGTAAGTCCATGGTGGCAGTACTGCTGATGCCTGTTACTTTTGAGAATTGAAAACTCTAATTTTGTGACTGCTGTGACCAAAACGGCCTCTGACCATCCACCAGTCCTCCTCTGCTCACAAACACCTGGTCCAAGGGGACACCTTCCCTACCTAGCTGGCTCCCTCACCAGCTCTGTAAGGGAAATCTCTTTCACCGACTCCAGGAATATCCTGGACTGTTTTCTCTCTACTGTGTTGTACTTCCAGCAGACATCTGCTAAGTCAAAATCTCCCATGAAAATAAGGGCTAGAGATGGTGAGACTTCCCCCAGCTGCTTACAGAATATTTCATCTACCTCTTCATCCTGGTTGGGTGGTCTATAATAGACTCCCACCAGAATATCTGCCTTGCTGGCATAAAACTGTACTCCATAATAATTTGATCAAAGTGTGCTAAAAATAAAATGGAGGGAAAAATGTGGTTTTTTTTTTTGTTTTTTTGTTTTTTTTTTGTTTTTTGTTTTTTTTTTTTTGGTTTTTTTTTTTGTTTTTTTTTTTTTTTTTTTTTTTACAAAAGGAGAGTGGTTTAGATCTAAAGTGAGGTATTGATAAGTACTGTGTGTTGTACTAGATCTAAGTGGGATATTTAATGCTGTAACTATTGTACTTAGCAGCTCAACTTTTAAGCAGTAGGTCTGTTGCAACTCTGCTCCTAGTTTGGTGAAATCAAAACAAATATTTTCTGTTCTCAAAAGCTTTTTCTTGTAAGTACACCTGTGCAAGCAAAAGTCTTAAGATGTTCTGAAGGTCTTTGTCAGTAGAATAAATCACAGAACGCAAGCTTTATTAAGGGTAAATGCATAAATTTGTTCACAAGTGTATCCACACCACGCTCTTCCTTCTTGGTTGGATTTTTTTGTTGCTGAACATGTTGGGTCTTTTTGTTGCTTAACATGTTGCAAGTTCTTGAAGCACACTTACCAGCAAAATTGAAATATTGGGCAAGGTTCAAATTCATACAGCAGGTAATGTGAGGGAGGGTTTAGAGGGAGACTGGAATAGAAAGGAACTTTAAAATAATGCAATATTGGCATTTCTTCATTTCTTTCTCATGTTAAAGAAAAGTTGTTCAGCAGGAGCAATAAGAGGTAATGATTTGGCTCACTTTTAAGTAGTAATGACAGTTTGAAATTACAACTGCATTGCTTATACAGTACAATATGTTATGTTTTTTACTGACAAAATTAGCATGCTACTGCTTTATGTCCTATAGTAAAGTTAGGCTTGATATGGACACCTGAGAGGTGGGATGGGCTTGGGTTTTTGCTGCAGTTTTTTTCTCAGAAAGCACACGTGGCTGTTTTGTTTGCCATAGGCTAAACAGGGTGATGAAGAATACTGAGTGTCAGACCAACAGGAATTGATGTAGGGAAACAAGAGAACACGAAACATGTAGGTACAAGTCTGCTACTAAAGGAATTTGTCATGGTTTATTCTTGGAAGAACTGATACTAACGAAGAAATCAAGCCTGTACCATTATTTTCAGATATTTTACTAAACATTTAAAAGTGTGAGTAATCAGTAGTATTTTGTAAGTTTTCTAAAGTTCAATCCTTTTCTAAAATCTTTTGTTCCTTATGTAAATAGTTACTGCAGTTGCAGTTCATCTCAAACATCAGAATAAAAAAATTACCTTGTTCCTTGCTCCACATGGCTCCTTTTTGATTTATGACTTGTTCTTCCAGTTGACCAGCTTGGTTTAACTGCTGTGCTGTGTAAATCTAAAGTAAACTTTGAATGCTTTAATTAACTGTCATACTATATGAGGATAGAGCAAATAGTTTCAGTGTATGTTTTATTACAGAAAGATGTATTCAGCTCATCTGTGAACCTTTTATTCTCCCATATGTATATAATCAGATACATAGATCAAAATACATACAATATGATTTTAAGCAGAAGTCAGACTTGTAACACAAAAGCATGTTTTAAGAAATAAGTGCCGTTAAAATTCTCACTGCTCAATACAGAACTTGAATGGCTGACACATCCTTGGAACAAAAAAGCACAACACTGTTAAATATTTTGTGTAAATTCAGTCAAGGACTTTGTATAGCCTGAAATTTCTCTCAAAGTAGAAATTATTAAGTGTGCCTGAGATCTAAAGGTGGAATTCTGATTCTGGAAATTTTCGTATTTGAAGTGATTTCATGTGGTTTTTAATGTTACTTTACACAGTACTTTACTGTGTAAAGTAACTGTAGAGTTACTTTACACAGTAACTCTACAGCTTAGCCAGTGTGACAAAATCAGAAAGAAAGAAATCTCAGTTCTGAGTTACGCACTTCTTTTACACTTTGGTTGTAAGCTCTTTTTTGTTTCTAGTAGCACTAGACATGCCACTGATGGTAATGTCACCCAGTAACTACAGGAGAGAGACAGTAAAAATTAATTACTTTGATTTCCTTTTTTAATACTTCTCTGTTTCATAGTACAAGCTTTTTGATTGTAGGATTAATTGAAGCCAATCTACAGATTTCTAGAGGTTGGATACTGCCTTCTTTAGTGAACGATTTGGTATTAATAGTATTGATACCAGAGGTCTAGTATTTCAACTCTTTATTCAATCTGCTTCTGTTTGGTGAGTCCATTTTAATTCCAAAGATTATGTTTTGCTTTATCATGAGAAACATTGGGAATGGAGTAATGCAGTAAAGCTTCCTCTGAAAGAAAAGGGGAAGGGTCAAAAGGATAATTTCTTAAATTGATGCTTATAGCCTGCTGTTCAGAGGCAACCAGTGGATCTCTATTGATTGGGGCAATGCAGCCATTTGTAAAGAAAGCCTGTGTTTATTATTGATTTGGATTTGACCTCTGATTAAGTCCATCAGTAGTTATTTTCTGGGCAAATATGTCAGCAGTGTAAAATAAATTGGCAGCTAAGATTGCAAAAGCTCAATGTTGTGGTAGGTTTGAGTCTAAAAATAATTACATAATCACAATTCTATTTTTTCTGTGAGTGGTTTTATGTCTGTTAAATAGAGTTCCTACTAATTAACTTCATTTTTTGTTACACTGAAAGCCTTGGAACTCTTTTACTGGTTGCTTTTGCAAATCACAATCACAAAACTTGTTGGTTTTACTAGTTTTACTAGAAGTTAGACTAAATACACAAATCCATCCTGGCTAAAAAATTCAAGTAATACCCTTCTAGACAGATGCACTTTCCAGCTACCACCAAGGAATTTGGAAACACTAGAGGCATCTGTCACCTAGTTTGACCTTCTTGATAAAGGCTATATGATGTAATCCATCAGTTTTGCTGTTTACAATATGTACATTTATTCTTAACAAATAGTGGTCTTTTTAAATGGTGACTTCCAGTGAAGTCATGCAAAGACCATGCAGGAGAAACTGTTTGTGCCTGAAATGGGGACAGGATTCTGAAATTAATTTTGTGTTTGAGAGATCAGACAGAATATTGGATTAGTTTTTTTAGAGAAATAAACAGTAATGAAAAATAATGGGAAATAATGTTTTCAATTTTGTTTGTAATTGTAGCATTAATTCTTCCCTCTGTTGAAGGTATAAACATAATGTTGCTTTTAAACATACTGTCTCCTCAAACTTCAGAGACCTGAACCTGGTGAAATACAGAGACCACTTTAATCAAGCAAAGAAAAGGCACAAAGTTTGAATGTTTCAGTGGAAGTGAGATTTAGTATTTTAATTTCTTTTCTTGAAAATGGTCAAAGAACATGTGACAGCTAAAAATTAGTCCCTTCAGTATGTTTATTGACTTTACAAGTCAATATCATCTATCAAAACACTTTGTAAAGCCAATTTTAATTGGCGTATAGAAATTAGTTTGAAACTTCCCACCTTCTTGTGAAGTTAAGACAGTCATGTTTTATCAATTAGTAATATTTAAATAAAAACAAGTTAGTTACTTCACTGCTGTTTATGGTAGAAAGAGGCAGTGAGTGGATTAAATCTGAGGCCTAGTTTTCTTGACAGGGATTTCATAATATTTCCCACCCATTACTGTACTTATCTCAAGCTTCAGGTGAATGTGTGTCTGTAGTTTCACGGCTTCAGTAACAGCCTGTTTGCTGAAACTCTGGTTTGGAACTTCCTTTAGCATAACTTTACAAGTTTGAGACGTGGGTTATACACTGGATTTTAAGAACAAAAGCTGCACTTGTATTGTTTTACCCAGCTTTGGTGATCAGTAAATGGAATTGAAGATCAGCATCTTATGACACTTTGGCAATGGTTGCAACTCTTTTTAAAATGTACACTAAAAGCACATATCAACTACTGGAAAAGAAGAAAGATGTGTGTGCTGCTTCCTGAAAGTGAAACTGGGACTTAACGTTTATAAGGAAATTTGGTTCTCTTGTCATTGTGCCAGTCTGATAGGCATGTAGTGTTTCTTTCTTCCTGAGGGAAGCAGAGGGAAACAATTGTACGAAGACATGTTTTAACAGTGTCTTGCTCAGCATGGCAGGGGTTAGCCATGTTTTGAAGCCTTCTGGGAAACAAGAGCCTGGGCATTATCCGTAAGGCCAAATGATGAGAAATTTTGAGTAAATGGTGTGGGGAAATACATGCTACATACTGAAATTATTATAAAAGTTATTACTGCCTGAGGGAACACTTCACAACAAAAGCATTAATTAAAAGCAGTATTATCCTGGCAAGACGCAGAGAACAAGATCTGTTCTTCTAACAGAAGCATAATTGCAGTCTTGTCAAAATATCATTAGAACCTGTGGCGATTAAAAGAGTGTCTTTCCAACATGGTTTGACTTTTTGGAGTCCATTTTTTATGCTTTAAGTAATTTACAGTTTTCTATCTACATCTTTTTTCTTTTAATTTTTACAGTCAGCTTGAATAATGGTGTTTTTGTGAAGATCAGAAAAAAGTGAAACAAGTGGGACCACATGCCCTTCAGCCTAAAAATCCCTTCAGATTAAAGGGAATCATACATTGTTTTTGCAAAGCTGTTTCATCCTCCTACAGTATAAACCTGATGGTTTCTTGGTATGGGAAAATTAGGAGATACATTATAGAGGAAAGCCATGATCGTTGTTAATTTAACCCTCCAGTGTTTTAGAAGGCTGCTTTCACCTTGAGTCAATGAAACATGAGACATGGGAGACTATCTGAACCAGGTTTTATCAGTAGTGCTCATATCATTCCTGCTGTCATGTTATTCGAGAAACATTGCATGTGTGTAAATATATCCTTTTGGAGGCTGTCTTTTCAGTGAAGCATTGTTTTTTTTAAAGATGATTGTTTTGGTTGTTGAGTGCTGTCCTGTTGAGATACTAGCAACAAAAAGAGGGAGTTCAAATACAAATCTTCATTATATAACTTTAAAAATGTCAAAGGTAAACACATTAAACAGCAAGTCTGTACAGAAAAATATAAGTACATGTGTACACTGATGTCTTTTAATGTTTATCTTGACTTTTAGTCTCTGTATTTTGGTAACTGTTAGGTGTGTGTTTATAGGCATTTAGAGCAGCCGATCACGACTGACTTAAAGAACTCAAGTGCTCTTGTTAGAGTTGCTTGGTGATGTTATGAATACTTCAGTTCTGCTAATCACTTATATCTGGCAGTAGTTTGAGAAGGCATAGTTTTATTATTTTTCGACTTTATTTGTTATTTTTTTCTAAAGCTACTTAAGAAATTTTAAGATTTAGTAGTGTTGCTCTCTAAGTTGTTTCTTTTCATCAATTTCAGGGTGGGGTGGAGTCAGAAGAAGTATTTTAAAATCAACATAGCTTGATGGATCCTAAGATATCAAAATTCAGCTTTCTGAAGCTGGTTATAAAAGTGATTGAACCAATTTGCTGTTTCACATAAATAGTAATTGAATCACTTCAATTCCTAAAATTCAGCAATTATTTTGATAGTTGGTATGCAAATGTTTAAAAACTTGAGTTACTTTTCATGGCTGAATTGCTTCATGAAACTTGTTTGCTGTGCAAAACTAAGGTAGTCTGCAATCCAGTCTGTCTGCAGCATTCAGTAATTTTTGTTTAAATTGGTTTTTAATTGTGAACTTGTCAGACTTTAAACTAATTAGACATTCTCAAAACCTTACTCTTGGGAAATAACTTGAAACAAATACTTTATAAGGTGGCTTAGTTAAAATCTAGTGTGACGTGAGAGCTGCTGCTCCATGCTGACGTGAACACACTCCCAGGCTTTCTTCCTTAGTCCCTTCCATCTTGGATGTCTGAAATAGGAACTTTAAAAACCCAGTGGCCCCTATGCAGTTTGCATATGGATATGTGAATTTTAGTGATAGTTACTGTGTGTGTAGTTTAGTCATACTTTGTGTGACTGTATGTGCATGTACATTTTGAAGTTTTCTGATTTCAGAACTCCTGAAAAAAATTAAAATGTATAAAAACTTTCATGGTTTGGAAACTGTAGCCTGTAGGAAGAGATTAGTCTTAACAATGCAGCATTGTCTATTGAGTCAATTAAGCGTGTAGGTTTAGCTAGCTTGGGAACAAGTTCCAGCATGTGACATTATAAATAGCACTCTCTCATAACAAATGTAAGCTTAGTAAGTGGGCCATAATTTCCCCTGCCACTTTACCAGGGTCTTTTAGGCAACTGTACTCACAAAGAATTTCAGTCTTTCTGATGACTGTCTTAGGGTGCTAATACTATGTGCCTAGGGGAGTGTTGGATCAATGTAAGGCTGATTTTCTCAAAGTGTTGTCTGTCTTCTTGACTTTCTTGGGCACATGATTTTTATTTGTTTTTTCTGTTTATCCATATGTAGAAATGGAACCTTGTGGCCCAATGGCTCAGAAATCACTAAGAGTATTGCTGAACCTGTCCCTCTTCTCAACAGCTTGAATACACCACATGATTGTTTATCTAGCAAAATGTAGTAGCATTTAGAAGAAATAAATATTTCTGTAAATTATCATAGCTATTTTCTTAATAAAACATCATCCTTGAATCTTTTAAAGTCATCATCATCTGAAGTAATAGTTTTCAGGAGGTGATCAATCACTATCTGGTCACCTTCTAGATGTGAATTGATGTTAAAATCATGGCAAACTAAAGGGTTTCTTGTCTGCAGCAATCAGCAAGTGGAGGAATCTTGTCTTTGTAGTGGGTGGTGCCCTGTACGTGAGGCCTGGTTTCATTGCTGCGTATGATTTTGTTTTGTCTTCTGGATTTGGACTCGGCTTTGTACTAGAACAATCTTTTCTCCTTCTTTCACCCCCTCTCCCAATCCTGTTGTATTTGGTAGAGAATTAATTCAGACTGAATCTCCTTCAGCATGAACCTCAGATCAGATTTCGCTTTGCATTTATGAAAACAGGCAACAGAAGTTCCAGTAGCTTTCAGTGTAGACTTCTAATTTCAGGTAATATTTGTCATGTGCCTAAATGGATCCCCCAGTTGGAAAGGTGAAGCTGTGTAACATCTTACAAAACACTATTTTGCACTGTTAAGCGCTGCCAGCTTTATCTTCTCTTCTCCCTACTAGAAGTCTCAAAAACCTTTGGTAGAATGTAACAAATGTGATCCCTGTTTAAAATAAAGGTCAATTACAATCAAAACATATATGATTTTAGTCTTGATTTAAAGTATAGCTGTCATCAACCTTTCCAATAGTTGTTCCACTTACATTTAAAAGACCAAATTCTGAAAGCGAGTGCATTTCAGAAGGATAACATTCATCTTTCAGACAGTATAAGCTGGTGGTCCCCAACATGGGGTGTGTATAACCCAAGTGCTGTGAAAGACAGTCCAGTGGGGTAAGGAAAATGTATTTTGGACCATTAATAAATAAAAACTAAGAAGTAAAATAGTACTTAGTTCATCTTTAGCACATCCTTTTCTTCTTCCTGTCTTTGTATATGTTTTATAATGTGCATCATGTATTACATGTATATTATTTAAAAATGTACATAGGTTGTGGGTGCATACTCAAAATTGTTTTACTGATGAGGTTTGTGGTCAAGAAGTTTGGAGACCACTGGGCTAAGCTACCTTGTAAGCAAACCTTTTGGCATGTTTGTTTTTGTTGTGTTCTTTGTCCTGCTCCCCTTTCCTATTGGAAAATCTCTGCATTCTCTTATAACTTTGTATTTAAAATACCAGGAACAAAGGTGTTTTCATTTTTTAGTAGATTAGGTTTACCTCAGTGGGTATATGTTCTGTTTGAACAATGAAATTATAGTAAAGATTGCTTTGGTCCAGTTGGTTTGGTATAAAAATCTTGGAAGTTGCACTAACAACACCGTGTTAGGTTTACTGGTGTTTATAGACTAAATTTAAAAATAAGACCTGTCACATTTTAAGCTAAAAACCTAACTTTGGAGGTCATGTGTCATAATGATGAGTTGAGATATCCATATTACTCAAGTAGAAAACATAAAACTGAATTATTTTTATCTTCATCCCCATTTATCTCTGTATTCTTTTATGTTATATGTCAATTTATGGGGTTTTTTTGTTGTTGTTGTTAATTTGGAAGTTATAAAGTTATAAGCTTATTGACCTCTTGGTTACATCATAAGTCATAAAATGAAATGAAACTGAGGTGCAAATGAAACATTTAAACTTTTTGCCATACATGAAGCTCTTTTCAATTCAAATGTTAAGAAATATGGGTGTTCAGACTGGTTTTAGTAATTTTTCTGTAACCTGCTCAAAAAAAGGCAATAGGTCTGAACATATTTCTTCTGTACAGTTGCAGGATCAATGTAGGACACTTCGTCCTACAGCCACTCCAAAGATTCTTAAATTGCCTGAGTCTTGTATCAGGGAATTACTCAGCATTTTCATAAAGTATGTTTTTGAAGGGGTTGCTTTCCAAAACAGTGTTGGATGTCCTTCCTGTATTACATACAGCAGAAGGAGGCTGGTTACAGTGCATCTATTCCTTGGCCCAGATGTGACATTATTAAAGCATTACAGCAATCTGAACCTTTAACATAAAAACTTACAAAACTGTAGTCCTGAACTTTAGCTTTTTCCCGTGTTACAGATTTGAGTGATATCCCTGTCTTACTGCTGCTTATGGAGAGGGGTTTTTGTTAATTTACTAGTGTCTAGTGTTGGCCTTTTTACTTTTGGATATTTTAGATATTTTGGACCAAAGCTTTTTCTTTCCTCTTAACTGTGGGGACTGTAAGAGCACAGGAGCTGCAGTAAGCTGATGTTGCTCCACACTTTTCAGGTAATAAATTTAATTTCTTAGATAGGAATGAGTTAATATCATTAAGTAAATACTTGTCAGAAAATGTGATGGCATCAGCAGAGCACCCTAGTGTGGTTTGGGTAGGTGGTGGTGGTATGAGAAGGGGCTTTTGCCTTGTATTGCCTGAATAACAAAAGCAGGAGAAATACCTTAATGTTATCACAGCATGTACCATGGGAGGCTTCTTGTCTGCATAGCAACATCAGCCAGAAGGATAAGAATTTCTGTTCTGTACTGGGTGGGTCAAAGATGTGCCTGGTAGCAAAATAGCATGTGTTACTGACTCTTGACCCAGTTCTTTCTCATCTGGGGTTTTATTGTCATGGCAAGTTCGAAAGTTAAGTGATGTGTTGGTGTTGCAAATGTCTCAGGTGATCTGGTGTCTGTGCTTTCTGCTGGCCAGCACATTGTGTACCCAGCGTTTGTATGAGAGTGGAGGAAGGCATGGGTTTGATATGTGTTAAGTGTGCTGACCTTTGTGGCCCACCTCTAAAGAGGCTTGAGAAGTTTGATAAAGCTTTTTGTTAGAAGTGTGCTATGCCTTATTATACCTGCTAACAAAAAAATGGCAAATGTTGGTGGTAAAAGTTCTGCAAAAGAGGAGAAAAGGAATTTCGTATTGTGTTTTTGTACCCCTTTAAAAGTTTCTCCAGTAAATATTAATGATGATCAGATGCAGCTCTTTCCTACATATACTTTCTGCTTTTTATTACAATATGGCTATTGTATGGATCACTCCTTGCATCTACATCAAAACTTGTTGAAGTAGTTCTGGAGACCTCATGAGGTGTCTCTACTTCCATTGCATCTTTTTACAGGAGAACAAATACAAGTAACTGGGTCAAGATCCCACTTCCACTTCTGTGTTTTTATATTAACTATAATATTCCTTCTTTAATTATGTATTTTATTGTTTTCAGCTTAGGATTCTGGCATTCTCAGTATTTTGTTATTGTGTCCCAATTGAGAGGGTTTGTTTTCCTTAATGTTTTGTGAACAGAGGCAACTGGTTAAGAAGAGTAAGCCTGTTGGTTCCACCTAGGAAGATAAAACTGTAGTATGAGCCTCTCTCTTACTAGGTATTGTTAAATCTTGAGAGTACTTAAACAGTTTGAAATACCTAGTTAGTGGGGCTATACATCTTGACTATTCTGGAAGTGCTTTTGACTCCTGGTAGCATAATGAACTCAGAACAGCTGCAGAGGTAGTTTCAGCATCAAACACACTGGCTGAATTTTAATTGGCTTCATCTGTCCAAACATATGGGTGATGGCACTGGAGACAGAACTTCACACCTGTAGTTATATAGAGAGGAAGGAGCCTGGCTTGAGTTTCAGGGTGGTAAAACAGCTTTTCAAGCAATGCTGAGAATCAAAGTTTTATTTGTAAAGTGGTATGAAATTTTGTCCCCAAAATATGAAGCCTCAAAAAGTTAATTATTCAAGATACCAAATTTATATCACTTTCCCCTACTTGGACCAATACTGAATCCATTATCTAGAAGTAGATGTTTTGAACTGGCTTAAAGCTTTCAGTGTATACACTATGGGTTACATTTTTTATGTATAAGAAAAACCTGTGGATTTGTAGGCTTGAATTTATAAAAAATGGGAAGCAGATTTAATCAACCATCTAAAACACAATTATTGTTTTGCTTGATATCTCAAGATGTCTTCATTACTTAACTTTAGGACCTACATTTAAAAAGTGTCTTGGGACACATACTGCTCTGGAGCTGAAAGTGCTACAAATCTGAATCCTGATTAGTTGGCTTCATTTTAGTCTTCATTAAGATGGTGTGATATGTGGGTTCCACTTGTTTATGTCCAGAAATGGGGCAAGTAAATATCTTAAACTTTTTCCAGACCAAGACAAACTAGTATCTATGTATTTGTATGCAAAAAAAAAGGCAAACTTTGTGAGTTTTCCTTTCAAAATAGAGAGATTTGCAGGCTGAAATTTTTGCGTTTTCCAGAAAGAAATCAAATGTTTTAGAATGCTAGGTTTCCAGGCTGCTCAAACAAGTAGAACTTGTGAGTGTTTTAGAATGTGTCTCCATGGAAATTCTTTCCTCCCCCACCAAGTTCTTTCATATTTAGTTTCCATAACCAGTGCACTATTGTGAAGGAGGGGAAATGCAGGTTAACTGCAGGGAAGCCAGCCAATCACTTCAGCATCAGAGCAGACTCCAGGGCTTGTGGAGCTAACCTTTGTGACCTCACAAGGGGCCTCTCTGAGGAGAGCCATTTTTCCTGCCTTGTAATGGTAAAGAAAAAACTTGGCAACTCCTTTGATCAGCAAAGCAAAAACAAGGAGAGCAAGGAGCAAATGGGCAGCTTTGTGCAGAAAACTGCTAAGTCAGTACTGGCATTCTCTGTGCTGAGAACAGTGTTACCATCTTACATAGAGTATGTGCACATTTCTATAGGGTACTGGGATATTTAGAAAACCCACCAGTTCAAAACTGAGTGAAAATCTTGGTTTTTACCAGTTATGGTGAAGTAAAAGCATTTCATCTAATAATTTGCAATGTGAGAGTGAGGAAACTTTTTTTATTTCTTGGAGGTCAAGATTTTCAAAAGAGGATTACACAATGCTAAAATAATAATTCTAGCATTGGGAAGTGATCATTTCTTGTATGCAGCTGGCATATACTTTTACTCTAAAACTTACTGCTTTGCAGCTTTTGATGGTTTTTTTTCCCATTTCTTAGTTGATGCTTACAGTGAATTTCAGATACATGCTTAAAGAAAGAATTGTAGTTTTGCTTTGCAAGTATCTAAGGTTTTGTTTTGGCTTGTACAGATTGAAAATCAAACCTATTCTTAACATTGGGAAAATTTTAAATCAGCTTTTAGTGTCTCTTCTCCATTATGTACTTTTGCCACTGATACACAAATGTCTCTGTGTCCTTCTGTTACTCTTGGTATTCTGATAAGTTGTGTTGCTCATCTGTGGTAGTTCTTTGCTCAATAAATTGTGTTCATTCTCCCACCTGAGCTAAAATACTCTGTGTTCTTCCTCTGCCTGAGAGTAGGAGAGGGTTCATAATGTTTTTATTCAGTACTTCCTTCCACTCTGGTGAGAGTCTGCCTCCCAGTTTAATCTCCCAGACCAGTATACTTCTGTCCAGTGGGTTCAACAGCTCATTCATTCTCGGCAAGAATTCTTCCTGTGGTTTGTAAATTTGCTGATTTTGACCTCCTTCCTTGGTTACTTCAGCATCTTTTCATGCAGCTTGGCTCCTTGGGAGAAGTTAATATGACAAGATTGCCAGATCCCTCTGCAAGACATTTTTTATTTTACGCTTACAGTATTCACTTTCTTTTGATGTTTCATCCTTTCCTCTCCCTAATTAATCACCTCCAGTACTGTGCTGAAGTGTTCACTGTGATGTTGGTTTTTTACATAACTGTAAATAAATAAATAAATAGCAGTTACGGAGTCAGATAAACCATGTTTTAACATCTGCTGTTTTGAAGTGTAGTCCCCTTCAATTCTATGGAAGTACAGAAATTACTTGAGTGTCATTATCTCACAAAATAGCTACTGATGTTTAGTAATTAAACAGTTTATTAGATCCTTGCACAGTTCTGGATAGGATGCAAATTAATTTTTAATGGATGTGATTTATTTTAGTGCAAACCGCTCTTCAGCAATGCAAACTGCTCTTCAGCAGCTTTCACCTGCAGGACATTTTTACTCTAACATACACAGTGATTTTCAGATAAGGTGTTAGATAACATCTCATGAAGATATTCAGGAAATTGATTCATTTGAAATCCCTCATCACAGATGATTTTCTAAGTATATTATAGCAGCATGAGTCTATCAGCAGATTTAATTTGTCTTGTGTGTACTGACACTGATATGGTCTCACTACAGTTACTGTATTTAAGGGACAAATTCCCCACTGATTGCATGGACAGAATCAGCAAAGAGCAGTTTTGGCTGCTCTGTGAGCAGGACGAGAGTGCCCCAGGCCTGCTCCTCCTGCATGTGGGAGCAGTGTTGGCAGCAGCAGCTTCCAGCCAGCTCTGTGCATGCTCTAGCACAGAAAGTGGTATTTGGCTGCTTGGGTGATGCTTGCTGTCCAAGCAGCTGTTCCCTGTAGTAGAGTAGGAGAGTTACCAGATAAACTGCAAGATTACAGGACTACTGCAAGTTACTTAAGATTACAATCCTGACAAGCTCAGCATATATGAATAGTCAAGTCAGAGGTGAGGAGAAATGTAGCATGAAGAAATGGGACTCTGAAATACAGCCAGTCAACTCCAGAGCCTGGTTGATTTTCTTTCATATGTCTTCTGCAGTATATTCTTTGCTCTTGGTATACTCTTAAATTTTGTTGCTCTTGATAAACATAAAAATGTAAATAGATTTCTTGTAAAGAAGCATGTGTATGTTGTCAGACATGTATCAGTCCTTTTCTGGTCTCATTTGAACATAAATATTTTGTAACAATTTTCTGAAGGAATAGATGTCTGAAAATATAGTTAAAGGATAACAAGATATCAGAGAAGAATGACCAGAATGTTTAATGTCCCAGTTTATAAAACTAGAATCACAGTATCTAGGAATAGATTTTTTTTCTTTTTAATGTACAGTTTACTTTTAAAAGGTTTTGAGATAAAGTTTAAAATGATGACCTGTGTAGTGATAATGAAGTGATTGCAAAATAAATTTTAAGATAACACTAAACAGTGAATGTTTGCTACTGAACTTTGATAAATTCTGGAAGGAAGTTGCTGTGTAAGTACCTGGAACTATGAAGTGTTAAACCACAGCTTAGAAAGCATTAGCCAAGTAAATGTTTACTTTTTTAGTTTATTCAAGCATCTTAGTTCAAAACTAAGAAACTTGGAGCTGGAGAGCAGAGTGGTTTGTTTCCTTCTTCCTTAATTCTGAATATAAAATTTTTGTGGGGAAAAAAAAGACATCTGTTACAGTAAGCTTTCTTTACATGGTGACTAGAAGCAATCGATTCACGTTGATAAATTACAGTTCAGACATTTTATAGGAATATCAAAGATTACTGGAATGGGGGCAGACCAAAAGGATTATATTAGCTCAGTGTTCAATTTTAGCAAGCTAAGTGTGGATGTCTATGAAATATTATGAATTAAAAATATGTTGGGAGTTTCAATCTCCTCTTGATATATCCTAAATCTTTTGCCTTCAGGTACTGTTTACATCCTCTGATCTGAAGATTACAGTTTAAAGTACTGAGTTGAAAGGGCAAGAGTGGATATATTCTGCAGTTTGCAGTGACAGTGAGTCACTGAGTGTTGTAACTGTTCATGTGCAGTTTAGGCACCTTGCCCCAGCAGGTGTGTATCAAGTAATCTTTATACAGGCTTGCTTCCTGAGAGCTTGGCATAAAACTGGGATCAATATGGTTCCATTAACTGTGTTCTCTAATCTACTGCTTAAATTTCAGAAAAGCTGTCTTATTACTCATGTGTTGAAATTACTGATATGTGATATGCATGTTGGCTCTTCTGACATCAGGAGCATTATATTTTCCAAACATGGGTTGTGGAACAAATACGTTTTTGTCTTTGGAATTTTATAGGCTAACTACTGAATGAGCTAAACCCAAGCAAATAGACAAAACGTAGACAACCTCCAGAGTTTGCAGTGAGAATTTTGTTTGAGTTGAAAGTTTCAAAACAATTTCGGCTGCCTAGTTGATGGACAAAAGTAGTCCTGTAGGATGGTGATAAGATATATGGTTATAGGAAGTCTATTTTATAGAAGAGATTAAAGGAACTCGGTTTGTCCAAGAGTTCAAAGTGACAATACTCATAGGAAAAAAGCTGCTTCACCCTCCAGGGGATTTCTAAAATAGTTTGTGAATTTGCAGGCAAAAATCCCAAAAAACTGGAAGCTGATAATGGCAGCTTTTGGAACTGAAAGGGAGTGGAGGAAAGGGATGGGCCTTAGGGAAGTGCTGACTAATGGTGAGCAAACACTGTAAGGGAGTTCTTGTATTGAGAACTGATCTCACTTCCTGAAGAAAAATAAACTCTGCATTATCCAAGCATAAAATTTGGACTGGGGAAGTCTCTAAACTGAACTGTTAGAAAGTGGGGAGGGGCGATGCTAGAAAGAAAACTTGATTATAATGATGTTAGCCATTAAAAAACCCACACAATTGTCTTCTGAGACAGAAGTTAGTAGTAATCAGTAGTGACCTGTTGTCTGATCTCTTGTGTGGGTAGGATGTATTCATATCTTTAGAGAGGCCTGTTACTAGTAAGCATTTTAAATACTAGACATATGAGTCTAGTGAGTACATGTTTTTTAAAAATGTATGACAATAATTTAATACTGTGTTTATCCCCCTCTCTCATGGCAGCAGCTCAGTCCCTTCACCATCCCGCTCGCCCAGTGAAAAGTGCTGATTTTCATAACTAGTAGATGAAGACTGCAGGGATTATACATTTGGGATTAATTTGTATTAAGTTAAGGTGATAAGTTTAAGTTATATAGGATTTATTTGGAACTTCAATGCTTACAAATCTGCACAAGAAATTCAGTGAAATGAGATCTGTGGTTTTTGCTTTGTGATCTGTTTTGCATCTAAGATTGAACAATTTCTAAATAAATACTTCACTATATTTATTGATAAAGCATGGTAGTTGCTAATTTTGGCAAAGACTAAACTGTTAATACTTTTAAGAACTGTTAGTAATAAAAGTGATAAGCTTTTAGATAAAATCATGTGCTTGGCATATTTTGTCATCCCTATTTGTAATTCCCTCTGTACCAAAAGATACTCAGAAAATATATTAAATTACTGCAAATCAAATACATAAATGATGAGGTATTGATATTTATGATGATTTAATGAAATAAATTAACACTTTAATTGTTGCTAGAAAGCTAGGGTTTGTTTGGTTGATGATGATTTTACAGTCAAACTTTTAGTTTCTGTTCGATCCTGCACTTTGCTATTACTGTTACTTGCTCAAGCAGGGTGGTTGGGCTGGATGACCTCCAGTAATCCCTTCAACTTTTCCGTTTCTATGAATACCCAAATTCTTAATAATAAACCAAAAAGTAAATTAATATTTCCAGTTGATAACTTCTGAAACATGCAATGAAATTTGAGTTCAAAATGAGTTTTAGTTTCCTTTGCTTATTTTACAATGGGCCTTTGAATACTGTTTAAAAATATGCTCCTTTAACTCTTTCTGAATGGTGAAGAGACATGTAGAACCTGCAACTTTAAAAGCCTCAGGTCAAAAACATTTTAAGGCCACTTTTAAAGAAAAATGTAATAGCTATTATATTTAAGTGTAATGTACATTTAAATGATAATTAAAATTATACACTAAGTAGTTTAGCTTATTTTCAGGCTTTTACTCTGTATTTTCTTTGCCACTCTAGGTTAAATGGGTAAATAAAAATAACTTTTCAAAGCATAGCCTTCAGACATTATTGTGTATCTGGGGTCAAGAAATCTGTTGCCTCTGGTGGATTGTGAAATCTGTCTTCAGGGGTTTGAAGGGTGGGGGAGGAAAAAGAATAATCTTGTGGCAAAAAACAGTATACAAGATTGCCTAGGGATGACTGAGCAGGTATCTTACAAGTACTGACTCAGGCAGCAACTTGCTGTTGGAAGATTCTGTTCTTTGTTTTGAGCATTCTGCAGAGTCTTTAGGGACAGGAATAATTGCCTCCTACCTCAGCAGCACATGGTGGTTGTCTGAATTGTAAAAATAAAAATCTTTCCCTGAAACAAGAGTCATAAGAAGGAAACAGATGACTTGTGTATTATATGAGATGACTTGTGTATTATATGAAATAAAGTGCAGCCCTCAAATGAGGGAAAAGATAGTCAATAAGACTATTTGTATGACTAAAACTGAGAACATCTGAACAGATGATCAACTTCAGGTGTGAAGTCTGAGCTCTGAAACATAAATTAAAAAGAGATGTCAATGTTAGTGATTTTAATGGCAAGAGAAACAGGTTCACTTCGTAGCAGAAAGCTTCATTTCCAGTAGGTCCTACCTAATGGTTCTCTAAGAGTCAGATCATCCTGTCAAGGCCATCTGGGAGTGATCATTGTCTGAACACTCAAGCAACCAGTTTGAACTGCCCTCTGAGACTTCCTACTTAGAGCAATAAGGAAACAACCTAAAGAATCTTTTTATATTTTGTTTTCCTTAGTGGTGGTTAGCCTCAGGGTTAATCGACAGGATTGCTAGGAACAGCCACCTTTAGATACTAAGACAGCTGGCTATAGCAGCTTTTATTGCAGCATGCTTAGGCAAGCCTCTCTGACTTGAAAACCTTCAGGCAACAAAAGTAGGGTGTTTTGAGAGGGGCGTAAAATTGCCTGGCTTCTCTTCATGCAATGAAGCATTTGATTTCCCTCTTGCTTTCTTTGTCTCCTTTTAAGAGAGAGAAATGAGATAGAATCTCAGAGATAAAAGGACACTAAACTGATGAAGTATTCCATGGCCCATCACTTCTGAAAATCATCTGCCTTTCCTTAATAAATGTGAAAGTTAGTGTTTGTCTTGTCTTTAGTTTTACAGAAGGCAACTTGGGGAGGTCTTCCACATTTGCTAAGCAGGAGTGTAGGAGGGTATCTGTAAAGTCAAACAAATACAGTAATTTCACTTGAAATAGCAGCAGAGACAGTTCTTCCTTTATATTTGCCCTCCTTGGTGATATATCTTTATCTCTTTCATTTAAAATTAAGGAGAGAAAAAAAAAGATGAATTCTTCATATGCTGAATGACTTAGCCATGGAAAGCAAACTTCTTAACTTTGGGGGTAGGGTGGAAAGAAAGGGAGGTTTCCATTAAAAGTAGCCTCTTTTTCTGCTGGGGAACTGAGAGGGGAAGTTTAAATAAATCTGGTGACATAGAATGTGATCACAGCATTTATTCCTTTATAGACTTTGTAAAATAATTGGACTGGTAAAAAGACTGCAAACAAGGACTTTTCTTTTTAGTCTCTGTAATACTGCTATGTCCTATAGCTTTCAAATAATGGAAAAAGCTCTGCAAATGAAAATGTCCTTGTACTCTTTATTTGTTCCTGAAACTCAGAAAATTATTTTATTTGGGAATTCCACAGTGGAATCCAAGAATAATACTTTTGGGAATCAATTTAGAAACTTGTAAGCATTGTGATACCAGCCCTACTTTTCTATATGAGGTCCTTAAGTGCAAGGCAGGAAAGGGGCAGGAGGAATAATAAATGCAAAATAATAATGCATGTTATTGTTTCCATTTTGGCTTTGACAAAAGGTAGTTGTTTCAAGAGCACATTATAATAAAAGTGGTGCTACCTTGGCGAACCTTTGAACATCACATCATACGTTCATCTCTTTTTCTTTTTCATCTCACCATTTTTTCATCGTGCATGTGTGGTCAGATTGCCTACTGTCTTCACATCCATTTTAGCATTACACACTCTGAAGTGAGGACCTTTCTGTGAATGCTTTCCTAAGAAGTGCAGTGCTGTTCTGCAGCTTCAAAACAGTGTGGTGTTTATAATCAGAACAGGAAGCTTAGTATTTAAGTCCTTGGTGTATGTATTGTGTACTGTCTGCAGGCAGGCCAGTGCTAATGAAGGTTGCCTTTGAATACCTTAATACTAAATACTGTGTTTTGTATCAGTGTTCACAGCTTTGTGGGCCATGCTTTCTAGAATTTCTGGTACCTCTTAGTATCTTGAAATATTCAACCACCTTAGGAATAAATTCCAGAGAGATTTGTTGAAGAACTTGTCTGACTAGTAATGACTGTGGGCAAAATCTGTTTCGTGACGAATTAGACTTTTGTCAGATGCATCTAAGTTTCCCTTATTGCATTGTTCTAGTTCAGATTCAGACCATTAATTTCCTGGTAGAATTTCTGCTGCCTAGGACTGTGATTTCATAGGATAGCATGTGGTTTTACTTCATGCTTAGGTTAAGGAACTTGAGCTCTGACAGGCTCTCTTCCCACCTGGTCAACAGGATGCTTGTACCCACCATTCTCCTACTTTTTGCTTTTATTCTATTCCAAAATTAATGAAATCACAGCTGTGGCACCACAGGATTGCACACTGAACCACTTGCATGCCAATTTTAAGGTATGCTTTTGCAAGCTGAAGTTAGAATTTTTTATTGTCATTTTACTGGTGTGCTCTCTGGCATCCTATGCCTGTGGTGCAGTTTGGTGAGAACATGATCAGTGATGTAGATGGAGTAGTCCAACACAAGCTTTGTTTAGTTAATGCATTAAGGCTGACAAGCAGAAGGAAGAATAAGGAGAACTCAAAAATACAGCCATTTTATTTCAGGAATATTCAGAAATATTTCAGGAATATTCAGAAAATTGTATCAATGTTTCTAGTTCTTTCAGGCAATTAGACCGTACCTGGAGACATTACCATCCTTAAGAGAGAAACTGTTACAAATTTTAGGGTTTTTTTCTGATGCTTTTTGGGAAACAGTGAGATTAGGAAGTTTTGAATTTTACTGCCATGTGCTTTTATATAATTAGGCTGTAACAGTCCTGAAACCTAAGGAAATATTGCAAATAAATGGACAACACAAGTGAAGAAACAGTGCTTTCCCCAGCAATGGGTGGAATATAATCTCTCAGCAGATGAGATTTTCATTGCTCTGTAACCAGCCTTTTCTTTTGCTGGATTTTGTTGAATTTTTTTCTTTACAAAGCCAGTTAGAAAGTCCTTAAAGGGTTTATGGTCACTTTAAATGTATATCTTTGTCTAAGAATGGTGCAAATTCAGGGAAATGTTTATGGAGGACTGAACCAAGGGTAGAGGTAATTGCTAACTGAGCTGTCTCATCTCCCCTTCAGTCTTTTCTCTATATTGTTCCTGCTTGGAATTGAAATCTTCTCAAATTTAAAGTATATTTAAAGTATAAATCTGTAATTTTGTTACAGCACCTGCAAAGTCAGCTATGCTAATTAAAAATGGCCCATATATCTGAAGACTTAGATTCATGTTTTAATCCTGCCCAATTCTCAAAATCCCTGAATAGGATAGTAAAGGATGCATGCACAAAGAATGTCACGCCTTCTATCCTCAGGCAAAGCTGGATCCACTCCATTGTGTGTAAATATCCTAGGATCATCAGCAGCCATAACCCAGAAGTCTCCGCATGCTACACTCCAGTTTTTGAGAGTGGTAATTAGACCAGTTCATGTCGAGGCTCCTTATACTCAAAACCTTCTTTTTCATCCCATTTCTAAACGCAGCTATGGAAAATTTACCTGTGGGAATCCCCCTAGCTCATCAGCCCTGTCAAAGTGATTTTGGCCTTCTAGCTATTGCCACTTTCTTAGGGATTATGCATCCAGCTCTATTTTTGAATTAGTGGATACTGCCACTTTGACAGCTGCCCTCTGGTCAGACCACCATATTGGTATTCTGGTGTAGAGCTCAGGTCTGTGCAGAAGTAGATATACGGATTTCTTCCGTGCCTGCGAAAATGATAGCTAAGTGGGTAATTTGGAGGTACCCTACAGTGCCCGTACACAGTACAAATTTGTATAAGATTTGGTAAAAAGGTTAGTTGATTTTTTTTTTTTTTTGACAATTTGTGGTAGTTTCAAGAGCAGAAATATACAGTTTCTCCTGGAATCATGAGGAAAGCTAACTTTCAGTATATACATCAAGACCTGACATGCTGAAATGTACTGGTGAGAGCTCTAAAATAATTCTGGCATTTATGAGGCGACACTTTTTCTTTACTAGACCTTAAAGTTAATAGACAAATATAAATAAAAAGCAAAAACCTTTCAGAAAGTGATGCATTATATGGATTAAAGAAGCTAGCTGAAGAAGGCAAAGAAAAGCTAGCTAGGAAGACAAAGAAAAAATGAAAGAGTAGAATCTATATCTCATTCATTTAACAAAACAGAACCATAGGTGACATACTTGTCAATGGAGAAGCTGACATTTGGGATTTAATGAAAAAGTTTAAATTTCACACCAAAAATAGAACATAATTAGATTTAGTTTCATTTGTGCACTTGCTTATGTTACACAAAGACTTTTCTAGCTATCCCCAGAACAAAAAGTACTCAGTGCCATGTCAACACCCTTGAGAGTTGATACCACATACGTGATGTGGTATGCATTTGCGTTTTGCTTTTCATAAAATGTGATTTCCAGTGAATTCTTAAAAGTCCCAAAAATCTGAAAACCAAAATCTAAGGTTAGTCATCTCAAATTCACTAGAGACTGAAAATAATTTTCTCACAGACATAAAATATAATTCTTTTCTAGATTGTTAAAACACAAGCATTACATTATGGAGAGATGTTTGCATAGCTTTTTACAGTGATGCTTTTATACTTAGGAAAAAGTTGTCTTTCTGTGTGTTTGAGACTAAATTTTTGAAATGTCCTTTCATGAAGAGCCATGTCCAAATATACTGAGAAGTGGCAGATTATTTATTCTTACCTATTCTTTTATGTTTAGATCAGACCTCTTATGTTGTTTTGCTGTTGCAGAAATTTCATACAGTATGATCATCTGGTACTGAGGATTAGAATATCTGTTCATTCTCTTTTGCTTTTCTTCCTAACATTACATTTCTATTGCACACTTCACTGAAATATCTTTCAGTTCTGGCCTGCTTATGTTAATAATGTCTGTCCTAAGATCTGTTTCTGTGAAAAGGAAGTTCTAATTATAAATGATATAGCATATATAAGATGACTCTATGCTAATAAAGGCAAAAAGGGCAAGAAAGACATATGATTTTGTAATGACTAGAAATTCTGAAATGAAGTTCTCAGCATACCCTGGAAAGTGAACCTGCCAATGGGAACCCTGTAGTTGCAATGCATACTACAGAATATCAAAACTGAAGACCTCTTAGATAAGCCTTTCTTGAAGAATTTAAGTAATTCTTTGAGTGTCTTTTTTGTGTTAGTTTGTTTCTGATATGGCTTTTAACAAAACAGTATGTGTCTTTCGAGTGCAGCAGCTGGAGAATGAATGGGAAGGTATATTACACTTTGTACAAGGGGCAGATGAGTTCTTTGTTTTTAAAATGGTGTTATATTATTAATCTACTAGGATCCAAAGGGTTCTTAAAATAAAAAGTAAATTTCCTTTTCTTTTTTTAGGTCTCTAGTTCTCCTGCTTCTTTTCCAATGTACTTAAAAAAAACCCAACACAACCAAAAACTCAAATCAAAATCTTCAACACCCCTCTCCCTCAAAAAAAAAAAAAAAAAAAAAAAAAAAAAAAAAAAAAAAAAAAGAAAAGAAAAAAAAGAGCTAACCACCAAAACCACCACCACAACAAACCCAAACCTTAAACTTTGGTTAGAATTTGAAACTGACAAATCTTCAGGCATGTGATAGTGTTTAATGACCAGTAAAGATTTTCTTCAATTAGAAATTCTGATTCTTAGTAACTGTAGAAGTTGTCTTTGTGTACATAAAATGAGAACTTTTTTCTTTTCTTTGAAGTTGTTCTTGTCAAAATGCAAATAATTTGTATTTGGCTATAGAACTTGAGGATGGGTGAGGAGATGCAGCTTGTGCTCTTTGTAATGCACAGCACTTTGAAAGTCCTTTTTGGTGGAGAATGGTGGGTGATGTGTCTTGGAACAGTCACTCTTCTTGATACTAGAATTCACATAAGTTTAACAAATGCTTAGCGTGTGGTGGGTGTTTTAGTTTTGTTTTTCTAAGGCCTGTTACCACAGACCTACATTTATGGTACAGTCTGATTTCCTTAGTTTATACTATGTTTGTCCAGTTTAATAAAGTTTTGCTTCTCCACGACATAAATGAACAATAATAAATAGTGCCAGATAGATGTTAGATTTGAGAAATTATTCTGTGAAATAAAATGTCTTACATTGCTTGATTATCCTAGAAATGTTGCTTTAATTCTAGGAATATTTACTCACTTTGCTCTGTTCACACAGTACAGAGCTGTGTGTCTCATTCCTGAGTAGGTAGAATTTTAAGTTTTAATTTGATAATACATACTATATATATATGGTTGATTTATAGGTTACATTGATTTCATATAATTCGCTGGTTTTTAATTTGTGTTGACACCAGTTGCTTATTGAGATATGGCGCAGCTCACGTAAAATAGAAGATCTGTAACGTAAGGATAGGGGCATTTGTGTAATTCAGCTACTATAAGAAAAAAATCTACTTAATGCAAGGAGAGATAATGCAGTGTTGATGTCAGTTCTTGTTATGTCCATTGAGACCTTTTCTGTGCTACTGTTCAAAACAGAGGGAAAGATCTTTACCTGTGGAGAATGTCCTGTTTCAATACTTAACTTGGTAATTAAAAATACATGGTGTTTATAGTAAGTTATGTTGGTCCATGTGCTGTGAATGGGACCTGAAATGAATTCCTATATTCCTTCATGTAGTACTAGGATTTATTTCAACATTTCATCCATATAAGTGCTTGCCTACTTTGTATTCCATCAGCTGAGCATTATTTAGAATTTGTAGGAAAGAACTCATCTGTTGTGATGTGTTTTGGGTGCTTTCTTAATATATAGCATTCAAACACTCAGGGTGTGGAGCAGGTAAAATATGAGGACTGTGATTTGATGGAGGTTGAGGAGAAAAGTTTTGAGGGACGGTGTGGAGGAAATGGATATGTAGGTCATGAAGCACTGAGCTGAGTGGGAGGGAAAAAAAGTTTGCCTTATTGAACCAGTCATATGGTCAGTATGATATTAATATAACCAGCTTGCTTACTTTGAGACTTTTCCTCCATGGCTCTTGGCTCTAAGACTGCTGATTGTAGTTCAGTTGGTCACGTAAGGAACATGCTGACTTTTCTCAAGTGATACTGACCTAGGGAAAAGCTGGAACCTGCTACTGCCTAAAATAGCTATCCTTGTTAACAATTCCACATGAACATTAACTGTACTTTGAGTGATATGCTTAAGCTGTCTTGAGGAATCAATTATGCTGTTCTTGTGCTCAAAAGTGGAAGTACATCTAAAGCTGCTTCTTCCATAGCCCATTCATCTGTCCCATGTTTAGGTATGTTTTGAAAAATTGATGGATGTTGTTTCAGTGCGTTCCTACAGTTAACTGTAAAAATGGTTCTGTAAGGCAGGGAGAAAACATTTTTCCTTCTATTTCTTATTATGCACTCAAATAACATTTAAAAACAAAGACTATAAATTATGTACCTTGCCTTTTATTAGTTCATAGTGTTACATGGATTTTTATAAGAGTTAAATGGACACAGATGAATGTGTTATTATGGGTACAGTCATGTTTTCCCAGTTTCCACTATTGCCAGAACTGAGTTGAGCAAATATAACAAATCAGAAATGTAGGGGAGGAGTAGCACATGCTGGTACAGTAATTTAAACACACAGTCTGTGAAGCATTACAGTGCAGTATTTTTACATCTGTATTATCTTTACCTGTTTTTGTTGCTTTGCAAAACTGACCAGCAGAAAAGTGAAAAATTGTTCTCCAGTATGAAGGTTTATATATAGTCCTGTACATATAGGGCAGTCTTTACTACGTTGCACCATGTTTTATAAATAAATAGGCTTTAGAAAGAAACAAAGTCTTGCTGTATGTGGCATGTTTCTCAGTGAAGCTGAATATTTGAAAACCTGCGCCACCAAAGATGCAGTGTGCATAATAGTATTTTGTTGAGGTTTAACCCCAGCCATCAAACATAATTTATTGGTGTGATGATCAGAGGAAGGTCAGGTTCATCCAAAACATAGCCCAGTACTAGCCATGGTGAAGAAAATAACCTCTACCCCAGACAAACCAGCACATACTGTATTAAATGAGTTACTGCAGTGTTTCTGTAACTGTTTGGTCTGAAATTGCTTGTGTGCATGTTTAGAGAGCATAAATATACATATCTTAAAACTTTTTTAAAAGCTAGTTTGTGTCTGCTTTGTAACAGAAGATTAGAATGTGATAAGTAATTTGACATAACTAATTATTTTGGTGACTACTGCTTCATTTTATGTTCTTCTGAATTTGTTACTTGTTGTGGTTTTTGCTGAAGAATATGAAAAGGGGCATTCCATGTAATCCAGAAAAGCATAATTTTAAGGATAGTTCATTTAAGGAAAGAATGGTACCAAGTTAATAATGCACTGGATTCTAATTTATAACAATACTATCTGAATATTCTTTTTAATTGATACCAGTTCTAAATGATTGGATAACAAATTTTGTTGTCAGTTGTCAATGTTCATGTGCATTTGGAGTTCTGTCTTTGTCCCCGTGTACTTCTCAGAGCAGTGTTGCTTAATGGAATCAAGATAAAGTTGATGCCTTTATGAATAGACTGCATTTGCTCATTAGCAAAACATGCTAATCATGTACTCCAAAAGTAAAATAATGATTCATTACACTTTTGTATTTTCATTGAATTGAATACCTCCGTGAATGTACTTGCTATTTTTTTTTCAAAACAGAGAAATCTAAACTTCCAAAGTTTTGCACAGGGCTGGGTGGGTTGCTTGACTGTCCCACTGTCCTCATCTTTTCGCATGAAGTTGAAAGGCAGCTGCACATTCCATTCACATTACTGCTTTAGTGTGATTGGTTACTTCAGCTACCACAGAGGGATTGTTCAGGTGTTAGTGGGGAGGAGAGTAATCTGTCCGATAATCTGAGGATGTGGTCTATGCACAGAAAGTTTGGGAGCACTAATGATTGCAATACTAGCCAGCTCATTACCACTCCCTAGGCCCTGAATATGAACTCTTCATGCCAAGGTACTGGGACTGTGCTTGAGATTCCAGACATAACTGGCTTGGTTTGAAAATCTGTGAAGTCACATTTAAAAATGGCAAATAAGTGATCAAAGAGAGAAGGAAGCAGCAAATGCTTTGTTCCAGGGTACAACATCTAGTTATGGTGCAACAGTTTAGATCATGGTATTCATGATGAACCTCATCTAGCCATTGCTCTAGCTCTAGTTGCTGCAGCTGTTGGTTGGGAAAGTGGTGGTGGCCAGGGCAAGGGTTTGAGAATCTGACATACAGTGATGCTTGGAGAGAATCCAAAGAGTTCTTGTTTGGTTTTGAATGTGGCTATTGTTGGCAAGCTTAACGTTTTGTTGTTAAGCTTTCTGTGCTAGCAGATTGTTGTTGTGAATGCATGACTGTCCTAACTCTTGCTTTGTTTTGTCTTAGTCACATTGATCAAACAACAACATGGCAAGATCCTAGGAAGGCCATGCTTTCCCAGATGAATGTTACAGCTCCCACCAGTCCTTCTGTGCAGCAGAACATCATGAACTCAGCATCAGGTAAGCAAAATTTGTATTTATTAAAAAGATCATACAAGTAAACCACAAGCTGTTCTAATAAATAGTTCTAGTTATCCTGGTTTGAAACTTTAAATTTGTTGATGCCTGATTCATCAAGCAAGAGGCTGATAGTTGAAATAAGAGAATTTGTATAATATTTATGTTGTCTATAGAAAGAGCACTGTAGTTCTTTGATTTGTTTTTATTTTTTTCAAATGAATGGTTCAAACTTGTAAGGAAGCAGAATTTTTGTCTGTTTTCTTCTGACCAAAAAATGCTGCTAAATTGATGAAGACAAGAATTTCCATTCAATTAATATCAATTTACATTAAAGCTTTTGTGCTTCACAGTGCTCTTCTGCCTCCATTTACTCACTGACTAGAGATGGTATACTACCATTTATTGACATTTCCTACATTTAATATGAACATACAATTTTTTCCTGTTCTCCCTAAATGGATCAAGCAAATACCTTGTTTAGAAGCAGAGATGTTTTGGTTTTCCTCTTGTGTTTCTATTACTTCCAAAATACAGTATGATGGTCATTATTGCTCTAGCTGGAGAAGTCTTTTGTCTTTTCCTGGAATATAAAATTGTTTTTCAGCTGGCCTGGCAGGGCCTCTCACTAGACAGCAGTAAAATGTTCTTGTTCTTGCTATAGAATCTACTGTATGTTTTCAGAGCTCTCTCATATGATTATGCAGAGAGCGAGCAGATAAATTTGGTGCCATGCTTGTTTGAGTGCTTGGTCTTGCCCTTGCTTTGTCACCTCCTGTCTGTCACTGAGGTTCATGTTATATTTATTTTCTCATAGTCTGACTGTATTTTGTGTGTGTCTGCTGTTCCTGTACTTCCCAAGGGTTATTCTCTGGTGCTGCTTTTTGTGGTCTGTTTAGACAGCTTTGTTTCATGCTGCAATTCATGTGCTGCAGACAATACCGAAAGATTAACAGGCATGACCAAACTCTGCTGTTCATGACTGAGTATTAGAGGGGAAGTTAATCAAACTTTTTGCTGGCTAGGCCAGGAGGCTGGATTATCCTGAAACAAATGAGTCCTGTTCAAGTTCAGGAAGTCGTGATTCACAGCAATTAAGGTCTCAGGCTCTGATGTGAAAATAAAACAGTGTGATTATTTTCTGTGTAAATTTATCCCAGGAAACCTGCAGCAATAGAGGTGGCATGTTTTTGTAGGGACATTTCTAAAGGAGGGAGAATGGGAGACTAGGAGAAAGGAAACAATTCCCTTGGTCTGACCTGCCTTTTTGCTTATTGGTGCTAAAACGAGATGCTTGCTGTTTCAATATTGACATAAATTCTGTATTTTAAGATAACTCCTCAAATCTTCTGTTGTACCAAGAATTGACAGGAAAAAATATTCATAGTAAAGTAGGAATCACTTTATGTACTTAGAAATGAAGGGTCCTTAGTAAAAAACCGTACTGTTAAATTATAACAGGGTGGTAACAAACTAGAAAAGAAGCTAGCAATCTGGACACAAGGATTATTTTTAAAACAACATTTACATGTAATTGCCTGATGTAAGTGTGTGAGAGAGTGATGCTGCATAGATACTGTTCTTTGTGCAATAAAGAACAGTTGAAATGTGCAAGTGGATTGTCTTGTGATTTGAGAAAGCACTTACTTGGATACAAGTTCATTGAACATTTATTTTTAATTTCACAGATGATACTGTGTTGAGCATCAACTGAAAATCCCATGACGGTTTTTTTTGCCCCAAGTGCTCTGAATCTGATAAAGTGCATGAAGGACTCGGAACTCCTGTGTATACTGAATTACATCACATCTTATGTGATATTAGGATTTTTTAAGCTTAAGTCAGTTGAGGTAGTATGACTTGGAACTGGCTCTTTGGATGCACTTGCTTACCCTTATTTGCTATTAACAAAAGTCTGCTCGGAATTAAATAATACCAAACCTGCATTTATTGGATGCCATTCTGATACTTGATCTGGCAAATGTTTATGTACTAACTTTAAATTATGATTGTATATTTGTTTTTACTAAAGTCTCTTATACCTAGTTTTATTACTTTTTATTACTGAGCTCATGGTAGCTTATGCTTCCTTGATAGCCTCTTGAATAATCTTTGAGAGAAATGGAAAAGTCAAGTAACTATGTACCACTTCAGCACAGTGGAACTTACAGTCATGATGTTGGCACTCAGATTTAAGACTACTTAATGTTCTAATTTGGGTGTTCATTCTCAAGAAATCAAGTTGAGACCTTTAAGACAGAAGTTTCCTGTTATGAAATATTGCTGGCAGTGAAACATATGCTAGTGCATGAGAGCCTTTCATGAAAGATATTGGAAAAAACCGAGAGTAAGTATTGTGACAGCTGGAGATCACGGACTTGCAAAAAAGTGTCTGAAATGCCACAAAGGAGAATATTTTCCTTTCTGTATAGACCTTGTATGGTGCTCATTCATTTTAGCCCTTAAAGTTACTGTCCAAGTTCTAGTATACTGCCTTAGGAGCCTGTAAGTCAAGTTACTGTGCTGAAACGTAAGAGAGATTTCTGGGAGCTGCTGTGACAGCCTTTAGAAGCTTTAACCATTTAGCCAGAATTAGAGATCTTGACGTTAGCAAGAATTACAAACAGGAAAGCAAACTGAAGATGCAGAGAGAAGAAAAATCTGAAAGCTGATGTGTGCATATTGGAGATAAATCTGTTGTCTTTTTGGATAATAGGAAAAGAAGAACTCAGGAAAGATATGATAAGGTCAAGTCAAAAGATTGTTCAAATATAAAAATGGGAAAGATGTAGTTTTGCGTGAGATTGAAATCTTTAGGTTATCTGTTTTAAGAAATTCCATCTCTTGAGGCACTTAGGTATCTTGCTGCAAATTACATTTCTTCAAGGAAGTTGATGGACATCTGTTCCAGGCATGATTTTTGTGAATGAGTTATTCTATGAGTGTTAGTTAGCTACATCCTTTATAGGAAGTCATCAGTGTGTGAAAAGTGAGGGTTTTTTTGTCTTTCTTAACTTAGTTGCTACATGTAACCAACTAAAATAGTTTGGGCCATATGTATGCAGAGAAGCAGCACAGTGCTCTATTAGATGGCATTTGTTGGTTAATCTGTGAAATAGGATTGCATCTTCAGTAGTGGAAAGGAAACAAGCCTGTTATTTGTAAATATGCCACATGTATATAAAAAGTCATTGTGACTTCTGATTTTTTGCATTATGTTTCTAACCATTTTTCCCTAAAGCAAAACAGAACAGGAAAAAAAAAAAAAAACATAGTTTCTCCTGTCTTGATTTAAAACAAACAAACAAAAAGGTAGTAATAATGGTATGCTGTTCTTCTTAGGAACATATCCTATACATTTCCTACTGAGGTAAAGTTACACATTTTATTTTCAAATGTATAACTTTACCTCAGTAGTAAATGTATAGGATGTGTCAACAGTGGCTGTTTCATATACAATTGCAAATGATGCAACAGATGGGATAATTGTATCTTCAGATACTTTTATTTTCTGAATCTTGCTTGAATTATGCTTGACAGCACTGCATACTTTAGCCTCTTCTGCTTATGCATAGAACTTAGATAATTAGCTTTGGAACAGACTATTTGTCTTTATCCTCTTTTGTCTTGATTCTTATGTGACAGTTTTGAATTGAGTTTCCCGGTGAAAGTTTGTAGACCTAGTGCAATTCCATTGTCTCTTAAGGTAAGGCTGTAGTGCCATGTTAAATGTTGGTAAGAAAATGGACACTTGAGTTCATAACTCTCAGGGGACAGGCGGGTAGAAAGGAATATGCCAATACCTAAAACAAGTTCTAGCTCTTCTCCTAGGTCCTTGCTCACTTCAGTTGCAGATTGTGCCTATGTAGCCAGTCATACTACAAAATTCTGTTGTGCGTACAGTCAACACTATGATCTGTTGTGAAACTCAAGTTTCTAAGTATCTGTGTGACAATAATGTTAATTTCTTTCTTGATCTGCAAAAACCACCCCATTTTAAATAGTGTCTTTTTATACTAATTCAACAGGATAAAGGTGTAGTTTAAGTAAATATTGTAGAATTTGATATAAGTTTTGGAAGTTTTAGAACCACAGTGACTGAAGGAAAAAAGTTCAGTTTTCACAGAGAAAGATTAGGAAAGGTCTTGGAGATCAGTGTTTGTATTAGGTGCAGGTGATTTCTGTTGCAACCTAGTTCCTAGGTTGTCCATGCATAATCAGTTGGTAGATAGATACAGATGCCCTCTTACATGCATTGACCTGTTGATAAAATACTTTGTTTACATCTGTTTTAAAATTAAGTGTTAGGAATTGTAGAGTCTTGCAAGATTGACTTCTTATCCCAGCATAGTTGAATCTCTACTACATTGTTGCTTTTGTTACTCTTCCAGTTGCATTCTGTCTGCCAGCAGCAAGCACTGCTTTGCATTCCAGACTCCATGGCATATGAGAAAGTTAAAAAAAACTCACAAGAAGTGGAGACATGCACCAAAGAGACATGCACATAGGCTTTTAAAATTACATGTTATTTATATGAAATTACACCATTATATAAATATTAGTTACAGAGTAACTATATAACTATATAAATATAGTTACAGAGGTATGGCTTACCAGTAGTTCTGGAAAGCTGGCTTACATTTGGAAATTAGAATTTAATTTTTTGGTAACTTTGTCCTCAAAAGTACCACAGTGCAGATTGAATTCCCTACCTAGAAGGGTTGTGTCTCCCTGTCCAAATTACTTCATAGAATTCTAAACTTACATTTGTGATAGTGTTCAATTGCCATAGGAGGCACCAAACAGAACTAGTAGGGGGACCATGTCACAGGGATATTGTTTGTGCTAAATATTAACAAAAGTTGGAGGAGAGACTGGAGAAGTATTTGAAAGAGAGGTAATTTGGCACATAGTAAGCAGACAGAAATTGGTCCAAGGAGTAACTGGTGATAGAATCACAGAATATCCTGATTTGGAAGGATAATCGAGTCCAATTCCTGGCCCTATGCAGGACATCCACAAGAGTCACACCATTGAGAGCATTGTCCAAACACTTCTTGAAATCTGACAGGACTGGGGCTATCCCTTGAGGAGCCTGTTCCAGTGCCCAACATACTTGGAGGCCAAGTGACTATTCATAGCCTCTATACCTTTTAGGTCTCTATATGTATTTGGTGCTTTATTTAAAAGTTTATAGAATGTGACAGTCGCTAAATGGGCTACTTTCAGCAACCAACAAGATCTGTCCATCACCCCAGGCTAGATGCCTGGACTAAATGGACTTTTGGTTAGACCCAGTATTGCTGCTTCTATACAACATGAGCTACAGTAATTATGGAAATTTTAGTGAGAAGGTCTGAATAGCTGCAATATAGGACTCAGCTTTTGTGACCTAGGTTATCTAACGCTGAAAATTCTGTTTCTGTTGAGCCTTTTGGGGGAAAATGGGCATGTAATTGCAAAGGAATTTTCCTAGATGCTCTGGGTGAATGTGTCTCCTATTCCTCAGCATAGGTTTAGTTCTTTCCTCTGGTAGTTGCCTCTAATACAGAGTTTGTCAAGTGGCCCTTTAGAAAATCAGACTGTCTTCTAGTTTCACAATTACTCACAAAACCAAACAGGAATTACAGAAGGCAGTAATTTCAGTTTTTGAACTGCCTTTTCAATATGTAACGATGACAGCAGAAACATGAGAGCAGTCTGTTGTCCAAGGAAGCAAGCTAGATTATTAATGCCAAAAGTTTCTAGAGATAAAAGCTCTGCTTCTGCAGTCATTTATAGCACTTAGCAAGGAAGGCTTGCTGCTGTGACAGCCAGGTGAGCAGATGGACCTTTTTGTCCTGTTCCACAGCTGTGCATTTTGTTTAGGAAGAGAACCTTGCCCAAGTTTGTCTCTAGTAGTAAGCTAGCACTCATCAGATCACTGAGTCTCATAAGTAGCATTATTCCACCAGGTGGATGGACTGATCAGCTCCTGGCAGCCTTCTTCAAAGGCATTTTGTTCTTTCTTGCTACAAAGGAATATGCTGGACCAGTACAGATTTCAGTGTTCAGCAGGACTGACACCCCAAGGCTGGTTTTGTTTTTCCCTAAAGCCAAAGAGGGTTTTTCTGGCTTTGCAGTTTGCAAAGAATTTCTTGCTGGGTTTCTCCAAGGCATGTATGGCTTAGCAGGACTCTGAGGAGAGTGGTAGTGAGAAGGTCTGCTTGCATGGCTAGCGTGTTGGCTCAGCAGTAAAGGAGTGGGTTTAGTTCTTCATTGACTTCTACAGTTGGATGATGGGGGGCATGCCTCTGTGCTCCTGTGCCCCAGCTTTGTAAAAAAGCATCTCACTGGTTAGCTGGCTGGTCTTTAGGTGTGGTAACAAAACACAGCGTTCTTTGCACTGGAGCTTTCATTTCTCCATCAAAGTCCTTTTGTACAGTGAGTATCTTAGGGTTTAAGCATCATTTGCAGTATTGTCACTCTTTCTTGCCTGTTCTGTTCACTAGCTTCTGATAAAAGCTGAGATACTCGTTATTTGTAGGCAAGATTTAGAGCGTTAGAGGTGGGAAGAAAATGTCTAGTGTTCACTGTTTTTCCTCACTTGAAATTCATCTGTAGCTCTAATGATGGAGTAGTGAAGTTGCTAGAGAAGGGCTTTGTTTCCTGAGCCAAAATGAAAGTTTAAATTAGAAATGTAGTTTGCAAGGGATCTTCAAAGACCACAGTAAGAAATTCTTGTCCTGATTATGCCTTGGGATATTACTGGAATGCAATTGAATTATTTTTGTACTCTTTTTGACATTTCTCCAAGAACATCTTTTGAGATTAAGCAAACAAATCTATCCTCCCCACCTCTCCTCCCAGCTTTAGACTGAATTCTTCAGCAGGAGCATGACTACAGGACAAAGTTACAGTCAAGAGCTAATGTAGTTCGAAGTTGGATATGGTAGACATTTATCAGATACACACATATTTTTGGGTATACCTGAATCTCATGTGTGAAATAATGATGTTTGTTTATACCTAGTGTATCTTACATTATACAGAATAATCAGTTAGTCCATGTCTAACAGCCAGATGGCTTCTGCTATTGTATTACTGTATTACACTGAGGAAGAGTAGAAGAACTTGATGGCTTGTTGCTACAGCAGGTTTGTTCTAATTTCTTTTCCATTCTTAACATGTATAGTGAATCTTTTGTTGTATGATTTGAAGATTGTAATTAAATCTAAAATACAGGGAAGATCTTCCGTATCTAATTTAGATATTTTTAGAAGTCCGTGTCAATGTGAGTATAAAAATTCAAAACCATGTGTTTTTAAAGCACCTTCTAAATAAGACAAGATAAATATAATTTTTTAAAATAGTTTTCAGTCTAAGCAAAATATGGGTGAATGTACGTGGTCATATAGAGATGGGAATGAGGGGTTTAAGAACTATATAGGAATGAAAGCTGCTGATGGGAGCATATGGGAACCACTCCTCAGGCTCTGTGTTCAGACATCAGCTGTGGACTCCACAACATCATTATGTACCTCCCTTTGACCATTTTCTAGAAGTAGTTTTTCCTGTGTGTGCCTTTCTGCTTGTAGAGGCGTTGCACTGCTGTTCATAGCCCTGTGTCTTTGTGACTGCTCATGGTGTTTTCTTGCCTTTGCTTTGTCATTGCTTGTTTGCCTGCCTTGTTCTTCAGGTTTGCATTTTTGTCTGCTTAAGCCTTGAATGCTTTCAAAAGTTTGAGTATGAAGTAAAGAGGAAATTAATTTTGTCACTTCTTTTTTTAATTGTTTGTGAAAGACAGGAATATTTCAGGATCTCCTCAGTGTTAGCTTGTTGCTGATCCTGTGTCTTAATCACTAGATGAATTTTTCTGTGAGAGGTAGAATCATGCTATGCTTCTTTTTCCTGGTGCACATGCTGGTTTCATTCTGGCAGGCTTGACTTATTGCTGGTTTTATACTAGAATGCTATAGCAAAATGATGTGTGAAAAGCATATGAAAGGATACAAAAAAGTTGGAAAATTGAAGTCCAAATCCTAAATAAAAATGATAGAAGTGTTTCCTGTTCCTTGGTTTCTCACACAGCACTTCTTTGCCCTTAATCCCAGAAATGAGCTTGAAACTCTTCTGTTTCATGTATTGTTATATATGTAGAATGTTAAAATATTTTTTAGATCAATTTCAGCTGGAGCAAACAAGAGCCCACCATGAACTCCTTCCTTCTATATTGCAGGCCCACTCCCCGATGGATGGGAACAAGCTATGACCCAGGATGGAGAAATTTACTACATAAACCATAAGAACAAGACCACTTCTTGGCTAGACCCAAGGCTTGACCCACGCTTTGGTAAAAGTTCATCTCAATTCAGAATTCTTGATTTGCTTCAGTTCACTCAGCTTTAATTTTGCAGGCATATTTTGAAAGCTTTTTATGTACGATTAAAATATATTTTGAGTTGTAGAGGCCTTATTTAAATCTATTTTTTAAGATAAAAACTATTAGCTTATATCCTTCAGGACTGTATGTTACCCAAGTTTCTAATGCTACGGGTTGGTATTTTGCCACATGATCCATACAGTTCCCCAAAGTGGTGACATTCAGAAATTACTTATTAAGACAGTTTCAGTCAAGCTCACTTGTCCCTTTAAATTAGCAAAACATTACCACAGAAGAATCTTTTAATTCCTAAACAAATATTTACTTTCCTTTGTGCTATCTTAAGAGGGCATTGTCAAATAATAGTTCATGCTGTTTAAATACACTTGAAACATATACCAGCTTATAATTCCAGCTTGTCACAGTGATTATCATGACAAAACTTTCTGTATTAAACAGTATGATGAGGAATCATTAGTTTTTTGCTCCTATTTTAATAACCTTTTTGTGGGGTAAAGACTGTGTAATATTGCAAATAGAAATAGTAACCTAACAATCACAAAGTCAAGATGGAGAAATTCAACAAAACAGAACTTTTATGTAATTTTTTTCAATTATATTTTTGATCTGTATGAAGAGCAGAACTGCAAACTTTTCAATAAAATATTGGCACTGATAACTATGAATAGAAACCACATGTAATGTGAAGACTAAACTACTTTCATAGATTATCCAAGTGATGTATTTAGTATGGCATTAAAATTTCTATTTTTTTGTAAAGCCATGACCTGTGGGTGTCAGCCTTATTAGCTTGCCCTTGATTTGTTTTCCCAATAACTTACTATTTTCAACTCCTTTGGATTTTAGTTATTTTTCCAGAGCCATGGAAAAACAGTAGGAGTAAAAAAAAAAAAAAAAAAAAAAAAAAAAAAGAAGAGATCATTGTGGTTTTCAGGCTTTACTTTTGGACTCAGTGCAGCTAAATGAAAACAGTGTGCAGATCACTGAGTAGGTCAGGCTGAGGGGATGCAAAACCTTTGAAGCTTTACAGGGGTTGACCTAACAACAACTGTGGGCCCCTTTTGGGAGAGGCATTAACTCCATGAATGCCATATAAATACAGAGCTACAAAACTCTGCAGTCACTGTTCTGTTTTGTTTTTCCAAAATGTCTGTTAGAAATTCTGCATTTTTGGTTTGTAGGCTTGACTGCTTACTTAAAACATCCATTTACTCTTACAGAGAACACCAGGTTGTCACACTTTGTTTATAAACTGCTCACCAGTTTGTAGACAGGTTGAGCCACTATGCAACTTGAGCCCAAAGGTGGGGTGCCACCTTTGGCAAATGTCCATGCTGGTTTTAACACCAGCCAGAGCTACAGACCTGTTTGCACGTTGCAAGAGTGTGTGGGTAATTTGCAACTTCACAATTACTTAGTATGTGAGTAAGGCTGAAAAGGAAGCAGTCATTTTGAAAATCAGTGTTGCCTTTTGCAATTATATTTACTCAGGTAATCTTGCAGGGTATCTTTTTCTTTAAATGCATTACTTTATCATTTGCAAAGATGAACTGGAATTAAAAAGGAGTGTGGAAAATGCCTTAATGGACCGAGGTTGTGAGTGAGATGAATCTTGCTTCTCACAACTATTTTGTATTCCTGTAAATAGAGTGATCCAACTGTAAGGGCAAAAGCTGCTTGTCTTGTGCATACTGAAACTCTATCAAATGTTAAGGCTGTGCAGTTAAACTGAAAGAAGTTAAAAATGTCCAAAAGACTGATTAAGGGTTTCTTGCTGCATAGCTTCCCTTTTTGGGCCCACTGTGTATGTGTATCCCAGACAGGCTTGAGTACATGCCAAGGCTCTTTATTTTGTGGTCGGACTTTTAATCTGTTCCAGACTTTTTCAGTCAAAGAGCTCAAGTGTAACTGAAAGGGGCAGGAAAGGAAAAAAAAAGCATGTGGGCTCTTCTGATCTAGAGTGACGGCAAATAGAGACAAGCTGCTAGCTGCTGTTGAGGTTGAAGGAGTTTTCCTTGAAAACCTAAGCTGTACACATTGTATTGTGGTTTATGTTTTTATCATTTGAGCCAAGAAAATACAAAATTCTGTTCCTGTTGCTTTCTTACTTGTGGCCTCCTTAAGTCACTCCAGTCAAGAAGGAAAAAAAAAATCTCTTTGACAGTTAAATTACTGAGCCTTGCATTTATTTACTATGTGGAGATCCTTGACAAATATGTGCTGTGACCTTAAATAGCATGTGAATGACTCAGAAGTTTACCTTTCTGTGCTTAATATAGGTTGAAACTTCTGTTGGTATTTTTCCCCTGAGGATATGACCATACCCTTTTTTATCACTGTGCTATAATATAAGGGCTTGGTTTTCAGTATTTGTGACTACTAATACTTCCAGAAGCAGGATAAATTCATCTTTGTCTTATTGAAGCTCTTGGTTATTACAGTGATGCTAATGGTGATTGAAAATGAAGGAGGAATTAATGTCTCTCTCTGCCACTTTCACTTATCTTAAGAACCATTGAAGAAAACAAAGCTATTGAATGGTATGTGCAAACATACTCCTCTGTTCCAGTATTCAGAAGCAGAAGGTATGAAGCATTTTTGCCCTTATTGCTTCTGAATTCCCAGCTTCCAGGGAGACAGCCTTTATGTCTGTATGTTCCTCATCAGATGGAAGCTTTGCATTCATCTTTATTTTCTCTAGTAGATGTGGATATAGCTCTTTTTTAATTAGTGCTTGGAATTTTCTATTATTATAGCTAGAAAAGAGCAAGTGGAAGGAAAATCAGTTGGAAAAATTATTTTAGGTGGACTGACTTGGTGTGGAGCATTTTGGTATAGCATTCATGCTTTTAAACAGAAAATAAAGGAATATAATTAGTATGTATTCTTTCTTGGAGCAGGCTTTTAGAAATAATGCGTCAGAAAAGAGCCTCTGTCAGAACTGCTGTGGGGTATGCTGGGTCTAAAACCTGAGTGCTCCAAGTTGAAGATAAGAACTTCGTTCCAAGTTAACATCTTTGAAATGGGTTAGAGGTCTTCAGCTACACCACTTAAGTGTCAGTGAACTCTTGTGGCTCAGACTTTCATCCTCCAAGTCTACAAATATGACTTTAAAGCAATTCACAAACTTTAATATCTAGGAAAGAACTAAGTATGAAATGAGGGTCTTCTTATGCCAAGCACAGGCAGACATAAAGATGGCATGGGATCAAAGGAGTGGGGATGGGAGAGGGTTGGTCCTTAAGCCTGTGTCAGCAGGATTCTTGTCTAGTGGAGCATCTGGTAAAAGCATGCTGTCCTACCTTCTCAGTGCCTTTGCAGACATCGTAGTAAGAGGCTTCAAATTGCCTTGTTTTTTTATTTTATTTAGACAAGGGTTTTTTCCCTTGATGGAATTGGACTGTCAGGTTGAACTTGTCTTTTGGGCCATTTTGTCTTTTCTGCTATTGTTCATTGGTCATTCTTCACAGATCCTACTGGATTTTAAAGCCTTTCAGATAACATAATGTGTTTTCTTGATACTTAAAGAACGTCTGGATAGGAAGCAGGTCAGCTATGCATTCTGAGTGGCTGAAGTTGGTGAAGTAGAAGAACATCTGCTTTTCCTATAAAATCAAATTTCCTAGAACCAGTTGAAGTTTAAAATTTTTCAGCTTTTTTGCTGTAAGTTTCCAATAATTGGCTTTTGTATCAAATACCATTAAAGGGATTTTAACTCTTATTTAAGTTTGCCAATGGTAGGACTTGGTTTTGAAACACAACCTTAAATAATTTGCCCTTTGAGGGTGCTTAATATATTAAATTCAAAGATGAAGTTGAAGTGGGAAAATACTGGAAACTGGCAGTTGATTTCTGATGTCTCTGCTGGTTTAAGTTTGGTGTGGAGACCTTACTACTCCAGTAGAGTAGTCAGACAAGTGTCTGTAGGGATTGGCGTAAAACAAGATATTGTTTGAGTTTCCTTGTTATTTTATTCTAAACTTGGGTATTAAAGGCTTGTAACTTATATACCAGTGTTGCACACTCCCAGTCTCTTTCCTTCTGTGCTTCCAATTCTTGGAGCTGCGATAATGGGGTATGAAGCAAAATATGTGACCTCAGGTTGAAATCACTGCCATGACTTTATCACTTCCACTTAGAGATAATGTTAATGTTCTTTGAAGTTCTGCATGAATTTTGGATGAGGGGGAAGGTAAGGCAAGACAGGGTTTAATATCTTTATGAAAAGTGCCATAGGGGCTCTGTGTACAGTAGCTGCTTGACTGCATAATTAGAAAGTGAAATAAAACTAATGATGACAACAGTATGATTATAGGGAATGTATACCAGGTTTTCTGCTTCCTTTTTTTTTTTTTTAGTATAAAAACATTGTGCCTTTGAAAAAGTGAAAAGAGCTTGTTCAGAAACACTGTAGTAAAATGTACATTTCATTGAAACATATATTTATCATTTCTGTTTAAAGAAAAAGCAAGCAAACACAGAACAAGCTTGAAATTCAATTAAAGCTTAAGCTTCGGAGCATCTGCTAATTTTTAAGTGTCAGAAATTTGCTTTCTTATTCCTTACCTGTCTAGCACTTTGTTTAATATATATTTCTTCAAATTAGTTTGTAGGAGCCTTTCAAGGTGCAGATTTTTGCACAAGATAGAACTGGAGCTCTAGATTGGAAAACTGGGGTTTGGCCTTTGTCTAGTCAAAACAAAAAGAAGCCCAGACTTTGTGTCTGATCATAATAGCATTTAAGGCTTCTTAAGTTCCAGATCTGCCTTCAGTTTTTGCACAAAAAGCAGAGCGTGAGCCACAAGTAGCTTTGGTCTGCAAATGCAATGGCATATCCTCTTTACGTATGCCATAAAGCAAAGGAGGATTTGATTCATCTAAAAAGGTCTAGTGATATTAGATTTTTCACTTACCTGTCTCTGTTTTTGCAGAAGAACAGTTTCAGGAGATCACTTAGGATGGGGTAAAGACTTCTGTATTTTGGTATGTGTGTCAGAGATGTTTACAGATGAAGCAGCATCAGTTTTCAGTGAACCAGTGACTTCTGTCAAAGCCTGTTGTGAATCGGCAGAGGCAGATGAAATTTCGCTGGTAAGCAGCATCCCTTTGTAAAAGGCAGGTGCTGCCTTATGGTAATGACAATAAATAATTATTTGTTGTCTATGATTATATCAAAAAGTGAAATCTGGGTTTGTTTGAAAGCAGGATGTATTTATATCTCTTAACTGAAGTTCACTGAAGAAATCACTAAATCTGTCCACAAGTATTGTGTCAGGATGTAGTTACCTACTTCAGGTAGAATATTTCTAGACTACGAAAGAGAGAGAAACCTACACTTTTCTTAAGAATTTATCAGGACGGTAGGTTTATGTAAGTTTATACCTGTTTGGGGGTTTGTTCTGTTTTCAGAGTAATTTAATCCTGTTCAGGAAAGGAGATTTATTGCTAATGATTTCTGGGTGCCCGTAAAAATAATGCATGCTTGCAACCTTGTGCTAAGCAGCTGTGATAATGAAAGGAAACTGCACTCCTAACAGGGACACTTTTTCCACCATATCCTTCTAATACAGCAGTTTGTACTTTCCTGTTAATGAGCATACTGTGTTAAAAGTTGAAGGTGGATCATTTTGAACATGATTGATTATCTGTAATCTAAATATATATACACACAGTAATTATATAGTCTATATCTAATAATATATGATCTTAAATTCAAAGACATCAGGTTTTTTGTCTTTGAATTAAATTGTGTTGAAACATGATGGTAGTTTCTTATATATAGAAGTGTTTCTTGACAGTATACTGTTGATTTTTTTTGTAGTAGTAGTTTTTACTGTATTTTGTAATTTCTGTTTAATCATTTCTAATGGGCTTATGACAAATTAAAAAAAATGAAGACATGCAGATGCATATTTAGAGGGTTTGTTCCACTCAAATAAATTAAAGAAAACCTGCATTTTAAAAAGTTATCACATTATTTTATAAGAAATTGTAAAGAAGCTTGTCTTTTGGTTAGTTAACCCAGGAAGTATTATGTGGTGATTAAACAGTGAAACTGTTCACAGCTAATAGCCTTATGTAGACTCTTGAGTGATTAAACTTTGGTCTAACATGTGGACTAGCTTTCATTAAATATATTTTGCCAGAGAGTCAGTGGACAGACATATGAGGCCTTGGTTAGCTCAGATTCCTGCACTTGCTGTAGTCTTCAGTGTTTCATACATAGAATTTAAATTTAAACAACATTAGTTCACATTTCTTCTCATAATCTGTCCAGTGCACTGTGTCTAACATAGTTCTGTAGTGCTAATACTTACAGTGTCAGTTGCGTTCTGTAAGTCAAGTAATTTAAAACTTGTTTAGCCTTCCAAAATTAAAATTGATTTTTTTTTTTTAAGTGAAAAAGAGGTATGTAGAGAGTTAAAAGAGAGTTTTAATAAGAGCCCATTATTGAAGAGTTTTGTTTTATATGTGGGCACTGAAATTTCTAAAAGCTACTTACTTAACTTACTTTACTGCTGAATGTAATTTATATTTACTTTTCTGGCTGGCCAGAATATTTTAATTCTTCTGAAACTGACATACACTGAGTGAAAGTGCTTTACAAATACTGCTGTTTACTGCTGTGGGGGGAAAAGAATTAACGCAGCTTTTTACTCCAGTTTAGTTACCAGTGATTCAAGAGTCTGTCTGTACATGCTGTAGTGTCTCAATGGTGCTCAAGTCAGTCTGGCTATTGCACATCTACATTTGACAATACAGAAAGACTTCAAAAACAATGGCAGATTTAAATTTATATTGTTTTAACCAGCACATGCAATAATGGTACTAAAACAAAAAGAAAAATACTAATTTAATTTGAATGAAACTAGTTGATAAATGCAGAGTAACTAGTCTGTAGTTTGGACATGATTTTGTAATAGTATTTTCATTGGATATCTCTTGCTTTAACCAAAAGTTCAGCTCAGGAGTCTGTGGATATTTCTGTCTGCCTAAGACACTAAGATTTGTTTGTACACTTAAAGCAGCAACTGTGAGTGGGATTTCCTTAGAGTAACGTAGCAATACATTATATAGAATACAATCCAGAAATATGACTGGTTAAACAACAAATTGTTTAACCAGTCATGTTTCAGTCATTGTCCTGATTAAAGAACAAATTGTTGTACCAAGCCTTTCTTAAAAAGCTCCTTAGAACATATTTTTATTACTTCTGAGGCTCCTTCAAATCCTACTGGTATTTCTTTTTTTTCTTCACAGCTCTTTTAAATGTAATCAAAGAAGACTTTTACCTTTGTTGAAGTGTTGCAAACTAGCACCAGGTAAAAGCCTGACTATAGCCAAAAATTGTGCACAATAGTTGTCTAGTTTCAAAATGGAGCTGAAGGGGACAAGTTCTTTAGTGCCCCAAATGAAAACATTGATTCTTATTAGTAAGGACAGTCAGCTATAGGATGCTCACATCCTGAGCTTTTTTGTTGTTGTTTGTGCAACTAAATAATGTCTTCGAATTGGCTGATTAAAATTAGGTTTAGCTTTGAAGGGTGAAATCATAAGTAGGAAAGAAACAACATCAAACATTCAGCTGTGTCTGCTAATCATTAAGGGTGCATTCTCTGCATGTAATTCTGCATAGGGGAGAGGTACTGTCACTGGCCTGGGACTTGGGATTTTCAACTGACAGAAAATCTTGGGAGAGAAGTTAGCCTTTTATGCTTGAGTTGTTAAAAATGTGTTGGTCTTTTCTCTCTAGCACCAATTTTTTCTGGTAATTTTTTCTCTCTCTTGATTTTGTTTTTTGGGTTTTGGTTGGTTTTTTTTTTTTTCCCATGTATGTCAACAGTAGTCTAAACTTTTTTCAGGAATTGTCAGGTATTGTCTGGTAATAGTACAGAAGAGGCATTTCTGCTGTTGACAGTAGAACATTTAATGTGTCACATTAAAAGATGAGTAATTTTGTCAAAAACATATTGCAGCAATTGCAATTGACTGTATTCTGCAGATTGTGAAGCCATATTTTAGGACAAGATCTTTTTATTGTCTTAAGTTGTCCATGTTTTTTAACTTGTCTGCCCCTCCTCCTCCCTCAAATCCCCCTCTTCTAGAAACAAAGGCTTGTTTGTTCCTGCTCTGCCTGTGAGGTCTTTGCAGCCTCTGCTGTGTGGGTGCAGAGCCCCTTATTTAAATGCTTTCCATAGCTATGGAAGGTAAGGAACAGGATGCATTATAAACTGGTAAGTCCTAGCTAACAGATAAAATGAAGCTCTTCAACTTTGAATTTGAAGTACTTGAAAAGAACTGTGCATGTCAGGATGATTACAAATACATGAGGTGTAGAAAAAATAAAGTCTGCTGTCTGAGATCACATTAATAAGCATATTCTTTAGAGTGCAGATTTCTACAGTTGTGTCCTGGTAAGTAATGGGGAATTGGAATGTAAAAAGAAAAAAAGCTCACCAACAAAACAAGCAAGCAAAAGTACCTCAACCCCAAATCAACAACAAAAAGCTTTAAAACCCGCTGTTTTTTCCTGTCACTTGAAACAAGATATGTTTCCCCCCCCCCCCCCCCCTCTTTTTATTAAATACTGTGTTGGAAATTATAGGTAATTACATTCTGCTTTGAGTTTCCCTTGAAGATAGCACACTTGTGTAATCACCAAGGTGTATGAAAATCATTGATACTATTGTTGTGGTTTTTTCACTGGTTCTTCACTTGGATATGTTAAGTCAGTAAAATTCAGTTAGCATCATCTTCTTCTAATATCCTAACTTTTGGTTTAATTTCACAGTTAAAAAGAGTTCGCTTATCTAAAAACATCTCCACAATCTGTTCTGAGGACACTTGAAAATCTTATCAATTTGAAGTCTTTTGCACTTTCATTCTTGAAATAATAAAATGCTCAAAAACATCCTTTCAATAATAATAATAATAATAATAATAATAATAATAGTAATAACAACAATTTAGAAAGTGGAATTTTAGATTCAGTTTCCACATAGTTACCAAATCATATCATTAAGTGATCCCCTAATATTTATTGATGAATTTTAAGTATACACCAAAGTCTTAATATCTTATGATATTCCTGTTTTAGATGTGCTTTTAATTAGAAATATTACTTTCAAAATGGACATTAGGAGACGTTTTGGGGATCTAGGATAAGGGAATAAAATGAAAAACATCAGAGAAACATGGTTTATTTCTTAAAGTTAAAATTGCAAAATCAGTAGGTGAGAAGAATGGAGCAAACAGTGGTCAGAGAGAACAGGAATAATACAAGCAGCTGTCAGAAAGACACACATATATAAAATAAAAAGAGCAGAAAGTGGTATGAGCAGGAAATACAAAGCTGCCTATTTGTGGAAAAGAGAGACTTGTATGGTGCACGCAGAAAAAACAAATCCATAACATGTTGAAGGAATGTTAGTGATAATGTGCTGAAGTGTTTACCTAAGGTTAGACACTGTTAAATTTTTATGAGGTTATCTGTAACATGACTTGACTGAAAACTGCCTTGAAGTAGGACTCTGAAACCATGATTATATAATTGGAGACTAGACTATAAAGGGAGCCTTTTTAACAAAAAAAAAATTTACATTTTCAGCTTTGGGTACTTAAATTCTACAAGCTAGTTTGCTTTTAACTTAGATGTGCTCATTTCAGGTGATTGTAATTTTCGAATTTTTCTCCCTCTTGACTTTACACTGTAATTGACCTTCAGTCTTGTTTAATTGTAGGGTTTGGATCCTGGAACTTCTGAGGATAGGGTTGCAGAATTAACTAACAGCAGGAGAAGGCTGTTTTCTGTTGTCCCCTATTAACGTCATTGCTGCTTATAAGGTGAAAGAGAGTAAGATATATAGAGCAAAAGGCGTGGTCCTGGTTCAAGATTTGAAAAGAGAGAAAGGAGGAGATTTATTCCCCACTCTAGTAGTGTCTTGTCTAGTTTGTCTAAAACTGCTAGATGGGCTGCCTTGCTTTTTGCATTGCTTTCTCTAGCTTCAACTTTGCTTCAGCTTTGATAAATGAAGGTTGAGTAATTGCTGTCAAGCTTCCAGCAGATATTGCCCAGTGGAGCTCCTGGTGCTTGTAGTTAAATGTTCACTGCCCACATCCTTACAGGACAGCTGTTGATGCTGTTAGAACTTTTGCTTAACAGTTTCTAGGTGGTGTCTTGGGGCTAGTCTTCCTGTCACTGGCCCAGAGACCACCACAGCTCGCATGGCAAAGCTGGTTAATTGGCTCACTCTGGTCATCTTCTGTCCTGAAGTTCAGTTCTGATGGTGAAGTGGCGCTGGATGTCCCATAACATCAACTGCTTGATTTTAGGCTTTGATCCACAGGAATGTCATCTTCCCACTGTTTGTTTTTTTCATGCTGAGTCAGGATGAGACTTGTATGTTGGAACTGAACTGCAGCTCTAGTTGTTTCTACTTGGTACTGGGATCCAGTTTCTATTCCTACTTCACAGGTTCACTTACCTTACAGGAAGTTTTATAATATTAGCAATTATATGTATGAAGCTCTTTAACAAGTAACTGCATGAAATATTGTTTCAAATTACTGTAAGCTATTTTACAGCATTTTATGTTGGCTGGACTCATGAAAATATGACCCTTCTGCCCATTAGACTGTGGAGCCTGTGCTGGACCAGTGGATTAGTTGAAAGGGTAGACTGCAGAGTTGGGTCTCTAATTGGTTTAGTCTTATGTGATAAATATATGTTGGCTTTCTTGGAACAGAAGAACAACACTAATGTGCCTTAAATTGAACACTCAGAAGACTGTGGAGACTGAAGGGCTTTTCAGTGAAAAGATGATGCAGATTTTTTAATGAGAGAATTCTTCTTTCTTATGGTAGTTAGAAATGTTCAGGAATCCTCTATATGATGAAAACATTAATTCACACTAATTCTACAGATGTTTGTTTTTTTTTTTTCCCCACGTCACTTTGTCATCCTAAAAGAACATCTATTTTTTTTTTCCTTAGTTTCTGTAAACCATAATCTTCATTCCCAGGGAAAAAAAAAAAAAACTGCCATTCTCCCATCATTGCTCCCATCACAGAATGCGTACCAAATGCATTCTGCAGAATACTGTGCGTGTTAACAGATTCAGTCTGTTACAGACAACACGATAGAGATGGAAAGCTAATTCCAAGCTGAAAGCTCCTGAAAATAGTGCCTTTGCAAAACAGTCAGCCTTTCCCACCCTATTTTTGCTCTGGGAACTCTAGTGCCTCTGTTGACTTTAACCATATTGGTGTCATGTGAGGGAGAAATCAGGCCTCATGCATCAAATAGATGCATCCCAGTCATGTATTATTTTATAAAATAAAATTGTCTTAGGCCTTGCTTTTATAGGGGAAGGGAAGATGGGTTCTTATTGTGCATTATGCTTTCAAAGTTACATTTTTAGTGTCCGTTCCCCAGGAAAAATGCAATGTATAATTCTGAGGGGTAAAAGAAAATGAAGCACTAGCAAAGTGGTTTTTTATGTTGATGTCAGTATTTATGGCTGTATAATTTATTTGCCAATTCTGTACCAACTCTAATTTTGCCTACCAGGAAGCTCTAAATGAAGTCTCTAACACTAAAATAGTGATGTGACAAGGATGTGAATGCTGGTTGCATGACCTTGCACCACAATGAGTAGCCTTTAATTGTTTTCAGTAAAGGTGAAATGATCCATTTTGTCATTCTGTGTGTTCCCAAGTTAAATGAACCTAAGATTCCACATGAGTAAAACAAGTTATTTACTATTTGTGTCTGCAGTGAGAATAGTTTATTAGAAAGAAGAGAGATTTTTCTAATTCAGCTTGAAATATTTTATTACCACTTTCGAATTTTTCACCAGTTAGCATATTAAACTGTTTTCAGAAGCTTTTAGAACAAGTATGTAGTCTTAACTGTGAGACTGTTGCATTAATTTTACACACATCAATTGCTCACACATGAGCATACGACGCACACTCTGAACATCAGTGTAGCTGCATGTTTTGTACTGTCATGCCTTGTAATTTTGTAGATTTTTTTTAATGTATACCTTTCATGGATACTACTTTCCTTGTGTGTATTTGTTTGAATTTATTCTTTAAATGTTTATTGTTTTGGTTCTTTAGCCATGAATCAGCGAATCAGCCAAAGTGCTCCAGTCAAACAGCCACCTCCTCTAGCTCCTCAGAGTCCCCAGGGTGGTGTGATGGGAGGGAGTAGCTCCAATCAGCAACAACAGATGAGACTTCAGCAGCTACAGATGGAGAAAGAAAGGCTGAGACTGAAGCATCAAGAACTGCTTCGGCAGGTGAGGCCACAGGTTAGACACCTACTTCCGCTATTTCTTTTGTATGTTATGTTTTGGTTTTTTTAAGTTGTTGTTTCAGTGAGTCTTAAAGACCAGTGACTATACAAAAAGCTTTGAGATCTAAAAAAGTCTAAATTCTAAATTCATTCTCTTACTGATATCAGCTTGGTGGTGAAAGTATCTGATTTTTTAAAATGAAGAATTTTGCTTTCCTCCGTCATTCCTCCCTCTAACAAAACTCATAAAGAGCAGGCTTCACAAACTATAAGGATGACAGCATGGACTGTTGATGTGATTGGATATTCCTCCTAATAATATATTTGATATTCATTGAGTTCCAAGTCATGCAAAAAGTTATTTCCCACAGCTACTTTAGTTCTCCCTTTTAAGTGGAGGAAAGTCTTTAGTTTTAGAACCTGTTGCAGTCTGTAGGATTTTGAAGTATTTTCAAAGTTTATATAAGATACATTGAGGAGATGCTTTGTTGCCAAAATCTTACCTGTTTGATCATGGAGTGAGCATGAAACAACTGAATAACTTGTGCTGCATTTTGAACCTGTGGTTTTCTTATGCTGAAGAATTTCAAACTTCATAATAAGGCAGCAAACTATGCCTTTCAGTGTTTTCTACTATATGGATATGGCTGTAGCAAATATTAAAGTGTAGGGCTGGACTTTGCAATCTCTGGATTGGAGTTCAGGCTTGATCTCCTTTTGACTCTAAGCCTTCTGCTTCAATTGTTCAATCTGAGTGTTTTAATAGTTACTACTATCTGTGCTAGATACTTAAGATATTTCTTTGGGTTTTTGACACTGGCAGAAAAAGCACTAATCTTTTCTTTGAGGAAAACCTTCTAAAATCTTTCCCTTTTCACTTTGGGTGATGGGCTTTGTGTCAGAAGAGGATAACATCTTAATGTCTTCAAAGACAGCTTTTCTCTTTCTTCATCACCTGCAGTATTCTGTCCTGGAATCTGACTTCCATTATCCCCTTTGTAGTCAAGGACTGTTTTGTAGGAATCTTCAGCATCTCTTGGTGTAAGATGGGTCATCTTTACAGGCATTACTTTTTATAGTACTCTAGGTAAGAATACATTGCAAAGGTGGCATCAGGACTTTCTCTCTGCTTAAGCACCTGGGCTTTTGCTGTTCCTGCTTTGCAATTAATCCACAAACAGATATTTTTCCCTGTGCTAGCATGCTTCTAGGTAGGCCTTCTAATTGTCTTCTTGCCTCAGTTGTCATTGAGAACCTGACTAACTTTGGAGCAGGTGACAACCGATTCTCTTCATGTTGTTCTCCTTAGTCATTAAGCTTATCTGTCAAATACGTATCCTTGGTAAATCTGTGAGTTTTGTTTCACTGTGTCATGATTTTCACAGTTCTTAACTCCCTTATCCTGTCTCATCTGGCCTGTTTTGGGGGCTTGATACTACAAGATGGTGTTTATAAGACAGCCTGCATAGGTAAACCATGCAGCTAAAGTAATTTTTATCCATCTTATTTTTACTCTTAGGCATTGCGGAATATCAATCCCAGCACAGCAAATTCTCCAAAACATCAGGTAGGCTCTTAACTGATGTTTCAGCATAATTAGAAAAATGAGAGCATTAAGTTAGGCTAGCAGGGAACTTTTTGCTACATGAAAACATTCTAAAAAAAAAAAAAAACAAACTAAAAAAAAAAAAAACCACAAAAAAAAAAAAAAAAAAAAAAAAAAAAAAAAAAAAAAAAAAAACAACCTCTGCCATGCACATTTTTTAATCACTTTTATGGTCACAGCCCTAACACTGTTTTTAGGAGTGCTGCATTGCCACAACTTTATATCAATATTTAAGAGCAAATGAGGAATTCATTGCACATTTTTTTTGCATTGAAAACAACCTTCTTGTTTAGCATTCTTGAGGATACTGCTGTTCCAGTCCTGATGTCATCAAGATGTTTGTTTGAAGCAAACTATCTAAGGTAGTAGTTGGTGACTTTTAAGTACTGTTCATATGAATGTTCTTATCAGTTTGTTAAAGCAGGTATGATCTTAGAGAGGATATCTATTATCACTTAATGAAAAGTCACTTGAAATGGTTATGATTTTTAAGCATGCATAGTATAACAGAATTACTTAATAGGTTAGACTAACAAAATAATTGCTATGGAGATATAATTTTTCCATTTTGACATTTAACTGGTTCTTGCACACATACATTTTCTGTATAGGAAACATCAGTTATGAAAAGCTCAGACCAAAATAAAATTGTTCAAAACACGAAGCATAATAAACAGCTTAATGTGGTCTTCTTTCAGTTGCTAAAGAAGTTGACCAGAGAATGAATCTCTGGAAGGGTGGATTTATGGATATATTCAGAGAACTTCATGCTTACTATTGTTAAAAGTTTTTCAATATACTGGTTCTTAGCACAATATTTGTGTTGGCTTGCACTGTACTTTGTTTTTTAAGACATACCTCTGTATGCACTAGGCAAAAAAAACAGAATAAAAGAAAGTATCCTCTGTTTGGAAGCGATAAGTACTGATGTACTGTTGCATTCTGAAGAGTACCACAAACCTTGTATGTTACTAGTTCTGAGATACAGGAACCTCAGACCTTAATGCTGACACCCCGGAAAAAATACTTTCTTGTTTGACAATACCAGAGCAGCTCTTAAACAGAAGCCTTTTAATTGAGATGTAGTAATTTGATTCATTAGCAAAGCATTAGCCACATAACGATCTTATCAATCGATATTAGATCCTATTCTGGAGAAGAAAAAAATGTCCTCAAGAATAATGGGTATACAAGAGAATAAACAAAGGAGAACTCCTCCACACCAGTTGAAAACACCTTATCTTCTAACATAATACGGTCATTCACAGGGGATATTTTTCTTACGGCATGCCAAAAGTATATTCTGTGTTTTCTTCTATGCCTGAAGCCCTGTCATTGTTCATTCTTCCACTAATTTCTTCCTGTTGGCAACTCAAAAAAATACAGGAGATGGAGAAGTTTGTTATCAGTTTTATACTTAACTCTGTAAGATGAGGTTTTTGGAACTTCTTGAAATTATGGCTTTAAATCCTAAAAAACAGTGAAAACTCAAATTAGATGAATTATCAAAACTGATAATTCATCAAATGTATATGTAGTGGTCACTCTGCTCTGTTTGGAGTGGAAACTGATTAAAGAATTCATACAAAAATCAGGATTCCATTTATATTTAACCTTGCTTCCTACCATACCTCCTGCCTGGGATCAGTTTTATTAGTCTGCACTTACTAATGAGTCAAGGAGTGTGTGAGTGATCTGTTGGGTAGAAGAAAGGGCAGTTGTGTCACCTTTAAAGTTCTGTAATACTAGACTATTCGTGTTGCACCATCTAAATGTACTTTTTGTGTTTTCATATCACATCAGTAATGTAATGAATAGCCACAGGTGGAAGAAAGTGTTTAGAGAACTGCTTCTGGGTTCTGTTTCTCTAAATGCTTCTTGAGGCCTAGTACTCTAGAGGCAAACGTAGTCTGTCTTCTCTGATGATGCTGCTATTGAAGTCCCAATCCGTACATCTGATCAGATCACAGCTGACCTAGTGAATCTGGAAAATGTATAGAAAGAATTAAAATTTCTTTGTTCAACTTTTTCTTTCAGACAGGTCTTTCTTTTTGAATAAAATTATAAGTTTGGAGGAATTACCTGCTTTCCTGACGATAAAGCTGTGCTTGGTGGCAGAGTAATTGCTTCTCTTGCTAAATTTTAGGTATTCTTTTAAGGAATAATAAAAATTAAATCTTCATATGTTCAGTGCTCTTAATTCTGGGAAGTCTAAGGCTGTTTTAGAGAGGGATTGCTAAGGTCTTTCATTTGTAAAGAAATTATGTAACACTGGCATTCTTGAAGCTTGCATCTAATGAAATCTCTTGTATAGATGGATTAAAAACATCTGAGAAATGTTCCTTAACTTTTAGCTGGATCTCTGAACTTTTCGTGTCACACAATCACTAGGTTAGAAGGGACTGGTGGAGGTCATCTAGTCCAACATCCTCATCCTTCTTGACATTTTTCCCCATGTAGCTTGGATCCAGTACCATGGTTGTATTGATATCTACGGTCAGGTTTTTTTGGTACTGGGTAACCCTAGTGTCCCTACTAGGTTTTGGTCTCTCTGCCATGGTGCTGCAGTATGCTGTGGTGACACTAACACTCCAAGTGTTGTGTATGGAAGCCTTCTGAAAAGAGCAAATAATTGCTCAGTTTAATTTTTTATAGAAAACACGGTAAGAGGCTCTTCTTGTTTGAATGAGGATGTATTTTACTGAAATTCTAAAAATTTCAAAGGTATCTGTAGCAAAAATTACAACTTTCAGACTTACTGTGTCTGCAAGAACTGTTGATACATCCAGGAAATTTAAAAACACCAAGCATTTGTTCAGTTACTTTGCTTATCGTCATCAGTTAAAATTGAACAGATGTTAAGTAACAGATTTCTTCCTTTACAGTGTGCTGTGGAAAGAAATAGAGGCAAATAATGTCGAGGTACTGATGGCATTATTCTTGGATGTTGTGCAGACTATTTTCTTGTGCTGAGAATGGAAGATTTCTTATTTATCTGCTGCTAATATTAGAGTATTTGCTATTAAGATCAGCATACTACATATTTATGAGACAAGTTCCTCTGTATATGCTTGCTCATTCTGTATCTGCTGCTTGTTTTTTCCAGCTTGTTTCTAAGCTTTACAGATCAACAAAAGAATTGTATTGCTTGCTCATATGTGTAGATCTTTATGGATAAATACCTTGTTTAAAAGTCTGTATAGTAAATCAGAACTGGCTGTGCTGGTTGTTGTGACTGAAGCAGTGAATGTTCTGTTTCCCGCTTAGTCCTCACAAAATGCCCAGCTCCTCATTGTGGAGTTCATTTGTCTTCCATCTGTCCCTGTGTCTTCCCTGTTTCTTTTGCATACATGCTGTAACTTTGTGGCCCTCACAAAAATGCAAGCACTTAATCTGAAGAAGCAACTGGTGCTGTAAGTCTGCTGTGGTCTTCTCTTTCCCCTAAAACTTCTCTCCCCTCCCAGGAAAGTCTGTGGATCATTTGAAAGTTAGGTGATGGTTGGTGGCATAAATGTTACAATTGGCACTTCTAAAGTAAATTTGGAAAACCAATTATCAGGATACATCAAGTCAAATTGAGTAGCATATCCTAGGTTTAATACTGTAAGAAAATAAGTTAGTTGCACAAGTCATCTGTGTTTCCTCAAAGCCAGTGAAGATAAAAATGGTCTTAAAAGGGTAGTTTTATAAAGTTAATTTGAACGTGGTGTGAATGACCTGTAACTTAATGTAAAACTTAATCTGTCTGGAATTATGAAAAAAAAAGTGCATGAGGTCAGCCAGATAAATTACACAGTGCTGACCTTATTTTTAAAATTATTTAAGGAGATTACAGAGAATTTTGGTCTCTTGTGTAATAACTAAAATTCAGCTTTTGTGCTAACAATAGGAATACTAAGCTTTTCTTTTCCCAGAGGTACAAAACAAGTTTGACATACTTAAAAAATAGGATGAGATCAATTCATAGAAATCTAAGCCAGGATTTCGTCATAGTTTTATTTTTGCCTCCAGACTTTAAATGCTTCTAATAAAGCACATATTTTAAAGCATGAATTAAAAGCCTGGAGTTCACATTGCTCTGTTTTGGAGCTGGAAGAGACTTGGACACTCCCATAGATTTTTTTAAGTATAGAAAATCTACAACTTTTTTATTGCAAAACAGGTTTATATGGAAGGAGAAATTAAAAGACTGTTCTTCAAGCAACACAACTTCAGCTTCCATTTTTTATGCCTTTTAGGAAAAATAGTCTTTACATACTCTTTAGGCCTTTAGGAAACTTTGCTTATATTACAGAATGATTAAAAATTGTCCTGTATTTGTTGCTCAATAGCTTTTCTTTTTTGGTAATTCCTTTTTCTTTCAGACTCCCAAAATGACATAAATTTATTACTTCGATGAGTAATAACATTCTTTTGAGGGGAAAGTGCTTCTGACTGCTTTAAAAGTAGCAGTAATACTACTTATAAATAGTTAAAAATAGTTGCAGTTTTCCATTTTTTAGCAATGTTGTTAAAACAAAAAAGTAGTACTAATTTTAAAAATACTAGTTTCACTATGTAGTACATGCCAAAAAATAGGCAAAATATAGTTCTCTCTCCTGGTTTAATACATCTCTTTATTGGGCCTTTAGAGAAATGAGACTTTTTTTTTGTTTTAGCTGGCTAGTGTCTTGAGCTGCATTTATTTTTACCATATTGTTTAAGTTCATGTATTGATGGAACTTCAACCTCTTCTACACTCTGAGGATTTAGAAAAATACAAAGGTAACTCCCCTGTTTTTCCCTATTTCTTGTTCCTTTGTACTGACTTTTTCTTATAGTAACAGAAGAAAAATTGTGTGGATTTTTTTCTTTCCTGGTGTCAGTAGCTCTTGAAAAGGGGATGTCTGGATTTCTTATCTTCCTCACAACTATTGAATCAGGAGGCAGTTCCAATTGGAAAGGCCGCACAAAGGAAATAAAATGTCACTTTAGTTCATATACAGAAATGACTCCATGTAGATTTTGCTTTGTTATCACTCTTTGTGGCACTGGTATATGATTAAGCTGCTTCTGCAGTCTTCTGGCACTTCTGGCTCCCCTTCATCCAAATCAGGGACTGCAGCCCGAAGAAATAAAGATGTAATGCACAGCTCAAACCAAGAGGGAAGGGGAAAAGGACAGAGTACTTGGGTGAGCAGTTCTTGAGTTATCTCTGGGATAGCTGGTCTAAAACCTTCTGCCTTCTTCAGATCACTGTTTGGGAAATTACAGGAAGGAACACTTCTTTCTTTCTTTTTTACAAATGGATGAGTCTACCTGTGTATCAGGTAACTTGTGACTGATACAAGGTTGCAAACTTAGCTGTGAATAAGATGTCATTATATAGGCTTTACATTTGGTTTTATTACATAAGCAAATGAATATCATATGGATAAAGCCTTTAGAAATTATTAAAAGATGTTTAACATCCTGTGATCTGAAAATGGGGATGGAGTATTACTACTGTTTGTTAGAACAGTGGCCAGATAAGTGGTGATGAGCACAGGGCTGGGTTAACTTGAAGGAGTAATTGAGTGTGATGAACAGAAAAAACAATGGTATGCTTGTACACTTTCTGCAGAGATCTAATCAACTAAGTGAGAGAATTTTCTAGTACAAAACATAAAACTCAAAGGAATATGTAGAATAGTAATCCACAGGAATGGGAGTGAAGCATGAGGAGAGGAGAGGAGAGGAGAGGAGAGGAGAGGAGAGGAGAGGAGAGGAGAGGAGAGGAGAGGAGAGGAGAGGAGAGGAGCTGGCAGTAGGAAAGCTTCAATACACAGTCTGCTGGAAATAAAATAAAATAACCTTAGATTTCTTAAAAAGAAATCACTTGGAAAAAGAACAGGGGCAAAGTTAGTTTTACTTACTAAAAGACTATAGTATAGTAGTCCTTAAGCTTATCATTGAAAATGGATGAAGACCTCTTATTTTACAAGTGAGAAATGTTGATTATTGTCAAGACTGACAGGATTGGTTTTGCCTGAGATTATCTTCCCAGGCACAGCCATACTACCAGTAATGGTGACAAGATAGTCAATAGATTTATAAATCTCTGCAATAACAAAGCTCAGTCTTGGTGGGACATTTGATGGGATGATGTTTGAATAGAGTTGCTTGAAGAAAATTACTGTATTTTCACATGTGTAACTCATGGATTACTTGTTTAAAAAGGGGAGAGGAATCACTGGAAATTACATAAAATGTTGCTTATTTCCATCTCCCCTTAATAGAATGCATTTTATGTTAGCACTTACTTTCAGTAATGGATGGTTTGATTCAAGCTGATGAACATTCAGATGTGTAAAAAAATTATATGCAATTTAGGTTTGTAACTTCAGAAGTGCAGTGTCTTGGCCTTACTAAGAAATTACTCAGAATTTGAAGAGCTTTGAAATTTAATTAGGGAACTAATCACTGATTTGATCAGTCAGAAATTTCAAATGCATGCCTCAAACAGGAATAATGAATGGAAACTTTTAGGGAAAGACTTGAAAGTTTGCTGACTGAAACAAGAAAGGTACAAAGGAAGCCAGGAACTAAATCAGAATTTAAAAGAAATGGGGATAAAATGCTATTTAGCAGAGCTAAACTGGTTATATTAGGGGTCAGATAGTATTTACAATTCTTGTTTTGGTTTAAGTGTAGACTTAGCACAAAGATACTGAAGTGAATTAGAAAATATTTGTGTAAGCATACAGTTGTTTATATCCATAAATACTTTTACAGTGCTGTCTCTGTAATGGTGGTCATGGCTGCTGGAACTTGCATTTTCATTGAAGCCAGTACAGATTCTTGGTTTGTCCTCAGAAACTTTAGTTTCATTTCATTTAACTCTTCTAACTGGAAGCAGTAAAAGCAGTAAAATTCCAGGAAGCTTTATCAATTATCTATAATGTCATGTGTTTATGTATCCAAAAAGCGCATTCAAATGCCTGACATGATCTCTCTTTCTCCCTCTCCTGCTGTTCTAGGAATTGGCTCTCCGTAGCCAGCTTCCAACAATGGAACAAGACGGTGGATCTCAAAACCCCGTGTCATCTCCTGGAATGTCTCAGGAACTGAGAACGATGACTACAAATAGTTCTGATCCCTTTCTTAACAGGTTTGTAGGAGTAGCTACTAGAGGAAAGAAATTTGATTTAAAATTCTGTTTGGTACATGTAATAGTTTATTTTGAACATCTGTCTGTGCCAAGAGCTACAGCTGTAAATGAATCTTTCCTTAAATGGCAAGTCTAGTAAAAGTTGAAGATTAAAAGCTGTCTCCTGTGGGAGGAAGTAGTCTGTTCAGACTTGTAGGAAGGTTTTTATTCAAAGTCATAACATGTTTGCCTCTGCATAATCTGTTGACTAACAGTCATTTCAAATTACTGGCTCAATTTGTGAATAGCTTGCTGTGAGATCAAATGAACTGTGAGGCACATTTAGGATTGCAGCTTGAGGTTCAATTTAAGGTTTCTCCATTCACCCCTCCCCTCCACTTCAGGTATTTAGCAGTATTTTTACTCTGCTAATGTTAGGTCTACAAATAGTGGCATGTTTCATTTTAAATGCTGTCTTATTTTGAAGTGGGTATTTTCATTCAAGATTTAGAATCTTACAATATAGAGTCATCTTTCATAAAACTTTTTCCTAAATCCCTCTGACTTGAAGCATTTATTTTGTTGGAAATACTGTTCGAATTTCAGCTTGCAAATGCTTCCTACCAAACATTACAACTTTAGAGACACTGCTGCAGCTTGAGATAAATGATATCTGTACTTTGGGTAATCCCTTTGGGAATATTTATCTCCTACACAGACAATTCTGATTAGAAAACTTGGATGTTTTTTGGAGGGATTACCCTACATGGAATCCATCCTGTAGGGTGTTCTTGCATGAGCCTCAACTGTGCTGGCTTTGTCCTAAGGAATAAGAGACAAGACAATTTAAACCTGACTTGCTCTCATACGGGAAGCCTCCGTAGACAGTATCAATGTGGTATCAATGTGGTATAATAACATTCTAGCTTGAACTTCTGGAAGGCTGTTGCCATCATACACCATACAGGTCCTCACGTCTTGAAAACCTGTCTTCTGACCTGAAGGAAATGCATCTTTAGGTTTCAAGCAGCCATGGCAGTGGACTGATGCAGTTTATCCGTTGTTAGTCTAGACACATAAAATATAAAGTGATGGATCTTTACCATTAACTAGAAACAAGGGGAAAAGCTAGAAAGAGCAAATGTACATTCTGTAGTTTTATGGCAGGTTGATATTTACTGCAAAGTGCAAAAAGATACTGCTTGCCTAGTTGCATATATGTTTAACTGGGTTTTTTTTTATGTAGCCCTTACCCCATACAAAATATTGAAAATCTATGTTTGACTTGAGTTCAGATTATCTTAATTTGCATTTTAGTCTGAAAATTTGTCTCTTTCTAGGCTGGTGTATGTGTGGCACCACAATTAATTCTGTCATATGGATGTGGGAAAGGGATTTTTAAGAAAGGACATCTGTGAATATGCATTGCTGTCTCAGAAAGCAGTCCAATAGTTTTGACCTAAAGATCTTGTTGATACAAGATCCTTATGTTAAAGTTCAGACTTCAAGAAATGCTCCTTTCTATCTTTATAGGGTGTATATAAACTTCCTGGTGAGACAGTACTAAATTTAGGCCCCAGAGATACATATTCAGAGTTTAGGTTGTTTAATATTTTCTGCTGCCTATATAATAGAAGCATTAAAAAATCTCAGAAAATCACTACATTGGAGTAATTTGAGATAATGCTCAGTAGTGGTTTAAAATGCATAATCAAATCTGCCTGTTGTCTTCAGTACTTATACTTATGGTATATTTGATTTTTTTTTTCTTTTTTTGAATGGGATATTCATCAGTGCAGATGTCATTAGACTATTTCACCTTTTGATTTGCCACACTTGTTTATATATTTTTGTCGGTTAGATTTATATTGGTAGTGATGGTAGTTCTCTGTTTAACTCCTAAATTGGTATTTCTTCTTTTGTATACACATATTTTAACAATGATTATTTGAAGAAGAATCCACTCTATTTTGGGTAATGCTGTTTAGTTACATGTGGTAATTTTGGGTGGTATGACTACTAAATGAACAAATCCTTGTTGAAGAAAGAGGAAATGTGTATTAAGGAATGATTTGAAGAGAAGTACTGGACATTCCAAGTGTGATAGCAGCAGCAAAAAACCTTTTTCTCTGCAGTGATTTAGTTCAGCATAGTCTCAGTTCTGTTTTTAGTATTTTTTTCCCATAAAGTAAACCAGATTTTTGTTCACAGAAGTTCTAAATTGTTTAAGTTTAATTACTAGGATTGTATTGAATGTGTGGTGATTCTGTTCTTAAATCAATCTGAAAAAAGAGAAATATTTGTGTTTTATCTATAAAGAAATGTTAGGTTCCTTTCTTGTGTGGCAAAGGTGCCTTCATGGAATCAAATATATATATTTATATACATGGCTGAAGGCATTCTACTGGCATCTGATGTTGAATAGCTGTTCATAATTTTTTTGGTTCTTTATACTTGACAAAAAGGCATATACTATATACTTCACAAGTACATTATGAGGAGGATTAGTATGTCTTCAAATGATAATTTGAACAGTAAACCAAGTTGATGTTCATTGCGGATGCCAGGTGGAAAATCAGTAAGGATTCTCAGTGAATCTCCAAATACATAACCTGAAGAAACACAGATTTTGAAAATATTTTGTAAAGACTGAATATTAGGAGATGCAGAGGGGAGGGAGGTAATGGTGGCCTTCAACAGCTGCTTATACAGGCCACAACTGCTGCTAGCAAAGCTGCTCCAGCATGGGCTTCTCTTTCCATGGGGCCACAGGTGCTGTCAGCCTGCTTCAGCAGAGGCTTCCCATGGGCTCACTTCCTTCTTGAGGCATCAACCTGCTCTGGTATGGATCCTCCACAGGCTGCAGGCAGATCTCTGCTCCCCCTGACATCTCCACAAGCTGCAGGGCACAGCAGCCTAACTATGGGCTGTACACCACAGGCTACAGGGGAATCTCTGCTCTGGTGCCTGGAGCACCTCCTGCCCCTCCTTCTGCACTGACCTTGGGGTCTGCAGGCTGTTCCTTTCTCCCACCTGCTGTTCAGCATTTTTCCCCTCTTCTTAAATATGTTATGACAAAGGTACCACCATTGTCACTGATTGGCTGAGCTTTGGGCAGCTGGACCACTTCGGAGACAGCTGAAAGCAGCTGTCTAACATGGGATCAGCTCCTCCTGCTGTGTCACACAGCACAGTGATCCCTGCAGACCCCTGCTACCAAAACCATGCTATATCATCTCAACACAGTGGCCTACTTGCCCTCCCCTTCCCACATTTTCCACTGTGACTCTTGGTCTTGCTTGCTGTGCTGGCAGGAGATGGCAGTCAGAAAGTGAAGGCATGTAAGGCCCCATGCCATCAGTTTGGTTAACTATTCTGTCAGCAGGATCATTGTGATCAGGGTTTGTTTATAGGATGGCTTCTGTACCAGTGTTTGATTTATATTTTGGTGCTCTCTTGCCTTGACATGTGTGACTGAACAAGTAGTAATGCAGCAGTGGGAAGCAGTTGAAGAATTGTTTAAGGAGTTCCAACTATTTATAACAGCAGTGACCTAAAAATACACTTCAGTGGTTAATTAAACTTCTAACATTAGTTAGAAGTAATTTTTTTAATTCCTTTTTTTTTATCCTTATGGAAGCATAAAAGGGTGCACCATAACTATTATTATTTTTATAATCATTATGGATTACCTGATACGCTTCGAAAGGTTTTAGCTGTGGGTGGGTGGGTGTGAAAATATTAAAATCATGCACAACACAAGAAGGCCATTTCTTAAAGCTGGTTAGGCATGTTCTGAAGTTAAATTGAATCTAAATAATATGGTTTTAATTGGAAAAGGTCTGCATAAACTCAGGTGTCTCATGCAGACAAATGCTTCAGTTTTTATTAGAATAGGGGATTTCTCATGGTAGCAATGTTTTCAAAGCCCATAAATTAATTCAAAACAAGCATCTTATTTTATATTTTTCAGTGTTCTATCCTCATTTTTTAACTCCTTATCTTCTGTTACAGTGGAACATACCACTCCAGAGATGAAAGCACAGATAGTGGACTTAGCATGAGCAGTTACAGTGTACCCAGAACCCCAGATGACTTCCTGAACAGTGTTGATGAGATGGATACAGGTCTGGTTTGTGTACATTTTTAATGCATGTTTTCCAAATACACTTGTATCCATTTGCAATGAAAACAAGCAATTCTGAAAAGCTCTGATACTATTTGCATTGTTTTCTACCTTTTCCTATTTCCCCTATTTTTCTGATAAAAACATTATGGTTAGATTTGTGAAAAAAAATATATTTGTAATCAACTCTGTTGGGAGGATGGGGAAATTGCTTGTAAGTAGTATCTCTCCTGCTTTTATAAGGAATTTAAGCGTGTTTGCTTTTTGAAGTAATGTTGTTCAGAGCTAAGAATAGTACCTCATCCAGTGTTGTTAATACTACTCCAAAACTATATTTGACTCAGTATTGTCTTTTTCCTTCAAGTGTAAAAATTAAATTATGCTAAATGACATCAAAGATCTGTAAGATTTGGGTCAGTAGGTGAAAGTTGGAAACAAAGGCATGTTCTTTATGCATCTGCATGCAGCCAAGTTATCTTTGGGGGTTTGTGATGGATTTCTGTGAGTCACACTGCTTGTATGATACAAGAGGTACATGATTAACCTTTAACCAGTTGTCCTGATAAATTGTAGGTTTGGTACTTCCAGTACACTTAATATCCATCTTTCTGTTATAACTAGGTGACAGTATCGGCCAAAGTAACATGCCATCCCATCAAAACCGTTTCCCAGACTACCTTGAAGCCATTCCAGGGACAAATGTGGACCTTGGGACACTGGAAGGAGATGGAATGAATATAGAAGGAGAAGAACTGATGCCAAGTCTGCAAGAGGCTTTGAGCTCTGACATCCTTAATGACATGGAATCTGTCTTGGCAGCCACCAAGCTAGATAAAGAGAGTTTTCTTACTTGGTTATAGGGGCCTCAGGGAGACTGAATTCTAAATCTGTGAAGGATCTAAGGAGATTAGGACATCTGTATCTGAAGTTCAGAACAAGCCAGTGTGGTGCACTTTGGCTTGTGTTCAGAAAAAGTAAATGAACAAATACTCAACAAGATTGTTTGGGTTTGCTCTTCCTTGTCCATCGCTGCTGTTATATATTGCTGACTTTTTTCCACAGTTGACTCTGAAGAACAGACATCTTCTTGATCTTTTTCTATTGCTGTTGCAACTACTGTTGGAGGGGGGTGGGGAGGGATGATGAGCCTATTTTGGATGACGAATGCCATTCCTTTTGTCCTAGTGTGCGCTTGCGTATCATTTTATCTAAGTACTCAGATTTGAGAGTTAATTTCTGCATGTCACTGCTTGTAGTTTGCTCAGCTAGTTGTCTCCTGCTGCCTGTGGCAAGTGGTAAAACATGACATACTGGGGTGACGAGCCAAAAATGATGTATCTGGTCAAAAGAAGTCAATACTGATTTGGAGATATGATGTAAAGGAGGGCTGAAGACTGTTTGGCATTAAGTGTTCCTACTAGTAGTTCTTGCATTAGCCACAAAGTGCTCTTGTTCGTATTTTATGTTATAGTAAATCATGAGTCATTTTACATAGAAACATATATGAACTTTGATTGTTGCCACATATCCTAGCCTAACTTCCATTTGTCAAAAATACTCTGATTATTTTTGTTAGTTGGTTTAACTGTAGCTGTAGGATGGGAAGTAATTATAGGTGTTCTGGGTTTTTTTTTTAATAGTGAAATCTAAGGTTTTTTTTCTGATTTCACACAGTCTTATTTAAATCTAAATTGTCTGCTTTTTTTTTATACTTAAACCATGCCTATTGTAGCCTGATAAGCTAGTGAGTACATAAACCAGTATGTTTTGCCTGTAACTTTTTTATTTTTTAAAGGCTAGCTTTGAATGTAATCATTAGATTTCATGACCAGTGGCTTATTTTTCATGTGTATTTGTGAGACTTTGAATTAGAATCTGATTACAGCAATGTAAAAGTTAGAGACCTTTGTCATGTGTACAAATTTTAAATGCATCTTAAAGTAGCAGAACCATTTTAAAATTACATCTAATCTCTCTTCTGTTTTCAGTTTTGATCTCTAAGTGAGTTCAGATTTTAAAATCCTTAATGAAAAAAAAATTATGAAAAGTTTCTTTTAAGTTAACACTGACAAAAATTCTGAACTATTAATATCACTGTGTGTTGCAATGAAAAGGCTAGAACACCAAAAAACTTCTCAATAAAAACTTCTAAGTGTGATAGTTATCAAGATCTGTTTGGTGAAAAATAAGCCCTGGACACTATATGTAGAAGAATGTAAAGATATGTGTTAGATGGTGACATGAGCAGGTAATGAAGTGTATATTAGTAGTAGAGCTTAGCATGGGGTAGAGGTGAATATGAATAATTTTTATTTTAACAGGAAAAGATGTATCACTAAGTTGTCTGCAGGAGTTGACACAAGTTTCCAAAGAGTATTTTTAAATGAACAAAATGAGCGTGAATCAAACTTTCAATATAAGCTATGAATTTTTGTGGGGCTTTTGGGTTTTTTTCTGATGAAAAATAGTGTCACCAGTTAACACCTCTATAATTAAGGGCCTGTCACCATTCTCAACAGTGAGCCTTTATTTTCAAGGGTGTATAACATGACTATAAAGATACTGTAAGCGTGAAACTTAGTTTTGGAAAAAAAACTCTCAGCAGGAATTTCTTCTGAGGAGAGATTTTTTGGGGTTTACTGTTTTGCATTTTTTTTCAAGCCACTGATTATTTCTTAAGCTAGGAACCAATCAGCAAAACAAACAAAAAACCCCATCATATTACTATTGCCATTTGGATTTCTTTTATGCTTCAGAAATAATTGTGGTTTAGGATGATGTAAAGAATGAAAACACTTAACCAAACCCTATTTTAAAAACTGAAGCAGCAGAGGCAGAGATTTGAAATTTGCCACTACAAATGTACATTTACTACTTTACATAAATGTATTAGTGTTTGAAAAACACAAAATTTTATGGTTTGTTATGAAATACAGGCAAGTTTTAAAATAATAATTTTTAAAACACATTCACAATGATATATATTCTGCTACACCAATAATTCAGCGATTAGTAGGCCACTTTTATTGTGCAATGACACAGTAGCTCCTAAAGCAGTGTTATTGTGTCCAAGATAGGGATTTTAGTAGCATTTTTGCAATTTCATTTTGAATTCCTCTCTCTCCCTCCCTTCAGGAAAAGAAAAAGACACTAAGTTTTCCTAACTTGAACAATCTGACATAAAACCACAACAGCAAGGAAATTCAGAGTTGATTGTATTTCAACTATCTTCCACAGTTGTATCCAGGTATCATAGCACATAGAGAATCACAGAATAAGCTGAGTTGGAAGGGACCCGTCAGGATCATCAAGCCCAACTCCTGGCCCTGCACAGGACACCTCAAGCTTCACACCATGAGCCTGAGAGTGCTGTCCAAACGCTTCTTGAACTCTGTCAGGCTGGCACTGTGACCATTTTCCTGGGGAGCCTGTTCCAGTGCCCAACCACCCTTCACCAAAGGTGAAGAACCTTTTCTTGATATGCAGCCTAAACCTCCCCTGACTCAGCTTCAGGCCATTCCCTTGGGTCCTGTCACCGGTCTTGAGAGTGAAGAGATCTTACCTGTCCCTCCTTGTCCTCTCGTGAGGAAGCTGCAGACTGCAATGAGGTCTCCCTCATCTCCTCTAGACTGAACAGACCAAGTGACCTCAGCCATGAGGAGTGGCTTCCCCTCAAGGCCCTTCACCACCTTCATTGCCCTCCTTTGAACACTCTCCAGTAGTTCAATATCCCTCTCATATGGTGGTACCCAGAACTGCTCCCAGCACTGGAGGTGAGGCCACCCCAGTGCAGAGCAGAGCAGGACAATCCCCTCCCTTGCCTAGCTGGCCATGCTGTGCCTGATGCCCCCCAGGACAGGGTTGGCCCTCCTGGCTGCCAGGGCACTGCTGCCTCATGTTCAACTTGTCACAGACCAGGACCCCCAGGTCCCTCTCTGCAGCACTGATCTGCAGCATCTCATTCCTCAGTCCATTCACACAACCAGATATGATGCACTGAGTGCAAACTCCTGACATGCTGTACCTCGCTACAACAGAAATGAGTACAGAACAAATTCTCTTTCCTTGCTTTTGTGTGTTTGTCACAGCTTTAATATTTGAATGTTTTATTCTCATTGTAGAAACACTAAATGGCTTATACTGTATTTGGGTAGCATGGCTTAGGGTAGATACTGACAAACTGGGAATCCTTGAACAGCTCTAACATTAATAATGTTTTGTGATACTTATTTTAATTAAGACATTTCCGTTCTCTCACTTATTAGGAAACATACCATAGAGATGCTGTACTGTTGGCAATCAATATTAATTCGGATTTTTTTTTTTAATTCTGCAAATGCATTGTTTGATGAAGTGGTTAAAATTGTTTGAAATGCAAAAGTGTTTTGGGTAGTATTTTATACTGATGTATATATTGAAACAGAAATCATTGTAATAATTGTAATAGCTGTTAGTTTTAAATACACTATATGCAGACAGATGGGGCTGTACAGAACTGTACTGTTAACACCCGGGTAGGGCTACTGCTTGGGAACAGGTTGCAGTGTCAGTGAACCATATGGATCAAATATTGTACCATTCAGTGTTGGCGCTCACCAATGCAAAAGGAGAAGAGACAATTTCAACGTGATTAACACTACATGGTAAATTAGTACTACAGTGACCTTTTCACTTACAAGCATGTTTTTTATACAAATTAGCAGGTGTGCCTGTATAAAATAATTTGTGTTCTGTATCATGGAAAAAGTACTCTCCACATTTAGAATCACAGAATCATGTTGTATGTTAGAGAATTATGTCCAAAATTATATATATTACTTAACAATGTTATTTTTAGATATGAGCATGACTGTAAGCTAGGTACTTAAGTACATTCTGTTACATTATTTTTCTTTATGTAATACTTTTTCAGTTGTTTTATTTGGTATAAATATATACTTTGTGCTTAAACATCTTTGTTCGTTTTTAACATTCAATAGTATGTAAAGATATGATTTCCTTCAGTAAGGTAGATGCATTGAATTGTTGGAATGCCTATTGTAGTGCTTCTGTTCTTGTCCCCCTTGTCATTGCTTTTGTAGTTGTAAACTCCAGTTCTGCAAATACGGTGTGCAAGCTCACCTGAGGGATAAATGAGTTCCACTGGCTTCAGTAAAGGCTTAACATTTATAAGATGTGTGCATGTCTGTGTGCTTGCAGGAATGAAGAGACAGTGACTCTGGTGAGCATCATGCAGCTTGTGTAAAACAATACTTTAATTGCAAATGGCACTATAGTGAGACCTGGTAACAGAACATCTGGGTATCTACTAGAAGAAAGCATCCACTTTTTTCAGATAATGCTTGCCATGTTCGGATGGCAGATACATTTTTGGCTAACTCTTAAGTTTATGCATTAATTTGTGGCAGACTATCAATAAAGACACACTATTTTCATTTCCAAGTTTTGACTTATGAATTGTGAAATATGTAATGACATACCTTGAAAGTGCCCGAAGATTTTAGTTTAAAATATCTTGACAGGTTTCATTAATTTTGACCTTCTGTATAACAGTCTGAAAGATGGGTTTTTTTTTAAAATGTAGTGTAGTTTGGAAAGGCCAAAGTCATACGCTGTTTGCATTTTAGCAGTTCCAGAGTTGTTACTGTTCAGCACCAAATGCCCCAACCCTGTGGAATTCAGCACATTTGTGTGTTTTCTTAGTTAAGGGTACAGCCCTTGATGGATTTATCAGTTTGTCTTGTACTTCTGAGCCAGCTTTAGTCACCCAGATCCTTTAAATTTAAATGTAACATCACACCTTCCACCTGGGAGTAGGTGGCCAGTGCCAGGGAATGATAAGGTACCAATTTTGTTTGCTGATATCACTCTCATTCATAAGGTGGTGACATATTACAGTAGTTGAAGTATGAGTGACCTTCTGAGGCAGCCCTAAATAGACTGTATTACTGCAAAACAGGATATTTGGTCCATGTATTACAGGCTCACTTCGCAATTCTCTTTGAAATAATTTCAACATTTAGTTAAAAATAAAAAGTACTCATTTCAATAAGCCAGAAATAATATACTTCCAAGGAGGAAAGTGCCAGTTATCAGCCAAAGAAAGCATTTTTCATCTTGGATCATCAACAGAACAATTATTTGAGATCAGGCTATGATCCGTATAGCACCTCCTGTTTTGGAGGTTCATTCAGAGATAAACCAGGGCTACTGATTTTATTTACAGTATCAGCATCCAGAGTTTATATATTCCTCCTGAAGAGTAAAGGTGTGCTTCTTGACCTTTGTTGTCACCACTTCTTATTGCTAATAGGGGTTATCTGCACCCTCTAAACTGTCCTCAAAATAGGAAGATGTCAGTACAGGATGAGAGATCTTGCTTGATGTGAAATGTCAGTGTGAATCCAACTCTTAACTGAAGAATCAAATTGTCTTTAGAACAGAGGGTAGAGCTTTGTACCAACTACCATATCCAGTACTGAATGCCTCTTAAATAAAAGAGCCAATGTGTTTTTCTCTAGGCACTGAGGGTGCCTGTTGAGTGAGAAACATATAAATACTGACACATCTGACAAAACTGCCTAATGGATTTTGTGGAAAACTCACAGTTTTTACTTTTCCAGACATACTCCTCTGTCTTTAATGCAGAGGTTGTAGCAGTGAATGCTACAGATCTAGGCTGTCACAGACTAGATTTCTCACAGTTTTCTCTATGTGGGAAAGCAGTTGGTCACTCTGATGATAGAGTTTTCTATATTAAATTGGCTCAGCTTAGAATATGAGAGGCAAAGTAGTTTTATGGGATTTTCCTGTCTATCAGCAAGTGTGACTGGGGGGAAGGGGGTTGTTTTGTTTGTTTTTTAAGGGGAGGGGTCAGGAGCAGCCCGAGAGGCTTTATTTTCAGTGTTCTGCAAACAACAAACTAGAGCTCCATAAAAATGCTACATTCAACCTCACCTGAAATGCTCTTTCTCCTCCTCTCATATATATCAATTCTGAGCTCCTCTAGTGTGTTTTAAATTATTTATTGTATTTATCATCTGTGAGTTTTGCTTTCCTAACACCTAAAGACTGGACTGTAATACTATGTTTTTCCCCAGAGGAGAGCAGAGTTCCTCCATTCTGAATTACAGTCTGACTCCGAACGTGCTGCTGCCCAACTGCTGGTACAGGATGGTTATGGGCAAGCATGATTTTTTTGACTGATGGTGGATTCCTGGTTTTGTTTGAGACTGGAAAAGTTTGGCTGTGTCATTGCTTTGATTTCTGCAGCCAGCTGTCCTAGCAGGAGCAGGGACAACAGTCCTCTTGTTGCAGTACTCCTACCCAGCACTTAACCTGATGTTAGCCATGATTTTTTTTTTTTTTAACTGACAGAATAATTCAGTCTTTCTCTCATAGTTTCATTGTTAGGTGTGCAGTACAACTGTCTCAGCTCTCTTGACTGACAAGGGGCCATTTTCAGATTTTGCTCAGCGATGTAACCCTTTCATACCCATCATCCACTGTTGAAGTGTGACTCAGAGGCCTCTGAGAGGTTCAGCTGCAATCCTGGAGACTGTCAAAGTCAAAACGAGGTAACTGGTTATATTTGTGTATGACAAAATCCCAAACCCACAGTGCTAAGAAATGGTGTGACTTTGGTGGTGATAGCTCACAGCAAATGGCAGTAACAGTGAGGTACCTTCTGGTTAGGCCAGTGGGGTTTAAAAAGTGGTTATCAGTGTAGTCCAAGTTCTGGCAAAAGCAAAGCCTGTGGAGCAGCCTAGCTCTTTCCATACAGGTGAGATTCAGGCTGTAGTTGAGAAAAGTGTCACTGCTTCAGAAGGTGACAACTGCTGGGCTGATTAAAGGCCCCCTATCAATGCAGCCTGTACCTGCCACCCCCTTCACCCCTGCCTGCAGGTGATTCAAGCAACTGCTCTAAAGCACTGGGGTTTAGATTTGTATTTGCCAGTGTGTAAAACTGTGACTTCCTTTATTTTTCAAATGTTTGTATTTCACTTAAAATATGACTCTCCTTTTATAGGTCTTTGTTCCTGTGAACAGCCTTTCAGGATTTGGTAATCTTTCTGTGGATAAAGATTTTTCTAATTAATATGACTGTTATAAGCACCAATACATTACTGAGAAATAGAAATTTCTCTTTGCAGCTTAGTGGCAAGAATACTAGAAAATCTGTCACTCACACAGTAGTATCTGCATCCAAGTTCCTCTCATCCATATACTAGCCATGGTTTGGAAAAAATGTTGGTTTTACATGAAGATCCATGACTGCCATAAGGCTCAGGTTCCTCACAACTGTCGTCTCTGCTGAAGTTTGCTATTGCACTATGTGGATTTTGCTTTATCATCACCTTGAAAAGAAAGTAATGGAGCCTGGTGAGGTTCATGAGAATAGGTAGGAAGCAGACGTGTACTGCTGCAGCAGGAGGACCGTGTTTCTTAGCTCCTTTTGGAAATGTCTCACTTTTTTGGAAAAGACTCACAGACATCTGGTGGTCTTGGCACTTCATATTCACTTGCATTTTATTTTCAATGCCACTAACCTCTAACAGATGACCACATTATTGAAGTGATTGCACTGGTGACATCTGAAACAGAATAAAGTTGTTTTTTTAAAATGTAATCAGGTACAATCTACCTGGGTACAGTTGCCAAGTTCCCACCTTGTAATGGCACATCTGACTTCCTGCTGAGCCTTTGAGTGAGGCATTTTATCATTTCCCAGGAAAACTGTGTGCATGGTTTTACTTGTGTCCTGGGAGCGCTGAAATGTTAATGTTTGCGAAATGCTTTGAGGGTTAAGCATTAAGTGCTTCCTATTAATTCGTTCTCAAGCTGTGCTATTCTGGGGCTTCTACTCGGTGACATCACCACATATGAATATAATCTTTGCAATGTAGTATAAGGTATGCATCTGATTCTACAAGTTTAAACACACAAATGCATTACAGGAAGGTCGTATATCCACGCATACCAAATGATGGTTTTCACTGGCATGTGAACACTCAGTAGGTGAACTGACTCAAGTTAGCCCTCCTGTGCTGCTCACCAGTTAGCTTCAATTCCCTTCTGTTTGGTAGAAAAGAGTGCAGTTACCACTGACACATTAATGTGCACCACTTCTTTCTTCCCTGAACAGTTCTGTGCCTAAGTCCTTAAGTTTTTAGTTATTTTTTAGATTGAGCTCTCTTGTGGAGCTGCTTCTGGGAAGCCAGAGTGACCCTTTTTCATGAGTATGAAGGGGGGGGAAGTCTTGCATCATTATACATATATACAGGAATAGAGTACTGTTGAATGCACTTGTGTGTGTGTCTATATATAGATATTCTATACATAAACACTAATTTCCTGCCTAAAGACAACTCAGTTTCTCATGAGCATTATATTTGTTCTAGGCTTCACAAGGGAAAAAAAAATTAGAAGTGTCATCCCAGTTACAGAGTCTTCATGGTTGTTGCTTATTTTTAAATATTTAGGGTTTTAGGTGTGAGGTAGAATAATTTCAATCAGAAAACCAGAATGAATAATGAGAGAATATGAACACACATGTAATTCCATTGTGCTGCCTCTCAAGAAACCAGTCTTGAGTAGTCAGCTTCTGGGGACTTGAAGGCACCTTGCACACAATGCAAAACCAAAGAGCTGGGGTAAGAGAAGTAGGGTTGCCAGTCTCTGCTCCCTGTGAGAGAGCATGTTTTACTTTTAAGCTGGGACCAAAGAGAGGTTGGCTGCAGGACAGATTTCTCTATGCTGATGTTTACCTTCACGTTTAATGCATAATCCATGCTTTGCACCTTAGTGTGTATGAATTCTGCCACAGTCACAAAGAGAGATGTGTGTGTGTGGCTATCGAGACACAAACTGGTACATTATAGAGCAAAAATTTTACTCATAGCAAGGATTAACCCCTAGTTGGTGCCTAATACAATGGAGTGCCATGTTCCACTGATAAACAGCACATACTGTGCTACTTGCTTGAGCTATTCTCTTTAAACAGAGATTAAGATGATTTTTTGGATTACTTTCCTATCCCCAAGATCCCATGACAGTTTCTGGGGTTTCTTTTGGTTTTAAAGATTTAAGGTGCCTCCATGGGTGAGCCTAGACTGTTTTAAAATGTATTAACATGGATTTACTCTGAACTTGAGTGTAGCTACTTCTGTGCTCTGACTTTGTTGCTAGGTATGTCTTTGTTAGAGCAGCAGCACTGGAATATAAAATGCCAAGTAGATGTCCAGGCATTTAAAGCAGACTCAGGATACTTTTGAAGCCAGAAGTCTGGGAAGCATGGGATTAGGAAAGGCAGGTCTTGCTTGAACAACATGATCTTCTTTTATGACCAGGTGATCTGACCTGCCTGTGGATGAGGGAAAGGCTCTGGATGTTGTATGCATGGACTTCAGAAAAGCCTTTGAACCATTTCCCACAGCATTCTCCTGGAGAAGCTGGCTGTTCATGGCTCGGACAGGTGCACTGCTTATTGGGTGCTGAAGAACTGACTGGATGGCCAAGCCCAGAGAGAGTTGGTGACTGGAATTACATCCAGCTGGAGGCCAGTCACAAGTGGGATTCCCCAGGGCTCAGTACTGGGGCCAGTCCTGTTTAATGCCTTTATTGATGATCTGGATGAGGGGATGGAGTGCCCCCTCAGCATCCAGGGAAGCAGTGGAGGCACTATCCATGGAGGTGTACCAGAAACGGCTGGACATGGCACTCAGTGCCATGTCTAGCTGACAAGGGAGTGCTCAGTCAAAGGAGGTCTTTTCCAGCCATAATGATTCTATGACTATGTGACCTTAGATGTTGAAGTAGCCCTTTGGACTCCATGCTGTGCTTGTACTGAACCTAGCCTGCTACTGAATCAAATAAGAAATTTTTTTATATCCCATAATAGTCAAACAGTACTCTTACTGCTTCTAGAACTGACTCCAGTGGCTACTATCTTAGGCTTTTCTTTTGTTTTTCTTTTTTTTTTTCTCATTGTGTCATCTGTAAAAATGGATTATATACTTTCTGTGTTACCCAAATACTCCAATCTCAGATGAGATGTTTACATTTTATGTATTTATATGAACTAATACTTTGCACATATTTGTGAACTGTATTTAGAAATACACAAAATTCGGAGGGGCTTTGAGTGTGCCATAGGACAAGATCAGTCAATGAAGTGTTTGGAGAAAAAATGGAGACAAACCAATGGAGACAGATCCACACATATGTACTAAGTAGTCAGCTACAGGAATCTTAAATTAGGACCTACTAGCTCAATAGATAAAATTGCTTTTGTGGCTCAGAAGATCAACACAAAATTGACTTATCTGTTATTTAAGTGACAAATAAATGTATGTGCTCTCATGGGATGCACAAATGCAAACAGAACAGGCTCAAGGGAATCCTGCACTGGTTCGTATCAGTGAACAGCTGGAGTGCTGGTCAGGCTTTTGAGTACAGCATTTGATGAGAGACAAGCACTGAACATGGTCCAGAGGCAAGCAGTGATGATGAGGAAAATGTGAGAGAGGAAGATTAAAGTTCTCTACAGAAAAACTGACTAAATGGGTAAAGATGATCTTCAAATAAAAGGCAAGTGCTACTATGAATCTGATATCCATGGAGTAAAGGGTGAGAAGTGACATGGGAGTAAAGTAAACTTTAGGTTAGGAAAACCTTTTACTCTTCTGGCTGTTTGCTTGCAGTGCCTGAGGAGGCTGTAGGAGCTCTATTGTGGCAGCATTCAAAGAACAAGTTTGATGAGCATCTCTCAGAAACAGGATGGAGCTGACCCGGCCTCAGGGTGGCTGAAAGATCGAGCTGACCTCTGAGGTCCACTTCTAAGCACCAAGTCAAAGAACTGGAGCAACTGCCAGAGCTCAAGGACTAGGTTAGAAAATGCAGGTTCCTCGCATTTCAGATCAATGGACTCCTTCCTTATATCAGCTAGTAACCCCTGTTGCTCCTGCAATCATACTGATAGCGTAAAAATGCAAAAAATGAAATCCAAAAAAACTTATTTGCTAAATAAGTTGCTAAAACTTTCCATTTGTCCAGCATTGATTATTTCTCTGCTTAAAATGTCGTTTGGTATGTCCTCTTTTCTTCTATTGAAAATATTTGCATGCTTTAAATAAGGTCAACTGCTTTAATAAACTGGACAAAATGTTTCCACTGTGGTAAGGGGTGCTTTATTGCTATCTGTCTTCTAGCTAAATGTACTGCATGTGTGCAATTTGTCTGTGAATTAAAGCAGCAAGTCAAGTTTGAGTGTGGCCAAGATACAATAGATTGAGCACAGCTCCCACTTAGTAGGAGAAAAACCTCCTGCAGAGAAGTAAAATCATCCTGAAAATCATCCAGCCTTTGTGGAAAAGATGTATTTTTGGCTGAAACTCTAGGGGAGAAGTACTGATGAGCTTGAAGCTAAGCCCAGATACCAGTCTTGGCAAAAACAAAAGCATCAAACTGGGTAAGAGGGGAAAAAATCCAGCCAAAGAAGTGTGTGGTCTTTTCTAATGGAACAGTCTTTTGCACGTTCTCTAGTGTAGAGCAGTGTGGTAAAAATGATGGCCTGCAGACTTACACATCATTTGTTTACTGGTATGTATTTTCCTTAAGGGAGTGGCATATTTCCCACCCCCTTTACCTCAAAACTTTCTCTCTACAACATTTTTTTTCTTTTTTTTTCCCTACTGAGGAAGGTCTTCCTTGTAGCTGACTTTCTGCTGTTCGCACTTCTACCCTTGAATAAACAAGCTTCAGAAGACTTGAAAGAGAATTTTGTGGAATATAAACATGTTTGGGAGCAATTTCAGTAAGTTAAGATGAACTGCTGTGTTTGGCTCAGGGTCATTAAATAATTCACTGTATTTATTGCCAAGCAAGCACTGTTTCATACTGTTTTCCTGGCTAAATTCCAACCTGGCTATTTCACGTGCCCACCTAAATTCCTCCTGTGTGCTTGAATAGAGATGATCATCTTCACTTGCCTCTTTACCACGCTTGCGCCCCATCTGGCCCATGCAGCCTGCCCTGCCTTCCACAGGTGCCTGCTCATGGGTGGGTAGGTGATAACTCCTATTATGTAAATACTGCAGGCTCTCTCAGGATGAAAGGTGCTAAATGTATGCAAGTCATTTATTTTGCTCAGAGCCTGAGTTGAAGACATGCACAACCTGTTCTGACTTCTCCAGAACAGGTTTTAATGTGCATTAAACCCATTTGCCAGCACTGCTGCGCTGTCTTTTGTTTCTAAATTTACCCTGTTGCACAGCTGATTAGGGAGACAGGAAGCAATGTATCTTGAAGCTTTCAGGAGACAGCCCCTCCCTGGAGATGTACTTCAGTGACCTAAATGTACAGCGAACAACATGTGAGAGGTGGGGTTTCAGGCCCGGGCATGCCTATGTAGGTGATACCATCAAAGAGTCTGTCACTTCCTTCAGAAGTTCACTAACATTTTTTTTCCCCCCTCAAGTGATTTTATTTCAAAATGCAGGCAAGATAATGTTGCTGTTCCTTGCTGCCCCACACAGGTGAGATGGGACTGCCAAGAGTTTGGGATCAGCAGTGTCAGCACTGGAATAAGAAAGCAGCATTCTGGTGAGCTTGAAGTATTGCTGGGAGTGGTTTTTGTTCACCTCCCTTATCATTTTGGCAAATGCCTTAAGGAGTATTGTCTCTCCCTTTTCTATTTTTGGAAAGAGGGTTGGGAACACTTTGTTCTCTTCAAGTAGTGTTTGAGTCCAGTTAGCAGAGACCTCCTTAGCAGCGTACACGTCCAGCTTGCACAAAAGACACCACACCATCTTTCTGAGGTTATTAACTGCAGCTGATGCCAGCAATCAGGATGCCTGATCTACAAAATGCAGTAATTCTCTTGATTCCTTGATACGGAAAATAAGATCTTAATAATATAGCCATTTTATACAAGCAAATTCTTCTAGTTTGCTTTGTGTGGAAGGGCAAAGCAAAACCAGTCTTTGATACTTCTGACTAGTGAAGTAGTCACTGTGAGTGGATGAGCAGGGGTATTACTCAGGATCACAAACCAAACCCTGAACTGCAATAGAGCACACACTTCTGGCAAACCTCCTCACCTCACGTGTCTGTATTAATGGGTGAAATGGGTATAGTTAATTTACCACTGTGAAAGTAACTTGCTTTATCAAGCCATTTCAGGGTTTCTTTCATGTTACAAGCTAACAAGTAATTCTTGAAAGGTATCCACAAAAAATACATAGGGTTAAGAACGCCCCAAATATTTTTTGAAAGTGCAAGTGCCTTCTCTGGGAGCCTAGCTCATCAACAGTGTCACCTTGTTGCACTTAGTAATGTTACAGCTGCCATGAAAATCTGGGATGCCAGAAAATGCCCAGGCCAGCCTTTTATCTTTCATTTGTACCAGAGGGCTCACGAACTCTGTAATGTTTTAGAAGCTGCACAGATTTTTCTATGAACAGCAAGATCAAAATGCTAGCAAGTCAAATCACATGTGTAGAAACGAGTTACCACAGGTAGTAAGGACCCTGGAAAATTCTCCCTGGGATGTTCTTCACCTGCATTCACTGTTTGATGCAGACCTGTTAATGCCATTCTGTCTGGCCAGGAGAGGGGAACAGGAACCTGTAGTCAGTCCCAGGACTGACAAAAGTGGTTGCAAAGGTGCCAGTAATTATGCAGTCATAGCGAGTGCAATTGACTTAAATGAGAGCACATTTACCCTTCATCTGTTATTTCCCATGAAGTTTACTAATCCTCTAAAGCTATCTTAAAATGGTTTTGATGAAAGGTGAATTGCTTGATTCATCCATTCAGTAGCTATGTGGAGTCTCTACATCGTTTACCAAAAAAATCATGATGTCACCTTTGCTGTGGTTTTTTAATGGAGGGTGTGATAGCCCATGTCAGAAATGTATCCCATTCCCACGGTGTAGTTCAATTACCAAAGCATGACCACAGTTAAAACCTAAGAAATACTGAATTAAGTGAATCATTCCAGAATGTGGACAGATAAAAGCAAACAGAGCCAGTAATCTGGCATCCTTTTGGACAGCTGTGCTATGCCATAGCATAGCTTGCCATAGCAAGTTAATAATGGGATTGTTGATTTAAGTCCTATCTTATTTTTATGTCGGGGGCAAAAAAAAAATTGAAACACAGCTGATGGGGCAGTAGGAGATGCAGCCCCTAAAAGAGATTTCTCCATTTAGCTGGATTTTTTCCCCTGATTTATAATAGTAATTCTTTTAAATCTACTACCTTCAAATTGCTCATTCTTTTTGGCTTTAAATAAAGCAAGGGAATAACTACAGTTGATACCAGCAGAGCCCACTCTCAGCAGAACTTGGGCTGTCCTTGCCAGTACAGACCAGGAGTTTTCATGTGTCTGCGTGTATCATCCTGATCCTAAACACACAAATCACACTTGTCTGCTGCAACTTTAAATAAGCTTGGAGCTCTGCACAACATAATTAAGAGCTGTGACAGGGAACTCTAAACGTTGCTTCCAGCCTACAGTAAATCACAGATCTGTGTGCAGGACCTTCAACAACAACTGAATCCAGTTTTACTTGATGAATACTTCCATGATTTTAACCTTCCCTTTATAGGATAAATTCCACCTTTGCTTTAAAAGATCTGGGAGGAATTGAAAAGTGCTACAATGCTACAATGGCCAATCTGGTTTGAACCATCAGTGTTCCTGCCAGGGTGTCAGATACTCCAACAGCCCCTTTTGTGCACTGTGCTTCTCTCAGTACAGATCCCCCCCCTAACCCACAGGGAGCTATACATAAAAGACTGGGATCTCCAGTGGTTTGGTGACTCAGGCACCAGCATCCTTGCCTGAGCAAGTCCTCCAAAGTCCACACATCCTGTGATGATGGGATTAACGCATTAAATTCATTAACAGCAAGGATCCCCTTAAAAAGCTGGGCTTCTGTGGCAGTGCTATATCTGAGCAAGGGAATTTTTTAAGCTATCCATATAGCTTTAGGAAGTGTGTGCTGAGAGATTTGGCTTCACCAGCTTGGAGAAGCCACCAAGTAACTCCAGCGGGTGAGATGGTCCTTGTGACACTCATACTGTTGAAACTGCCTGAGGACTGTTGGTCTCCAGCTGAAGCTAACTTTCTGTATTTTGTGGCATTTATTTGATTGTGGTTTTCTGGGAGAGAGAGCTCATAAACATCAAACTTGGGTTGAATTTTGCTGTTACCAGCTGGGAGAATCTAAATTTTTCACTGAGAGACACAAAAACCTAGGACTTCATCTCTTCTTCTCCATCATAATAAATGAGCCATCTACAAATTACAACTGATGTTTTAAAATTTGCTTTTTGGCTCTTCCCAATTTTTCTTCTGGTATAATTCTGCTACTTTTTCCAACCCAAAGGAATTTGAAACTGATACAGCCAGTCCTATCTGAAGCAGTAGTCTTTCCCCTCCTTCTCCCAAACAGAATGGCAACTCAACCCAGCTTTATGAAAAATTGAGATAAATAAAAACTATCTCCCAGGAAAGAAGAAAATATTTGAAAACTAATTTTTAAAGAGATGGAGTTTGCACCAGCTGCTTACATAAAAGAAGAAAAAGAGATAGGAAATGTATCCTACATAGTGTTACCTAATTCAGAAGCTTTGAGGCTTTATGGATAAGTGTTGGTAGGAATCACATTCATTTTTAAATGTAAGATACATAAGCATGGGGCCCCAATATACAACCTGAATTTAAGCTTGTTGATGTTTTGAAAATCAGAAGAGATTCTCATTATAGATTATATTACTTATGCAACTGAATGATGTTCTTACCAAGTGTGAAGTAAATGGCAGTATATGTCTCTTGGTTTTCTTTAAAAATGTCATTATTCAAGCAAAATTCTCTTATGCAGAGCCGTGCTTAACTTCTGAAATGGTTATGTCTTATACTGAAGAATTTCCTTTGTCTTCAGTCCTTTACCTCCTGAAAAATGCTCTAGACATAATAGTCAATTGGGAATGTCCATTTCTAAATGCTAAATTGCTTCTTGAATGCCTGATGCTAAACATTTGTAAAGGCTAAAATCTCAAACAGAAGAAAATATATAGATGAAACCTCAAAAAAATCCTAGCTCGGTTAAAATCTGAATAGTGTTTATGATCCTGAAATAACTTTTTAGAGTCAGAGCAAAGTTTATTGGTATTATTATTATTTCAGCTTAACATTTCCTGGATCTTAAATATATTTGATTTCTGTTAAATTTAACTCCATTATTTTTAGGTTGTGTTTGGTTTGGAATGATTCAAGCATCCTAAGCTATTTTTATATTGTTCATAGTGCATACTTACAAATTTAATGTGGTTACTTCAGCTTTTTTTGTTAATTGTTAAACTTTCATGCCACCAATGTTGAAACAGAAAAAGGATGTGTCATTTGTAGTGATACAAAGAAAAGCATCAGCCTTCTAGGTCAATTGATTTTTTTATGATAGATTAACTGAATCCTTGGCAACTGTATTCTGCTTTGCAGTAGGAGATAAAGAAGAAATCTCTCTGGCAGCTTTAACTGGATCTTTGGCTGCTTCATCCCCAGAAGTAGGCTCAGTTTCCTCCTTCCCCCTTTCACTTGTATGTGAAGAAGAAGGAGGGAATGAGCTGGAAAGCATTAGGAGACTTGCTTCTCTGCCAACTCAAGCAAACCACTGCCTGCCCCTTTACAAAGGGAGAAGAAGCCTTTGCAAGTCCCTTGGAAAGTGGGTGATGTGCATTAAGGATCCTATTCTTCCATGGCAGTGGGTTATTGCTGAGATGCCATTAAGAGTTTCCCTATTCAGTGTTGCTGCAGAGGCACTTTGAGGAGAACCTGCAGAGCCTTTAGTTCCAGGCGATGCTTCTTCACAGGGACCTAGTGACAAGAGAAAATGGCCTCAGGAGGGGCATCAGGAGGGGTTAGATTGGACATTAGAGAAAAATTGAAAGGGTGGTCAGGCATTGGAACAGGCTGCCCAGGGAAGTGGTAGAATCACCATGAGTAGAAGTGTTCAAAAGTGCACCTCTTGCTGGGCACCATGTCACCCTACTAAAGAGAAGAGAGAGAAAAACCTCAAGAGATTATAAGGTTCTCTGTCAGCCTCCAGACTGTGACTCGATGTGACTCAGTGCTCCTCAACAACTTTATCTTGACCAGAAACTTTCAGGAAACCTTGAAAAGTTTCAACAGTTTTTGATATCTTTGTAAAATAACATTGCCCCAGTCATCACAGGAGATTTAACAGCTCCATTTAAAACTAAACAAAGAAGATTTTGGAGTATAAAAAATCATACTGACTGAAACTCTGGCATTCCGACAGCACTTGGGACCTGAATGAAATTAAAAAATAAATATATGCAGCACTGTGTAGGCAATGAAAGCCTTACCTAATGATTATTTGGTTTATAACTTGTCCCACGCAAATTGCCAAGTTAGCAGATTGAAGGCTGCCAGGCAATTCTATCTTGCCTTCAAACATACATTATTTATGCTTATTCATTGTAATATAGTCTTCAGGTAAATATGGCTACAAATTAACTTCCTTACAGAAGCACATAATGAAAATATTCAGTGAATGAGCAACCAGCCTATGCCATGCAAAAGAATCTTGGAGCTGAGACTAATTTTTGAAAGACAATGTTACTTCAGATTTTCTTGTTTCAATACACACACACACACACAAAAAATCAGATTTCCTATTGTAAAACTTCGGAAACAACTGTTTGAGATCAACAGAAAAAAATCTTTGCTATATTTATCTACATATTTGTGCATTGTGCTTTCATTTCTGAATTTTTGTGTTTAAATTCTATCATTTTCTCCTAGAAACACCTAGGGCAAAGCCCTGCAGAGGCGGGTACCTCCTTGTCAGCTGTGGCCAAGAGCAGAGGCACTGGAAGTATTGGGAGCCATGCACACACATCTGTTTTGAAGAGTACAGGAGCACTGTCACACACTGCACACTGTGAGCGTGGTGTAGGAGCCCTGAACGCTCTCCTGACAAATTGTGAGCATTTCAGTACTCACTACATCACGTGGCAAGGAGTCACACACCTCTTTGCCTGATTAACTCTGGTGAAAATAGCCATTGCATCTTACTTGTCTTGAACTTATTGTCTACAAATTTCATTTGATGTTGTTTGATTTTTTTATAACATGAGAAAGGGTGAGGAGTAATTTCCTGTTCATTTTATTGCTATTTATATTTTTTTCCTTATCTTGAGCAGAAAAACTGTTGCTCATTCAAGCACTCCTTGTGTGAAATTGTTCCCAAACCTCCAAGCCCTTGCATCCCTTCTTGAAGCCTTTCCATTCCTACACTATCATTTTCAACAGAGAAAACTGATAAGAGAATTACGGACATGAGCCCAACCAGGAGTTATCCAGTGCATATGTTGTTGTCTCCTCCGTTCTCCAGTCTCTATAACATTCAACCAACTTTTCTGGTCAAGCTGATCCAATTGCAACACAGTGACCTTAACAAATGATAACACTTAAATGTGTTCTAAAAAACACCCTGGTGAGAATGGAGTGTTCTAGGAACAAGGGGGAATTGGTAGAGAAATCATTCCTTGAACTTTCCCTTATCTCTGCTTTTCAATAACTTACCACCCTGGCATTTCTGTGCCCCACTGTGTTATGAGCAAAGGACACATCTAAACTGAGGTAATTCTTCTCTCCACTTAGAGTGATTAGAGAGGCAATGATGCTTTTGGAGCAGTCCAAGTAAATACCTAAAGTGAGGTAGGTCAATGGTACCCTAAAAGTATCCAGTTATCTCCATTCACCACTGTGAAGGAAACAGACACCCACTGGACTGAATCCAGGTGTCCAAGCTCAGCTGGCAGGAGCCCCAGCCCTGGGGACAGTGGGCTGTATCTAGAAAAGTCAGACGAGTGTTGTGCTGCTTTGCTGGTGACATCTCTGTGTGCATCTCCCCCTGCATGAAGAGGAGGAGGTGGCTGGAGAAGGTGTTCAGGGTGACACTGGGAACTAGAGCTTGGAGTCTTGGGCAGCACCAGGGATGGGGGATTGTTGGAGCAGGGTCAGTGGTGATGAGGGGATGGCTGGAGTGTGAGTGTGTGGAGGCTACAGAGTAACAGGGTTTAATGCAAGAGCCAGAAGGGCTCTAGAGGGCTATCACTGGATTTGAGTTATCAGGAGGGTGCTGGGATATTCAGATGATACCGGAGCTGAGGCCTGAGGGATAATGGTCACTGGAGGAGTGGTATTGGGAAGATGCTGAAGTGCAGAACGAAGACATGCTGGCATGACAGGGGACAGAGTTTTATCTTGATTGAAAATATTGGGGTGATGAGCTGGTGGGGTTGTGAGAGAACAATGACTGTTGACTTGGCTGAGGAAGAAAGAGATCCTTAGGACCCAGGAGTAAGGAAAGGGTTAATGGCCATTGCTTCTGGCCTTTCTTCAATTCTTCCTCCATAACTGCTCTATGCTGTGCTTCAGGGCTGGAAGCAACACCTGGCCTGGCATCAGGACCTTTTGTCACCTCTGTGCAGCCCAGCCTATGGACAGCTGCTCTTCTTTCTCACCAAGCAGCAAAGAAGGGAGCATTACAGTAGTCTGGCTCTGCACCACCTCTCACTCCTCATCTCCCCTGCAGCATTAGGGGAGAGAATGCATGAGAGATGGCAGATATGTTTGCCCTGATTCAAAGCTGAGGTGCTCCAATGAGAAGTGCTAATCCATCTCTCTGTTGGAGAATTGAAGCCTTAGACCTAATCAAGGAAAAGTAGTTACAGGTTTTCAGCCAGTACAGAAGACCCTGTGAGCAGGAAAAATCACACATGCCAGTTGACTTCCAGATTTCTGTTGGAGGTGACCTCAGCTCTGCTCTGGAAAGGACAGGGTAAGCTATCACCAAGATGTCTTTCCTTCTGTCCTCATCCTCCTGCCCACCCTGCACCTCTTGTCCCACCAGTCACCCTGTTTCAGGTCCTGGGCTCTTTGCTAGGCTGGGTCATTAGTAGTTGCCTTTCCAGTTCCTTGTGTCATCACGGTCTGATTCTGCATGGTTTGTTATCCAAGTGCCTTTTTACCTTGGTACCTCAGCCTCAATTCCCTGCTCACACCCACCTCCAGCCTTGAGCCCCCCAAGGCAGTGGCAGCCTGGGCACCCAGAGGCAGCTCCTACCCTGCTCAGGACCTGTGGCAGCACTGGAGGCAGGCATCATCCAGCTCTGCTGGGAACAGTCCTGTGAAAGCCTGGAAATTGGCAGGAGACACACTGTGCCCTGTGCTGACATAACCCTCTGAAAATTCATCTGCCAAGCTGACAAGTCTCTGCTAAACTACATGAGCTGAGACTTTTTGAAAACACATTTATAACTTGGCTACATCTTCTGGCATCGGGGTGACCTACCCCCGTTTTGCCAAATTTCAAGCTCTTGCTCAAATAAACAGTTGCCTAATCTTGCCCTGGAAACCACAGAACCATTTTTCCTGAAACTGCCTTCCCCTTTCCTCCTCCCAAAAGAAAATGGAAGGGGAAAGAATCAGCCCGAGGCCAAGCCTTGGCAAAAGACATTTCAGCATAGATGAGTAACACCGAACAAACTTAGCAGCAACTGAAAGCAGGAGCTTGTAACAAGAACTGTCAGGCGGGGGCAATTGCAAGCACTGCTACCAACTCTATCTGCAATGTGCAGCACCCAGAAAAGGAGGGCAGTGCATAAATGGTAAAAATCATTTTACGTAACCTGAAGAATTGGATGCATGCCTTGGAGTGTCTGGTTCTCATCCTCCTTCATCTATCGTTTGCTTCCCTTCGTCTCTTCTCGCAGCGTGCTCTTCCTCCTTTGCAGCTCCTTGTATTCTATCAGCTCTTGAACGTCAGCTTTGGCATTTGTATCTGAGATCTCTTGTCTTTTGCTCTTTTCTCCTCATTCTCCTAATATTCATCTCTGAAAAGGTGAAAGGGTTTGCTCAACTCAGCTGAGAATATTTAGGGTTAATTTTAAAAAATGGTTATGAAAAGAGGCAAATCTGCAATTCATTCTGACTACATTAACAATTATGATACTGAGTTTCATTGGGCAATTTATGTAAAGCTGCTTCCAGATCATGAACCATTATTTAAAGGAAGAAGACAAAAAATCAGTAAGGAAGCCATGGACATTTTAGATTAGACTAGCTCCATTTTAATGAGGCACTTTTAGTTAAATCTGGTTTCTTCCCAATAACAGAAATATTAATAGATACTTCATTTCAGTCCCAGCCTATTTTGTAATGATTTTTTTAATTCCTAATGCTGAGAAAAATCTGCATGTGAGAAGCAAGGAAGAAATATTGACTTACAATTTTGCACATGAATGAGCTTCAGATAAAGGCAACTAAAAAACTTGATAGTCTATAACACCCAGACACTATGAATCTCTTTTATATCACCTTCAGATATAAGCTCAAAAATAAGATAGTAGATACAAGTGGCATATTTCGGAGATTTGTTGCTCACCAATGACACAGGACAACTACAGGTTAGCCACAGGTTATCTACAGGACAACTTGGTTAGCCAGCTCTACTTCGGATTCACAGAAGGTTAAGTCTGCCCAGTCATTTGTAGAAAGGATTCAGCCATTTCACAGCTGTAAATCCAGTAGACATTTTCATCATTATCTAATCTGATATCTAGCATAACACTTCTCTGGATTGATGTTTACTCAATTAGACTATCATGTTCATGAAAAAGCAATATCCAGGTACTATTTTATGGTAGCTCTGCGTACTTCTCACACTGAGTATCCAGGTATGAGCCCCCAGGTTTTGCATCTATAATGCTCTCAGGTGAACTGTGGGTGTAATTTGAGAGTTACCTAATTCATTGGCACCTGCTTAATGGCAATGAATCCTGGTGATGTGGAGTTACCCAGCTGCTGGTAACACCAGCAGTTTAATTGTGGTCATACAAATGGACATATTCGGGATGAGAACCATTCCACCAGCTGCAATGGTGGAACAAGAACGTTTCTTTCAAAAATAGCCCATTGCATTTCAGTAGTACATTCCTTTATATTATTTGCCGTTAAACTAATCTACAGTCTACACTAACCAATGCAAGTACCTGGGTTTTCTGTGAATGCAAACCTCTTTTCCCACTCGCTTGGAGCAAAGGGAGCACACTGCATTGAGGAAGCAACTGCTTTGCACAGCTGCTGAAAAGCTATGAAGATGTTGGCAGATGTTGGCAGAAATTGTCAGAAAGGAGAACAAGACAGAAAATCAGAACTGCAGGGAATCCACAATTTTATTTATTTATGGGTTCTATGATTTTAACCTCCATTTACATGCTTTGCCTTTCTGGTTTCTTCCTTCAGTGTCTTCTGGAAAAGGTGCATGTAATCAGGTGGTTTGGTAGGTGGCACCATGAACTAGAGGGATGTGGCACAGTGTGGCGTGGTGTGCAGGGACCTGCTGGCTGGGTCTTGGTCTGTTTCCTTTCCATGTTTGTTTTCTGTTACCCAATTATGGAATGGTGTTTGTGAGAAACAAGCTCAAAATGAGAACGTTAATTGCTTATTGGTGTCTCCTGGAGAGGATCAGATAGTCAGGGTAGGGGACAGGGTGAGAAGCTGACTGGTCCCCAGGCAGGGAAATGGTGAGCACTGCTAAGTCAGAGAGGTTCAGGTCTCTGGGCTGCATTTGCATGGAAGCTCAGCTGGGAAATAAAACATATTGCTACAGCTCTGAACAGAATTGCAGTAGGTGAGAGAGTCTGAGGGTTTGAGCCAGCCACGTAGCAAGAGGGGTAAGAGAGACCTGAATCATATACTCCATCTGTGCTTTTTAAAGCCCTTGTACTCCTAGTATGAAAATCAAGGTACAAAGTCTTTGCTTTAAGTCATTGCCACAGCTGGGTGAGCAGGAACAATAACTTCATTGTATTCAAATGCATTTGTAGTCCATTTGTATCTTTTCCTATTTCTGTGAGGTACTGAGACATCTGTGAGAGAGCATAATCTCTCCTTTAATCAGCCTTGTTCCAAGGGAGGCCTGGGAACTGCAAGGTCACAGATGCTGGCCTGTGAAACTGCTGAATGAACCTGGCAGCAGCAGCTCTGTTTACACAGAAAGCTGGTACACAAACAACTGGGCAGTGCATGGTGAGGAGAGACAAAATGCAGGCCCTCTGCTCCAGCCAGAACAAAGATCAAGTGTGCTTTCTGAACAAGCTCTATAATAGATCTCCCAGATGTTGAGAACCAGATGTTTAAGGATCTTCCTATTCCAAATGGAGGTTGGGCCCGGCGTTAGACACCCACCTTCCCTGTATACAACATTTAGGAGCACTCAGATGATCCAAAATGCCAACAGGTAAAGCAAGAGTTGGGAAGCTTCATGGAATGAACCAGCAAGAAGTTCTAGGGACACACATTTGTTAAAATACTGCCTTTCAGGGTTTTCATTGCCTTGTTTTACTTAAGTCCATAGCTCAGAGGGCTTCCTTTCAGCCCAGCTGTCTTTGCAATTTATTTGTTTTAGAAGAGAGAAAGTGGTTGATGTTGTTGTGATAGGGGATACTGCACAGGATCTAATACACTTATTGTCCATCCCTGTTGATTTTGAGTGATTTCAGTGTCCCAGTGTGTTCAGATCTCCAGCCCTGTGAGTTGTGCAGTGCCCAGGAGCAAGTGAGGAGTCGTGCTCTTGTGGCTGCACTTGTGTGCCATCAGCTGAAAGGGTGAACCAGCCCTGGCACCTGGGCCACCAGGCTGAGGCCCCTGGCCTGGTAGCCTGCTCAGGTACCCAGGATGCAGAGGACCTGCTGTGAATTCCCTCCTTACTCTGAAGTGTTAAATGAGTACAACCAACATGTCAGGGTTATAGATAACTTGCAATAATGCCACAATTTGCCAGTCTTCCTACAGATGCTTCGACTATCAAGCAGCCAAGGATTATAGAGTGCTCAGGCTGAAGACATAAATGCCATGTCTGGTATGGTACAGTGGCAGGTAGGTAGGAGGTGGATTTTCTTCCACCAAACTTCCTTTACATGCAAAATTCTAGTCAGAGTCCTTCTCACTTTCTTTAGGCACATGACGAGTCGTCTGTGGCTGCATTATTTTGGATTCAAGTACTCTGATGTTTTATAAAGAGCTGAGAAATCTACCTGACCTGACTGAACAGTTCACTTGACCCTCAGAGCTGTGTGAGCAGGACAAAGGAGAAGTACATGACACAGATTAGCAAGAACTACAATTTGTACACTTGGAATCTCTGAAGGGGATTTTTTTCCTCCTTCATTCAAAGCTGAGAGGACCTGAGGCGTCAGCTCAAATGCTTCTATTTTAAGCAGGCAGGCTGTGTGTGATAAGCAAGCGGCAAATGTGCTGTTAAATGTGGAATTTGCAAAAAGGGTGCGTCTAGTATGCCCTGGAGCTGCTGCCAAGGAGAGATCTCCTGGCTACAGCAGTGAGGTCAGGTATCCCAAAGGATACTCACCAGTCACCCGAGTATTACCCTTTTATAGGATGTATTTTGGGAACCTTGCCACTCCTTGTCTCCCGCATCAACTTGAAGATCCCCTCTTGGAAAGGAGCCACCTCTGCCTACTTTCCAACTTGGTGAGAGGGGACACGGGCCAGCGTGGAGGTCCTGCTGCCAGAATGCCCCGTGCTTTCACCTTCTCCCTGGCTTATGTCAGGCAAAGGTAAGTGCCCCATAAAGGGACAGCATGTGCTGTCGTGGAGTAGCACAAAGGGCTCTCCGGGCTGTAGTGCAATCCAAAGAACAGATCCATAACAGATGAGTCACAGGGCACAGAGCTGGCCAAAGCTTTCGGCAGAAGTGTGCCAGTAAAGCACATAGAATATAGGTGGGAGGGTGAGAGCACTTTTACTTAATTCAACAAACTATCTTATCTGGTGCCAGGGGAAAGCAGTTCTTACGTAGCTACAGCTGCTACATGTCTTCATATATCTGCTGTGAACAGCATTAAAAGCTGTCCAAGGCCACACACCCACAACAATTACTGTCCAAAAGCCCACAGAACAATCAAGGTGTAAGAAACACTTTGAAACACTACATTAAGCAGGGTTTTTTTCCTGTGATTTAAGGAACCCACTCATTTACCTACCAGGGCACTGATTTCAAGGGAGAAACAAAACTGGCAGAAAACACTGATAAGTGTCTGAGCAATATCTGAGCTATTTCTGAGACAACTGAAATTCTGAATTAAAAATTATAGATCGTGTTTGTTTTTTATTGTGGTCATATTTACTACAGATATTATGTTTGTATTTGCAAATCTAATGTTTTCTGGGAAGACTTTCCAGACTCTGGGATCACATGCAGTGTAACAGAAATGCCTAGTTTGGTGAAGGGACGTGTGAGAATTTCCTGAGAAATTTGTCAATAAGAAGAACAGCACGGGTGAGGTTGGGACACTGCTCAGGGCTCTTGCTCCGAGGTGAGACTACTGCCTGCCAGGACACCCATGCATACAGTCTCAAAAATGAACTTTTTTTCTCTTATTTGTCCACCCGGTGGTGCTAAAACACCACCAGCCCCCTTTTGGCATTTCCTCACCGGCCTGTGTCAGGCAGTGTCTGTGCCATGTTCAAGTCACTGCTTTAAAAAGACACCTCTGCAAATCCGAGGGTCAGGAGACCAAATTAGCTCCCTGGGTCTCTGTTTTGTACTCGTTGCTACATTTCCAATGGAGCAGAGATAAGACTTGTCATGCCTAATTACACAGGATGGGATGAGCAAATCCATTATCTTTTTCTCTATTGTTGATCAAAATTTAATTAATTTGGGATTCTGTGTTAATTTTAGAGAAAGTGAATAAAGCAAGGTCACTAGTTTTCAGAAAGAGTTGACAAAGAAGAATTGACTCTACTAGGCAAAATTACGGGGGAATTTTTTTTCTTTTTCTGTTAACCAACTGATAAAAAAAAAAAAAATTGAAAATCCCCAAAGTTTAGTCTTTGATACCCAGTTCTCTTCAGGTTCAATTTCTTTTAAACAAACGTATAGTTGAGCTGAATCAGCATTCAGCAGAGAGCCCACTGTGTAGAGTGGCACACTATGAGAAGGATTGACATTTGAACTGCCAGGAATGTTTCCTAGCCCTAATTTTCAGAGTCAACTCTCAGAAAATGGCAAGTGGCCGAGTATGACTGAAGGAGAGGATTCTCTGAAGTTAAAGTCATTGAGGAAAAACCTTTTTAGCATGTGATGTGACTGTAGAAGGTGGGCTTAGATTGGATATTAGGAAGAAATTCTTCCCTGTTGAGTGTGGTGAGACACTGAAACAGGTTGCCCAGAAAAGCTGTGGATGACCCATCCCTGGAAGTGTTCAAAGCTGGGTTAGTGGTTGTTTGAGCAATCTGGTCCAGTGAAAGGTGTCCTTCCCCATGGCAGCAGGGCTGAAACTAAATAATCTTTAAGATCTCTTCCAGCCTAAGCCTTTCTATAATTCTATGAATTAATGTGACAGAACTGTATAGAAAAGTGCAATAATACCTCTAAACTCTGGTAGGATGAAAAAAGGCCATGCATACTCAGCACTTAGCACACGGGTGGTTAAGTCCTTGCAGACAATGCTGTACTTTGTTTTTCCTCTTTATATGATTTTTTACCACATTAACTTCCTGTGACCAGAAGCAGCCTTGGAGGTTCATTGCCTAAATCATAGCCTATGACCTGCTGATTTGCATTAACCAAATTCTGTGTGAAGAGCCCAAGAACCACCTCCTGCTCCAGGAATGTGGCCACGTGGCAGGACATGGCCTGCCCTGGTTGTCCTTTGAACTGGATACCACACTGATACACGTGGGTAATACTGAGTCAGTGTCAGTGTCTGTGCTCTGCCCACACTGGATCTTTTCCAGTTCCCAGGCTGCCCAGGAAACACAGATTTTACCTGAATCTTGGCTTCTTCTGTGCTGCAAGTCAACAAGGTCCTGTAAATTCTCTTTGAGGGACAGAGACAGCTGTTTGCAGCTCCCTTTTGGGGCACAGATGGGGGAAGCATGATCTTGTGGACTCAGCAATGACTGGGTGCAGGAGATGATGGGGAATGTCAAGGGGGAGGTAAGATAGTCTGGCTGTGTTGCTTCCCTCTCCTCACAACAGCCTTCCATTGAGGTGTGTGGCCTGTAGCACTTAGGATGACTGTAGCTAGCCCAAGGAACCTCAAGGATGGACTTTGCCTGCTGCATACACTTCTGCTGGAACAGCAGACGTTCACCATAGAAACACTCCAGCCCTGCAGCAGTGATGTGCATCTCTCCTCTGAGTCCTTGGCTCCATGGACTGGAGAATTCCAAATTGAGTCCATGAACTCTCACATCCCTTCAGACTCAAAGAAAATTCCCACAAATTTTGAGGCTAACGCTGTCAAATATCCTGCCCTCTGGGAAGTTCATTTCCCAGAAACCAATCTGAAATCTCACTGAGGATTCCACTGAAGCCTCTTTGGCAATAAAATACCACTGACATGCCGCATGATAGATCATACTCTGGAAAACACAGCCCTTGGTGGGAGCAGCCAGAAAATTTTTACTATCTTGATTACTTGTTTGTGAAATTTGGCCCCATGCCACACTTTGTAAGTATGTCAAAAGTTTTTATGTGCCCAAACCTACCTGTGGACTGCTCAGCTTTCCAACATTTTGATGTGTGAAATGCACTGCTGCGCTCTTTTGCAGGACCACCCTCCCGATGAGCTGTTCATTCCTATGCCCCTCTCTTCCCTCTGGCTGCCCCAACAGCAGTCACCTCCTGCATTTCATTTTACCTGCTGAACATACAGAATGAGGATGAGATGGCTGAACTGCTGCAATGTGAAATGCAGCTGCCATGGCTGGTGAGTACGTGGATCTTCATGTTCAGATGTGGCAGTGGGGACAGTGCCCTTAATGCAGGCCAACCCATGAGAAGGTGCTTGCTGCTCAGAAAAGGCTTTTTGAGACCAGTGCATGTGGCTATCCAGCCTAGGCCTCCTGGGCTGGTGTTATATGAGCTGAGGTCTGCCAAAGGACACCTACAGATAGCGTCCTCCTAGGAATATGTTGCTATAGCTCATTATATGTAATTGCACCAGTAAAACAATGACCCTTCCCTGATTAGCTTCTAAAAAAACCACTCCAAAACAGTGCTTTTAAAAAGAAACAAAAAAACCCTAACTCTTCTTCTGATCTCATGCCCCAAATGGAAGAATTTTAGTTTTGTTTTTCTGCAGTTTTTAATCAAATTCTGTCCCTGATGAAACAAAAGTGAAAAATTAACAGAAACAAAAAGAAAAAAGTATCTGAAGAGCTGCTGTGTTTACTCATAATTTCCTGCTATAGAATTTCTTGTATTTTCTATTATTCCTAGAAATGGCAGCAGACCACAGGTCTGGTTCGTGAGAACAACTGTTGGGTTCCTGCCTTTGCTACATAAACCATGCACTAAAAAACATTTATATCTGGAACAACCATTTACTTATAATTTTCCCTTGTCCTCTGATTTTAGTTGTGTTTGCCTCCTAATGATGTTACAAAAATGCAAGACCTTGGAACAACCTCCCTAGTGCCTTAACACTCTCACCTCCTTAGCAATCAACAGAAAGAAAAATGCACTTTGGGGTGATGCATGTAATCCATTTGAAATGTCCATTTTAGGATTTAATACAAAAGCACAGCCTAAAAGCATGTTCTTCTTTTCATTCAACTATAAAGACTGACCAGCTCAGATATAAATATCTATTCTATAGCCCTTACAGATTTTACTAGATGATTCTCTCTTGGCAATTGCATCATTGTAACCTTTGTCCCTCTCTTTCCTGACATTCAGATTCTGTACTCTTTTTTGGTGTTTCATGAGAGTTTTGTTGGTCAGCAGCTCTTTTTGTTTCTGGAGCTGCTGTGGCATGCCTGCCTTCTCTAGCTCACTGCAGTGCCTGCTATAGTGTTATGTTACAGAAGACAAACACACATCACTTTGCAGACACTTGTCTTTTGTTCAACTATTTATTGAACAGAAGAAATTGGTTTACAATGAATTTTTTTTCCTTATTTTTGTCTATGAAAAACCCATAGTCTTTCCCTCTGAGGCTGGGCAAGTACACTGTAATGTGGGAGGCCTGACAACATGCAAACAATGCAGCTGACAACTTGTCAGCTGAAGAATGCTTGTGTGTAATAACTAAAGGGACAAAACAACGTTTGACAAACAGGATATTGTATAAATGTGCTCATTTGCTGTGTGCAGGAGATTAGCATTGGGTAGAGAGCATTGGACTGGAGGGGGAAAGAGATTTGAAAGGACAGAAACAAAAGAATAGCACTCACAATAACAAAGTACATGTATTCCAGTCTACCAAGTCTTGGCCCACAGGTCTACATGTCTGGATGCAGGATTCAGTAGCTTCGTATGTATAAGCACTGTTTCACTTTAAAACACATACATTTTTAAATTACTCCACAGGAGCCAGCGGAAGGGAAATCACTGTGGTAACACTGAAGTATGCTGCATCTTTTATAGCCATTGTTGCGTATTGAGAAAGTTGCGTATTGAGAAAGTTGCATATTGAGAAATGAAGCCTCAGAAGCTGTAACCTCATGAACTGCCCAGGCATGAATACCGCTATTGTTTCCAAGTAAGAAAAACAGAATCACAAAACCCAGAAACTCCTACAGTCCTGTGCCAATGCCAAACTTTTGTATATACTTTCAAAGGAAGATAACCTGCTTAATTTTGGAAATGTTCTCACAGTAGCTTGTTTTGTGCTTATAACTGTGTGGCCAAGTGAAAGAGACAGTGTTCTGGAGACCAACAGTATGTGTTTGACAAAGTCCAGACACAAACCATGTTCCTAGTTAGATATACATTCAAAACTCTATTAGGAAGAGCTTTGAGACAGGATAAAAGGTAGTTTTCTTTAAAATCAAACTAAGGAAGTCATAAGGAAGTGGCAAGAGGCCAGTATCAAGCCTCAAAACACTGGTACTTTATTCAGACCCTTGCATTTGTACTTCCCAATGTGCAGGTGGTGCTAGAAATCATGCTGTGTGCCTAAGGCTTCAACACATTTGATATTGAGAGTTCTTCCGTGCCAGCCCTTAGATGGTAATTTAATCTCCACTATTCCAGAGCCTGAAGGAAGCACAGCACCTTGTGTCTCAGAAATGGTGGTCTAGTATGTTTTAAATATGTACTTTATTCTCATGCTGTACAAGCACATTTTATCAGGTTTTTTCTTTTTGTTCAAAAAATGTTCTTATTGTCTGGTGTTTTAGGAATGGGGTGCTTTGTTTCTTGAGTCTTGCACAACAGAAGGATGGGAGAATCTTACCTCTGCCCTTTTCACATTCTTTGATCTCAGGTGATCTTTAGGACAGTGCTCTTTTCTCTGCTGAAGTAACTCAGCAGAGAAACAAAGGACCCTTTGCTTCCCCAAGGCTACTGTATCCTCTGTCTCAGCAGCACTGTGGGGTAATGAACACAGCATCTAACTCCTGTTTCCCCAGCCAGCTATGCTCACTGCCACTCTGGATTCCTGACTCACAAATATTTCAATTTGCATGCAAACTTCTTTTTCCCCAAATAAAAATCTTTGTTCATAAGGACTGACCTTTTTGATTATCACAATTAGTAACATTGACCTTCAGATAATAGGCCCAGATTATTGTACTAAAGGCTGAGATGATTTTCATTACAGAAAGAGATTAGCTGATACCAGGGATGTCTGGTACTGGCTGGTACTGGGATAGACGGATTTTAGGTCAGTGCAGCCACTGGTTGATGCTAAATTACGTCCTGTCAGTATACTCTTTGTTTTCTGAGTCTGAGGTGATCCTTCTGAATACAGAGCAGTTTTTCTAGCTAGTCCACTAAAAAACACCAAGTGAGTATTCAGCATGACATCTCGTGTCATTTTAGCCTGATTATTTTGGCATCTCACTTATGCAATCTTTTTTTCTGTTTTTTTTTTTTTTTTTTTTTTTTTTTTTTGTTTTGTTTTGTTTTGTTTTGGTTTGGTTTGGTTTGGTTTTTTTTTTTTGGTCTAAGAAAGTATCTGTCTGTCCACTCCACCCCAATAACTTTTCAATTCTTTGAACAATTTAACAGCAAATCTGTCAAAATTTGACAGCACATTCCAGCTTTTAGAAACCCAGTCTTCTAACCTTGTCATAAATAGCCATTTACATTCACTCAATTGGCACTCATTCCTCACCTGAATCCCCTCCCTGTTACATGTATCCATGTAAAATAATATGTAAGTTAATCAATTTGTAGCTACTAGCCAAAAAAATGCTAGCTTAACCCCTTATCAAAGATGCATCACTTTTTGTTTTCACTATGTTTTACTCTAATATATTCTCATGAAAATATTACAATTTAATGTCTGAAAGAAACTTTTTAGTAGTGCATACATTACTTTTAATTTCTTTATTCCTGTAAGTACTAAGAAGTGAAAGTGAAAGCATTTTCAGTACAACTATGATTCCTCTTATTTCTCTTCTCTTCTTAAAAACCATAGTACTGTGCAGTAGAATACAAAAATGGAAAGCTCAGCTTCTCTCAGGCTGCAGTTTTAGTACCATTTGGCAGCAGGATTAACCTAAGCAGCCCCCACTCCTGTCATTTAACCCTGTGTCTGCTACAACTGCTTGTGCCATTGTTGTTCACAGAGAGCTGATTTATGGCTTGTTCAGTTTGCACACAGGGGCTTGGGTTTTTTTGGTTTTGCTGTAAATCATAAAACAGTTCCCCATAAGCTGCATTGGGAACTCAGGCAGGCACAGAGATCAGATTTCTTGTTTTGCTTACAGAATTAGGGCCTTATTTTACGTGTTGCAACGGAAGGCTTAAACTCCTCTTTGTATGTGGAAATTAGTGTGTTCCCATGTGCTTATATGCCATTTGAAAAGGTGATGTAGATACTTCGGGAAACTTCATCTTGTATCTGTAAACTCTGAATGGATGATTTGACTTCTGAGATCTTTGGCCTTTGAAAATCTTTGAACTCTTTGTCAAGGCAATCACCCATTGTCTAGGTAAAGTGTGATGGAATCATATTTAGCATGATTTACAAATCACTTGTATCTTACTGAATCTAGCAGCAGTCCTGGTAGACAACCTCCAGTATAATCCTCAGGAAATTAAACAGTTCCACATTTGACTCTCTTTCAGTTGAAGGAATATTGACATTAAAAAAATCCCCAAAAACATGAATAACAACAGCTGGTTCAACTAAAGCAAATTAAACACCTTGGGAAGGTTTTAAAATCTGCAGAGAGATAATTAGGATTAAATGAGGGAAATGAGATCTAGAGAAACTTTCTTACTCTGACAGCAGAAAGTAACTTGGAGTCAAAGCAGACAACCTGCTGTTAAGAAAGACAACTCCTTTGGAAAAACCCAGGAATGTGGGGCTCTGAATTGACACAATTTGAAGTATTTTTATTTCCCTGATATATAAGTGGTCCTCTTTCCACCTGATTGTGGTTTGTTTCAGTCAAGTCATCTCTGCTTTGGCAGTCTTCACGTTTCTATCTGCTGCTGAATGTAAGTTTGTTTTACCACCAGAAGAACAAAATGGTCTTCCTAGAAGCAGACAATAAAACTTTGAAAAGTGAGCAGATTCTCCAACCTAAAAAGAGAATTGAACACATTTACCAAGATCTTCTTACAACTCATTCTGATTATTTTTTATCTTCCAAGTAAATATTAATGAGAGTTTCTGACTGATTTAAAAGCCTCAACTTATTCAGTGTGGCTTTGATATGTTCTTGAGACTACTTATGGCTTATGGGAGAATTTATCTGTGCACTAAATGTGGGAAAGCCCACAACTGATTTAGGTAAACCTAAACTTTTGTACTCATGATCCTTTGCGTAGGAGGATGTGAAAAAGAAAACTCTTGTCTGTGTGCAAAGGGAATGGAAACTTTTCAGACTCTGAATGTACTGACCTTCAGAAAGGGAGCAGCAAGATGGTTTTTTTTTCCTTGAACATTTAGAGTTATCACAATGAGTCATGGATGCCCTAAATATCTAGATATTATATTTGTCCCTTGTGACTTTTTTTTTTCTATATGCCCAAATGCAATTTAAAAAGTTTGATTTAAAAAAAGAAAAAAAGTAATCATTATTGCTGGTGTAGATGTAGGAGCCCTTGTCACTGAAACGATGGGAAAAAACAGAAACTCTACAGTAACATCTTTTCAGTGTTAGAGAATCAAGGCACTACTTTATTCTGGCCAGGATGTGCAACAGAAATTATTTCATTGATACATGCCCAGGTTGTGTAGTGAAAATCATTCACATGGTTCTTTACCACACTTCTCACATATTTATATATAAAAACCGCAAAAAAATTCATGTTCATTGGTCTTAAATGACACAACTCTTAGTATTTGATCTCCTGGTTATTGGTCCTTTGCCTTTGATGCTAATCTGGTTCTCATTCTTTGGTTCTCTTATCGATCTGTTCCCAGACTAGGTATCCCCGGCTACACCAGCGAGTAACATTCCTTAATGTTCTCTCATCTCCTGTGCATCTTCTGGCTACTCACAGTCTGTGGATGTTAAGCTCATCAGGCCTCTCTCGATGAAGACAGGTTTTGAAGAGAAACTTCAATTCCCCTCCCCCTGGGCAAAGGTGAACAAACCTGTGACTAAAGTTAAAAAAAAAAAATTAAAAGTTTCTGTGTTTAGTCAAAACGAAGTGGGCAGTTGCACCCACATAGATTATCATAACATAGTTTATATGATCTCATGTTTACAGGATGTTAGAGCTACTCTGCTCTTGGGACTTGGCTTCATTTGTAAATTGAATAGATAATGCAACTTTATCTACAGTTGGTATTTTTTGCCTCAAGTCGGCTTTTCCAAAGTTTTCCTTAATATATATATATATATATATATATATATATATATATATTTCTTATTTCTCTCATCATTATCTTCCCCTTATGTCCTGAAGGAGTTGCAGAATTCCTTCTGAAGTTTTTTGTGGAACCCTAATCACCATGTTAGGTCAGTTTATAAGAGGAAACCTACTCCTTACTGCTGGAATGGAGGTTCATGCTTGCAGTGAAGCCAACACTACGGAGTTCAGAATAAGCAGATCACGTCCCATGGTGGCATTTGATACCTCTGGAAAGCTGAAAAATGTGGGCACTACCCAGTGATAACTGGTTTTATTTTTTAATACTGGTTTTACAGGGGGTTTTAGATTTTTGGGACAGAGTGGATATAGGAGTCAGTAGCAATGGAAGGGCAAATAACAATGTGTGTTTTCTCCATCTCTCCTCTTAATAGATGTTTAGAGATGTGTTACAGAGGCACCATTAAAGCCAGATATTTAATGTTGTGGAAGATGGTAAACTGGAGAATGCATCAGAGAAAGATGACAGCATGGGGAGACTGACATTCAACAGGACTTTGAGAGAAGGCTTCTGGACTCGCAGTTGCATCAGGTACTTCAAGGGCTGGCTGTGCTACTTGGTGTGATAATGCACTCACGCTGCCAGGTCACTGCCACTGCCTTCCACCTCCAGAAATTTGCTCTCTCACCTTTGCTACTTCAGTCAACACTGCCATGAGGTTTATTTTCATAAACCCTGGTAATGTGGCAGCAGCACTTTTATTAGCACTTTGACCTCTGCTGTTTCCTTTGGTTGAGGACAGCTTTATCTGAATGCTGCCTTTTTCCCTCCTCTCCAGAGCTAAGAGTCTGCAAAGCCAAGGGTCTTGTTTCACCCATCCACTCACTGGTTTTCAGGTCAAGACTGTGATCTTGGAAGGTTGCTGCAGTTGGTGAAAGGGCTGGAATAAGGAACAGCCCTAGTGATAGGCCACAGCCTAAGAACCAAAGCCAAAGCCCGAATTTAGCTTGGGTAGGGCTTAAGCACCACTGCTGTCCTCTTACTTTGCCTCTGGAGAGTTACCCTGGCCCCAGGCTGAAGCCAGACACGCTAATGATAATGCACTGTTTCTCAGGAATTTTAGTCCTGAGAAGAAGCTTTAGTTACATTCTTACTTCATATCCTTTACCTAAAGGACAATCCATCATTGCAGCTAAGTAGGGGAAGTTCCCTCTTAACTTCTTTCTCTGGAAAGTGAAGGAATTATTGGGAATGGGGGGCTGCTACTATACTGAATGAGGCAAAGCAAGCAGAAACTGCCTGACAGCTCAGGGCAGCTGCACCTCTTTTTCTCCTATCATTAGCCTGCTTTTTATTTTATCCCCCTCCCTTCCTCCATTACGACATGAGGCTGCCAAGCACAAAGGGAGAGTCTGAAACTGCTCGCCTCGAGGCCTGGGAGGGGAGGAAATAACAGTTTCTATTGCCAGATTAGCAGGAGGCCAAGGGTACAGAGGGGCAAGGGCAGATAGTGGCTGGGTGTGGAGTGGCATAAGGGAGGGACGGAGGAAGGGAGGGGAGTTAAGGAGGAGCACTGGGTTAACTTGTTTTGGGAGGATGTACAGTAAAACGTCAAGAATCTGTTATAATAGATCAGTATAACTTCATCTGGGGAGTCCTGCTTGAAGTTCCGAAACTGGGGATAATCAAAGTAAATCTTTAAGCACTTGCAGTTAAAGCCACATAGAAATACAGAGCTCAGCTCCTTGTGTGACACTGAACAGTTCCCGACGTCACACAAAACCACACCTCAGCAATCTTCACATAAGGTGTTTGAAGAGCTGGCTCCATTTTTGAACCTTCTCTTCCCGGTGTCAGCAGCTTCCTTAAAACAATATATCAGGGATCTGGCAACCATTTTAAACTTTAAAAGGAAGTTTTTAACTTTCTTTTTTTTTTTTTTTTTTTTTGCAACTGCTGCAAAGAAACGTTTTTCTGTCTATCATTATGTGATAAGTAGTGTTACAGTAGAAGCCGTGCTGTACTAGATGTCGCTGCCACCGTTCAAATTTGACAGTACTGTTATATATGATAAATGTCATCACATATAGCAGGAATTTTGGAAGAGTTTTAGAAAATATATGAATGAGTTTCTTGCGAACTCATCTTACTGTAACTCTGATACAGAGAATTACCCAACAGTGTCATAATGCTGTTACACTTCCTTGTTTTAACTCTTCAGTTCTCAGTTGTGTAAACACCCTACTACCAATCTGTCATCACAAAACGGGGCTTTTTAAAATCTCTTATCTGCTGTTTGTTCATAGGAAATCCCAGACCATGACTCTGCTGGGACATTTTGAGCTTTTGGTCAGCGTTCTGGCAGGTGCTGTGGAAGTTTTTCAGATATCGATATGCAGCGATACCGTCTTAAACCCCTCCAGTGGAAATTTACGGTCTTCCTCATTATCTTCCCCAGTGCTTTCAAGTGACCAAAGTCTTTCACCGGTCATGTTGTTTCCTCTCTTGAAGGCAGCAGAGCTGCCTATATTAGGAAATGCGGCCGAGCCAACTGTGATGTAGGCTGGTGTCAGGGAGCAAGGGTGAAACCGCGGGGTTTGCGGCAAGCCCGGCCCTCGCCGCAGGCCCGGGGAGCGGTGCTGCGTGTGCGGCCCGTGCCGGCACCGACGGGCCCGCTGTCCCAGCACGGGCCAGAACGGGCTCCGCGGGCCCGGGCCTCCGACAGCGGCGCTGCCCCTCCGGCCGCTCCCCTTCCCGGCTGCTCCCCAGCGACCTGGAAATCCCCGCACACTCGGGTTTCCCCGGCCCGAAGAAAAGGGCGTAGGAAAGTCCCCGCTGACGGCAGCGCGGCCCTCCCCCGCCAAGCTTGGCGGAAGGCTCGGCGCACCGCCGCACGACGGCGCTCGCGAGGGAAAGGACGGCGCTGTGCCCGGCCCGGCAGTCGCCCAAAGCTGCCGGGCGAGCCGGGCCAGCGTTTCACAGGCGGGGCGAAGACGGCGGGGCTGGCTCCTTTCCCCCCGCCCCCTGCCAGGCACCGCATATAGGCTGGGCCTTGTTGGGGCCCGCTGCGGGGGTCTGCTTGGAGGCCGTGAGTACGGGGCACGGAGAGGGGGGGGTGTGCTGTGAGGTGGACTGGGCCGCGGCCCTGCCGGGAGGGCGCGGCTGTGGGGGGGTGCCTGTGCCCTGGGCCTGTGTTCTGGGCCTGTGCCCGATCTGGCGTCGCCGGCGGGGGCTGAAGGAGCTGTGGGGTCCCCGGGCTGTGGTCTCCGGCGCTGGATGGGAGCGCGGCTGCCCCGCTGGAACCTGCTCGGGGAGCGGGGCTGGGGCCCGCTGGAGGAGAGGGAGCGGAGAGCGAGGCCCGGAGGAACCGCGGGGGGACGTGGAACGTGCGGCTGTCGCTGCCGGGGGTTGGGGCTGCGTTCAGGCCCCGCCGTGCCGGGTCTGGTGCTCAGGATCTGGTACCTTAGCGCAGGGGGCTGTTTTTGCAGTGCTGTGTCATCATGACCGAGTCTTTCCTGGAAAAACTGTTTGAAAACAGATCGGCCAGACTACTAATTATCTAATTTTATATTTATTCATAGCTACATATATAAAAACCCTTTGAACTTTGTGTTTGCCCTTACTTGAATTTTTGGGGAAGTTCAGTTTTGCCGATGTCCTTGCTTCAGATATAATTGGATTTACCTAAATAAGAAAATCCAGTAAATAAGAAAATCCACTGACTCTTTATGTCAGTGTTCTAAAACTGTGTCTTCATTGTTTGGGAATCTGCAAGCTTAAACCAATTTAAATGGATGCAACTTCTTTAGTACAGGATCTTACCTTTAGTTATACAGCTTGTGATTAAGTAGCCTGATTAATCTGTCTGGCAAAAAATTCTGCTTGTGGGTTAAACAGTTTTGCATATGTGTCAATAATAGGGAAATTAAGTGTGTGTAATCACTCCATATCACAGTGTGTGAAGTTGACTCCCTGGAACTTTAGCTGACGTTTGACAGGCAGACGAACTTGGGGCTGTTCAGCCTGGAGAAGAGAAGGTTGCATGGAGACCTCATAGCAACCTGCCAGTGTCTGCCGGGAAGCCAGAGAGGGACTCTTCGTCAGGAACTGTAGTGACAAGATACACGGTAATGGGTACAAACTGAAAGAGAGGAAGTAGGTGTTAGATATTAGGAAGGAATTCTTTACTGCGAGAGTGGTGAGACACTGGAACAGGTTGCCCAGAGAGGTTGTGGACATCCCAATAAGTGGCAATGTTCACGGCCAGGTTGGATGTGGCTGTGAGCAGCCTGGTCTACTAGAAGTTGTCCCTGCCCATGGCAAGGAGGTTCGGACTAGATGATCTTTAAGGTCTCTCCCAACCCTTAAGAGTCTATAATTGCTAAAAGCTTGTGCTGTTTCAATTAGTGTAATTGCTGTTTGCATAGACATTGCATGCACCTCATCTTGTGTATTTTAAGACACTCTTTTTCTTCCTTACAGGTTTTGTTCTGCCACAAAAGATACTTACAATTTTTCCTTGAGGACAGTCAGTGCCAATATGGAGGCGTAGGCACCTTAGAAGGGACTTCAGTCTTACCTCTGGGAGGTAGTTCTGTGCAGAAATAAAGAAACTAAGGCATCAAATACTTTTTTTTAATCTGAGAGTTTTGTTTGCTTCTGTATGCCATAAACATGGCATACAGGAAAAACTTAATTCAACAGTGTAAAGCATCAGAATGTCTCAACACAAGGCAATTAATTTATGTTAAATTTGATAACTCTGTTCTTGTAACTAAGGCACCAGGTTAAAACTGAAGTGCTCTGTTAATTTGGTGCTGAGTTGTAGACAAACCTATCCCAGGTTTGTTAATAAAGAGAGTTCATCCTTTTCTGAGACAGTGTATAGGATTTGTTTCTCTAGTAGCTGAATATTCTATACATGCGAAGTTGAGTGTAAACTAACTTCTTTAGTCTTAAAAACTTATTACAACAATATGCAGAACTTGAGAGGTGTTTTTTTTGGAGTTCAGTAGTAGCAAATATATTAAGGTCAGTTTAGTACCATCAGTTCAGGATCTCTGTTTTTTGTGTGCCCTTTGAACTTGATAAACCCTTCTTTTCAGCCTCCTAGTGAGGTTTTGCAAACTAAAATTTTTGTGTGTGTATAAGCTACATGTTTATCAGCTGTCTAGGGTGAAATCTTGTCCTTAAATCATCTAACATATGTTTTGGATAAGAACAATATTATTTTAGTTGCCCCCCAATTTAGTTTCTTTATTGACAAAGGATTTTGATAAACCCATTTGTGGTTTTCCTCTTTTGATCCGACCTCCACTAGCCTGACAAATTGTTACTGCTCTCCCAGATATACAGAACAAGTAAAGCATGTGATGGTTATGTGATTTAATGGAAATTGCTTTTCAACATGCTTTCTTCAATTGTTAAAATGGGATGGGGAAGCTTTTGCACTGAAAGCAGTTGCTAAACTAAGGTACAAGAACTTGCCAAATGTTTATAGGCTGTTAAATCATGAGGTCAGTTCTATTCGTATGCACATTTGAAGTTACACTTTAAAAGTATTTATTGCTTTTGTACAGACAGGGGTTGTTCCAAATTGCCTTTAATGCACACAACTACCTCCCAGAGGAAGACTTGTCCCATTTTTCCCAAAATAGTCCATTATGAACATAGTGGAAGATAGCCCTTTCTTGGCTAGCATCATGAGGCAGAGTGCTCTGTGTGAGGAACTGAAGTATGACCTGTCCTGTGAACTCTACAGAATGTCAACGTTCTCTGCCTTCCCCATGAACACGCCGGTGTCAGAGCGCAGCCTTGCCCGGGCTGGGTTTTATTACACAGGTGTGCAAGATAAAGTTAAGTGCTTCAGTTGTGGCTTAACATTGGATAACTGGCAGCCAGGAGATAATGCTATGGAAAAACATAAGCAGCTGTATCCTCGCTGCAGTTTTGTTCAAAGAATGCTTTCAGTTAACAACGTTGGACTGTCGTCTCGTTCTGCCTTTTCACCCTCAATTGCAAACAGTCTCCCACCATCCCTACATTCCATAGCACTTTCTCCAAGTTTAGAACATGTTGGATATTTCAGTGGCTCATTTTCCAGTTTTCCTCAAGACCCAGTAACTACTAGGGCAGTTGAAGACCTTCCATTCTTGAGCCCTAAGCTTCACAATCATTCTATGAGGACAGAAGATGCTAGGCTACGCACCTTTCAGTCATGGCCACTGACGTTTCTCTCACCCACTGATCTGGCAAAGGCTGGACTTTATTACCTGGGGACAGCAGACAAAGTTGCTTGTTTTACCTGTGGTGGTCAGCTGTGTAATTGGGAACCAAAAGATAATGCTGTGTCAGAGCATCGGAGACACTATCCCAACTGCCCTTTTGTGGAAAACCTTATCAGAGACCAGCAGAGTTTCAATGTTTCAAATGTGAGCATGCAAACCCATGAAGCACGTGTTAAAACATTTGTAAATTGGCCAACCAGAATTCCAGTTCAGCCTGAGCAGCTTGCAGATGCTGGCTTTTACTATGTAGGTAAGAAACCCAAACTTCACCAGTTTTATTCATACTGCTATGTCAGCATTTACTTAGAAGTAAGTTGTGTCAAGGTTTGCTAGATATTTTGCCTTGTTTTTTTTTAAGGTCGCAATGATGATGTGAAGTGTTTTTGTTGTGATGGTGGGTTAAGGTGCTGGGAATCTGGAGATGATCCATGGATTGAGCATGCAAAGTGGTTTCCAAGGTAACTTGCAAAATCTTCATCATAATTTGTTCATATTCCTAAATGTTTTAATTTTGGCAGCTGTTTACTGCACTTACTAGTTTTGTTTAACTTTATTCGATACACAGATTCACTCTTTTATTTGGATGTATTGCATGTATGTCTAAAAGCTTTGAAGTCTGTAGGTGGGTGTAATTAAAACATTTCTTCATTAACGGTGGCATATAATGCTTTCCCCTTCATTACTAAAAGCTGTCTGCATCCCCAGATCACTAACAGCAAGTGAGACTGCATTGTTAATGAGCATACTTTTCTGTGTAAGAGAAGCAGTCAGTAAGTCAGTGCCCTCCTCTCTGATTGAGGGGAGCAAAGGCTGCTGAGAAATGAAGTAGAAGGAATGTTTAACTCATTGGTTCTGGTTTTGTGCTCGTGCTGAATGGTCTTGAACCAGTTTTTCTGGTTGTGCAGTTTACTTTCCTACCTGTGGAAGGGCTTGTGAAGATTTCAGTGGCTCTTTAGTATGTCTCTACTGGAAAAAGAACAGAAATAACTTTTTAATGTCACCTATAATTATAATGGCAATTTCACACCTAATTGTTATCTGTGCCCATGGAAATCACCGCCTCCATTACAGAAATAGCTGCATTTAATTTCAGGAAAGCTAATAATAATTCTTCTCATTGTAGATCTCCAGCTAGGCTTTCATGGGCAATTTATCAGCTACTGCTGGACTATATGATGTATGTAGGACTAAATGATGCTCTTGTTTCTTACTGTGTTAAGCCTGTCAGTAAATGTACATAAGAGATAAACCTGTGTTAGTGAAGCAGATCTGGCTATGATAATGGTGTTATATTTCGTTAAATTCTTTCTTCGGAATGATTTGAGTAGGAGATAAGAATGGTGAGATGCAAGATAGAAACAGTTTATTGCTGCACTTTGTAGTGATTCTGACACAGTATCGTTTCTCATGACATGCCATTTTGATTACAAGTGGTAGCAGAATGTAAAGCTGCTGCATTTATATACATAAGCCTACTGACAGCTGGATGTAATGGAAAAACTTTATCTAAGTGTCACCGGACACTAGGCTGCACCAAACTTCCAATTAAGAGTATTTTTTCTCTTCTGAAGGAAGAGAAAAATATTTAACTTACACTGGGTTTAAACCTGTCCGTTCTTCTATGGGTTTTTTTTTTTTTTCCCTTTGGCAGGTAGAAAGTATGATTTGATGCACTTTTGTCAATGTTTCAGGTGTGAGTATCTGCTTCGTGTAAAAGGAAGAGAGTTTGTAGATCAAATTCAGGCCAGATTCCCCCATCTCCTTGAACAGGTAAACTTTTACTGTCCTGTAACTTTGCTCTTTCCCTTGTTGAACAGTGCTATATTCTTTTTTTGAGTTCATTCTTCTGTCTCATTTCTGTGCATGTTTCTCCTGGGATTCTAATATCATAAATGCTCTTCATGAGCACATGAAAGAAACTAGTGCTGAACCATGGCTAGTCTTGGACTAGTAGAGTTTAACCTCTACAGATTACTTTTGGAGAGTCCTATGAGGCAGTGAGCTCCTTTGTGTTAGCAGAGGGAAGTTCTGATTATACACTGAGTAGTGCAGATCAGTAATTATTATTTCAGAAATCAGGCATGGACAATGTGAATTATTTCTATTCGTAATTCTTATGGCAAGAGTAACCAGACTTCACTTCAGGGTAGTGGTCAGCACTAGCTTTGTGTTGATTATACAGTTGCACAGATTTGCAGACTTGTGTAACTGCAGGTGGAATATTTAATGGGTAGGAAGCTTAGCAGGATTGGTGACAAACAATATGTTAGAAAGGTACAAGGAAGGAAGAGCAGTAGTTCAATACTAACATAGTTCTCTTGTGTTCTATAGCTCTTGTCAACCTCTGATCCACCTGTAGATGAAAACCTTGATCCACCAAGTATGTATATTAAAGCATATTTTTAAACTCCCTCGGCATTTTGCAAACTTAATGATTGCTAAGTGAGTTAGTTAGCTTTGGATAGCCAATTCTTAGATTTATTTCCTAAAAGTTTAATAATTCTGATGTTGTGTTGGCAAGTTCCAAGGAAACACCTCTAAGAGATCTTGTTTTTCATGTTCCCTATTTTCATACTAGCGGCTCATATTAAAATTTTTGGGTTTGCACATTTGCTGGTTTTTTTTTTGTGTTTTTTTTTTTTTGTTTCAGGGTTGGGTTAAGCAAAGCAAGTGTTGAGCTTGGTGGGACAGTTGCTAGAGGGTGTCATGACTATGCAGTTATGCAATTCCATCTCTAGGCACGTAACTAGGTAAATGCTCTGAGCTGAGCAGCAGCAGTTGAGGAAGAAGGTGGGACAAGCTGATACAGTGAAGTCTTTCTAGGCTGGACTCTACTTATGGTGGAAAAACCCACTCACCTTCTGGGAGTGTATGCTGTCCTAGTCACTGCTGACTGAGGACAATGACACAGAATCCCATGTACCTGGTGTTTACTAAATTAAATGCAGATTACTGAATAAGAGTTGGAATAGAGCAATTGTTTGTACTATAAACTCTGACTTCCCTCCCCAACCCCTGGCACACCTCCAGGCCATTTTTCAAAGCTGAAGTTGGAAATAACTAAGTATAAAAAAAGCTGCTAGGACACAATGGAATTCTCAGTGGTTTCTCTGGATTAACATAGGTTTTAAAGAAGGCCTGACATAGATTCATGTTTATCTTGGATTCAATCCATGACTGACTGGCTTCCATTTTTAAAACTACTTAAAAAAATTCTCTTTAAACAGTTGAAACTTTTTACTGCTCAGTGTTGATGTGTGTAATGTTGATGTGTCTGACTTTCTGAGGTTGTATGGATATTTTATTCTTTATATTTTACACGAGGATTTCCCTTTTTCATTAGTTATTCGTTTTGAACCTGGAGAGAGCCATTCAGAAGATGCAATCATGATGAACACACCTGTGGTTAAAGCTGCCTTGGAGATGGGATTCAGTAGAAGGCTAATAAAGCAAACAGTGCAAAGTAAAATCTTGGCCACTGGAGAAAACTACAAGACTGTTAATGATCTTGTGTCTGATCTGCTCACGGCTGAAGATGAGAAGATTGAAGAAGAGAAAGAAAAGCAGTTGGAAGAAGTGGCATCAGGTAGGCATCAGGAATAAATAAAAGTGAAATCTGAAGCAGTTAGTAATATGTATAGTTTTTGTATTTGTTTTTGTGCACTAAGTGATTTAGTTTAATTACTGCTAGGATCAGCTTTTCTAAAAGCGTTGTCAGGATATCTGTATGGAACCAGCAGCCTGAGAATTGTTTCACTCCCTTTTAGGAAAATGGTTCATAACAGAGGCCAAGGGTTCAGAATCATCTCTTCTTTCCAAAGCCTTTTTTTTTTTTTTCATTTGTGTGCCTTTATATTGCTGTCAATTAAACACTTGGTACACTATTTTTTATCCAAATCTGCCTGCTCTTTAAGCTGCTTGAATCGGTAAGCCACCATATCTACCTCCTAAGGATAGGCCACAAACTTCTACAAATTCAGATTCTGTAAGATGGCCAAAGATCTGCTTTTCTGTCTGACTCAGCCCATGTATGTCAGCAATTTGTTAATTTGATGTGTCTTTTAACATTCCCTGTTGCTTCAATGCCATGTAAGTTTTGAACTCTGAAGAAATCCTTCTGATTTTGTGTTTGTGAAGCATAATGAAACTTCTCAATTATAAATGGAATTAAGGATGCTTCCTTCCTAGTTGTATTTCTCTCAAAAAAACATAGATGGATTCAGCATTATAATCCTACTGGAAATTTTCTTGTTCTTGTTTGTGGTAGAGTATTAAAATAGTCTGCAGAGTCTGGTTGTGCTGTACTTCTGGTTTTCTTGTATATAATCTTCATAGAAGAGCTTTCTTTTATTTACAGCCTAGCACTGACAAAAGTTAACCTCTGGCACATCAATGAGTTAGCGTTGGTGTTATTTTTTTCTTTTCAATTGTTCAGAGAGTGTAAATCTCACTTATATGGAGTTATGTGAGATCCTCTTCGATCATTTAACCTAGACATGGGAGCAGGAAATTACCTTGCTGAACAGGCTTTGGCTCAGAAGCTGCTTGTTTGTGGTTTCCTTAAGTCTGTTTGTTGCGTGAATACCACTAAAACTTGCTGAGTGTTTTATTAATGATGTGTAATAAGCAAACATTGCAAGTAGAGTTTAAAGAATGAATCAATTATTGCTAAACAGAAGTGCAACTCGGAGTAGTGTATTCCTAATTCTCTTATCTAATTCCCCCTTACGTTCCAGATGATTTGTACTTGATCCAGAAGAATCGAATGGCTTTATTCCAACGTTTAACATGTGTACTCCCAATCCTCGGCAGTTTACTGTCAGCTAAAGTGATAACAGAACTTGAGCATGATGTTATTAAGCAGAAGACTCAGATACCATTGCAGGCAAGGGAACTGATAGATACAATTTTAGTGAAAGGAAATGAAGCAGCCAGCATCTTCAGGAACTGTCTGCAAGATTGTGACCCTGTGCTCTACAAGGATTTATTTGGTATGTCTCTCTGGTTTCCTTTTGTTTTTAAAGGATATCCTTTTATAGAAGTCTACCAGTGTTCTCACAACAGTCTAAAGAAAAAGAAACAAACAGATGCTGTTTGAACATAGATGATAAGGAGTTTTTTTCTTTTATTCTAGTGGAGAAGACCATCAAGTATGTTCCCACAGAAGATGTTTCAGGTACCTTAAATTCTACCTTCTTATCTTAAAGACTGTTGTAGAGCAAACAACTAACATAAAAAAGAAAATTACTGTGGTTAAAAAATGGGTTTGGTGCTTTACCCTCTCTCTAATTCTGCTTTAGTAAAAAGACTGAAAAAGTTAACCAAAAGTTAAGTGCTTGTGCATACTTGCAAGTAAGTCTATCAGCTCTAAGCTGTATCCTGTGCCTTGCTCATACTTTTGCACACCACCAGATGTAGAGCTTTCTGGAGCTCAACAATTCAAGAAGCACATGCTGGACTTGATCCTGATACAAGCATTCAGGCATTTGGGAAAGACTGGATAATGAATAGTTGGTTAGCATTTCAGAAGAAGTATCATCTCTGCTTTTCCAGAGTGGGAATAGGTGTCCTGAGATCTAGCTTGACCAACAGGTGTGTAGAGAAAGACTTGTGAGACATGAGATTGAGTTTGCTCTGGTCCTGCAGTTTAATCTGTTAATAGACGGCAGAAAAGTGTACAAGCTGGATATAGCCCACTTCCACCAGTCAGGCTGTGTTTGTGTTTCTGATATCCAACTGGCTGACAAAAATTTATCTTATTTTTTTCCAGGTTTACCTATGGAAGAACAATTAAGAAGATTGCAAGAAGAAAGAACATGTAAAGTTTGCATGGACAAAGAAGTTTCTATTGTTTTTATTCCATGTGGTCACTTAGTGGTGTGCAAAGAATGTGCACCATCCCTTAGGAAATGCCCTATTTGTAGGGGGACAATAAAAGGTACAGTCCGGACATTTCTTTCATAAAGAAGGAGATTTGCAAAATTTCTTTGTTCTGCCATCCCCCAGCTGCTGAAGCTTAACACAGCAGTATCTTAATGGAAAACTGTAGTACAGGAAGAGGATTAATCATCTACCTAACAGAGTTCTGTGATAGTAAAGTGTATCCTCATTATAATGTGTGTATGATTATGTATAGAAGGCCTTTGGTGCCAAAGATTTTCTGTTCATAAAACTAACTCAATATTAGGGTGAGGTTTTTGTGGCATTCCTTTCTGAGTAGGGAAAGTAGTTTCAATAGTATCACTTCTATTCAGAGAGGTTTTTGGTTAAGTTCCTAAAATGGAGCTTGGCATAATTCTTATGAGTTTCCTCCATGTGGATGTGAGGAAATATACTAAAATTGCTGTTATTAATAGTTAATGTTAATTAACTTCAGCTACTTCTGGTTTAGCTTTCTTCTCGACTTAAGGAGAAAAGAGGCTAACTGTTGCAGGAACAGCAGGACTTCTAAAACTTTTTCATGTCTTGATACTTGTGTAATGTATATTGCTAATAGTTTTTATGAAGACTGAATTAAAATATTTCTATTTCTCAAACTTGGGCTTGTTTACTTTGTTGCCATTGTTGGCTTTTCTCTGTAGACTGCAGTGATTAGAATGCTGTCTTTTCCTGACAAAAGTTTGGGGTTGTTTGCCTGCAAAAGTACAATAAAACTTCATTGCATTTGTCTTCCTTTCATTTTTGAACAGGGAAGTGAACTTCTCTGCTGTTTGGTGATTTCCTCTTTATTTAAAAACAAACAGTAGCCCCCCACAACCCCAACAGCATCTGATACTTCCTTCTGAATTGATTTTTCAAATGACAGAAATCCTGTTCCTTGTGACCCTAAAGAGGAGGCAGAGGGTAGCTATACAGTCTGTGCTAGGGATTAAATGTAAAAGCTACTTTTCTGTGTTGGAACTTTATAGGGATTGTGCAGTTAAATAATAGGATTTCCCAGGCACCTCTGAAGTCTTGGATTCTGTTTTGTAAGCTGATATTTTGGGAACTCCTATGCCCTTAGTGGTTGACTTATTACCTTTTTCAGCTTTGTATCCCTAGACTTGCATGATGGATACCTCCATCATGGGTTCCATGGTGGGTTGCAAGGATTTCGTGTCAGTCACTGGAAGAATACTGCCAGGTTAATGGCAACAGGTCATGCAGTGGTGGAGTCAGTTTGTCTGGCTCTCATTTAAAGTCAGTCATCTTCAGTCCACAGTTGCCCACACTTAGAGCCTGAGTGTGGATAACACAGTCTTCAGTCCAGACCTGGATTCTTTACCTGTAGGTTAGCTTGCTGTAGTTCTTTCAAATGCAGACTTTTGTTCAACTTTATTACATGCACATATCATACATTTATTTTTACTACTAAAAATGTAAATGTTTCAAACCTAGCATGTATTTTTAAACAGCTTTGATTCATGTGCTTTTCCTTTCCTGGTTTTGAAATGCCTCTAAAAGCACTTTTGTCTTGTGTAACAACTTAAGAAGTTTTCACAACCTTTGACAACTTTTTAAGAAAGAAAGCTCAGGACTTGAAATTTCATTAATTTATTCCAGGTGAGAAATTAGTAATATTAGAACCAAGTGTACTTTCTACAGATTAAGATGAACCTGCAGGGGGAGTTGGGGAGGTCAGGCTCACCTGAAGAATGTGGAGGTTCTAGCAGGTACACCTTGTTTCTGAGCAGAGGACAGGAAAAAACATACTAGCAGGCAGACTTTTTAAGCAATGCATCTTTCTTTAGAACTGTGTGGGGTGAGAGTTTTTCAGACACTGCAATTAACTACATATAAATCAGATGAGAAGATACTCAGGGCTTTAAAAAGTGTTCAGTGTCATTTGTGATGCCTGCATCTCCCTCAGGTCCTGCAACATACCAGTCAGCTCATCACTGAATGTTTTGAATATCCCTTCAAACACCACTGGCCCTCTGCACTAGGCACCTGAATTGCTTTGAGAAGTGGAAGAACTTGATCTAGAAACTAGTGGATAAAACTCTGTGACCTAGTTTTGGCAGGAAGGCTGATGTAGGTTATGACTCTCTGCTACGCCCTGCTATAATGACTGGGTGCCCTGATTAATAATGCTGTGCATGTGAGCACTTATGCTCTCCTTATGACTGTTCCAAGAAAGCTTTAGTCAGGCTTGTCAGTAGGACATTGCAAATAACCCTAGCAAAAGGTTAAACCATGGGTAACAGTCTAGTGTTTCACTGGGAGAGGGTGAGTGACTTCTGTCACTTGTGAACCAGCTGACTATGATCACACTTCATTCTGCATCAACTTCCTTCTTTGTTGATGCTCTTCATTTTCCAGAGCTCTGACTGGGTTAAACAATAAACAGGCCTCTACCCCCAGCACCCTGTGCAGCTCTGCTGACTGAGTAGTTCAACTTCTTGGACATCAGTGTTTCAGCCCCATGGCTTGTCATGAGGTGACAGCATGTTTGCAAGGCTCCTAGAGGGTGTGGAGGATGTGAACTTCAGGATCGTTGGAGTTTAAGTGGTCAGTCTTGCTGTGGGATGTAGATAGAAGGGGTATTGCATACATCCTGTGTCTGGAGCACAACAGTATTCCCAGCTGGAGCACAGTATTTTTGGAAAAAACTCAGCAACTGTGAGAACCACCAATTGGGTCTTCAGTGCTGTCTAGAAAATGTATTTACTTTCTCCACATGTCCATTCTCATTCCCTCTGCTTCCATATCACAGCTAAATTCTTAACCTCTTGAGTTCTCTAGGCAATTTCCAGTCTCTGATGCCCTTTCACTTAGCTTTTGGTAATGATGTCACATTACTGCTTACATCTTTTTCAATAAAGCATGTTAAGAACGTTTCAGGGCAAAAATAAGAGTGGCATGAGTACGTAAGAGCTCTGAACAAAGAAGAAAGGTATGAAATATTTACAAAAGGATAATGTTCAAGTTAATGTTCAAGTAACAGCAACATGATCTTGCTTTAACAGTATGGATTTTTTTTTTTAATAAAAACACAAGTATAGCACTACAGCATTTCCAGACTGCTTTGAAGCCTTTGATGCAGAGCCCCATCAAACCAATTAAGCTGGAAGTGCTACGATTTGGTACTGGAATACAGACTAAAGGAGAGCTGCATAAAAAGGAAAGACCTGTGGAATGACGGCAGAATGCTGCAGCCCCGAGATCTGACTATAAGGTTGATCTTGATGAGTTTGAAGGGCAAAAGTAGCATTTATGAAAGCCAACCTAAGCTGCCCATGTTCTGTAGTCAGTGACTGATTCCCCCAGCCTGTAGTATTAAAGAAAAACACTTTAACATGAAGCACAAACCCATGAAGATGAAGGGTAAAATGTTTGCATAGGGGCTGTGTGAAAGAGCTGCAATAATGAATCGAATGCTGGTGATGGGCTTAAAACGTGACCCTGCAAATGCAGTTCCTTGACGTGTCAGCAGAGGGGCTCCTAAGGCAGTTGGAATTAGGAACTGCGTTGCTCGGCCACCAGCACTGAAAGAAAACACACACACAGTGGATGGACTAGAAACAATTGAATTATCTTTACAAGTATTAGTAAATTCAGTTAAGGAAGGGCTGAATGACCATAGCATCAGCTCCCTTTATAAATTAGTAACGAAGCTGGGGTTTCACTTCCTGTTGGAAAGCAAAGATGAAGTAAAATTCATCAATTGCACTGCCCTTTGTCTAGATTCCAAACGCCTGAAAGGAGGTCTGGTTTTATGTTTGCACTGACACTTCTGAAGTCTTAAGCACATACTTTTGCTTTACTGTAGTAATTAGATTACAGAACAAATTAGAAATTATTCAACTAGGCAAAAATGAGCTAGGTCTGGTATTCTAGCATTTAAAAGTAGATATAGGGAATGCTTCTTATCAAATGGTTATGACTGTGGAAAGGACTGAGGGAATTACAAAACCAGATAATAAATTAAAAATTCCACTGAAATTAATGTAGTAACTCCAAAGACTTAATTTTATTTGTCTGTACAGCAGAGGGGAGACAATCCCAGTTGCACTTAACTATCTTAATTTCTACAAAGTAAGGAATTACAGTTCTATGAAAGAATTGTTTCCATAACTCTTCAAGTCAAATCCAGTAATATTCCACCAAATAATACAATTAGGAAAAAATAAAAATGTTACTTCAAATCACTCTCCCCTGACCCTCAAACACAGTAAAAAATGAAACAGCCCTGTTACACTCTTTTTCAGGTGAGTAGCTAGTAAGATGACTCATTAGCCATGGATTGCCGGAGTTGCCTATGCCTTGGAAACAGTTTTACTATGTGAAAAAGAAAAAAAAAAACCCTTATGGCCACTTTAACATTGCATGTCAGAATAAACTATTGCTTAAGAAAATAATCTGTTCCAAAGTAGTTACACTTTCCCTGATGAGTTGTTCCCCAGCCCCCAACAGACCAATGTGCAGTTCCCACTGTGACTTTTCCTTACCTGTCACCATCTCCCCTGTGCCCAGCATGAGGCACTGGTGCCAGCAGTAACCAGAACAGTCAAACCCCACACATCAACCCTCTTCAATGGGGATGGGTCTACAAATTAAGCCCGAGCAAGACTGAACAATCATTCAGTGACTTTAAGAGATGCAGGCTTGTGTTTCCTGATCCTTGTTCTAGTTTTCCTTACAGCAGTGTAAGTCAGGAGCCCATCTACTGAAGTCAGCAGATTTACCTGAGTGGACCTGCAGAAGTGACATGGCAATAGGACCAGCCATCCTGCACAGGACCCTCAGAGCATTTGAGCCTTCAGCTAAAGTTATCTCAGAGATGCCCCAGTGCCTTCAGCTGGGCTTTTGACCAGGCCTCTGTACATCTGTGCAGCAGGATCAAGTTCTGAAAATAGCTGTAAAAATGCAGTTTACAGTCTGCTAAAATGCTGTCTTATAGTTTTTCCCTTCTTTATACAACCTTAAATGATTATCAAATGCTGCTAAAACACTGCAGACAGGTTCATAATAATAAAAACCAAGAGCCAAATTATTGCTAACTTCAACTTAAAAGCCAATTTAATTTTTTTTTTTATATTTATAACGGCAAAATTACTTTTCGCTATTTTCATTAAATCTTCAATTGCACAAGCTTCATTACGACATGCTAGAAAAAAAGGAACTTTTAGAGAAAAGGGTTATGGATGGATACTTCCATTCTGTCCATGTTTCCTGCAGCTACTCTCCTTATACAGCCTATTAAGGAAAGCATCTGCAGCTCATGGTGAGCTAATGACTGACATTTAGAATACTCATTCTATTCACTTCTATACAGTTATCTAACCACAACTCCTTTGAAGCCTATTAAAAATTAATGGAGTGTACAAAACCTGAAATTTCTAAACTAGAGTTCACATCAAACTTCAAAATAAATACAATTTAATACAAAATTTTAGAAAAAAACCCCTGAACTTAGAATTGCACTGATGCAATTGCCTGTGCTAGTAATTAGCTATTTCAGAGAGCTCTGTGTGTACCTTAAAATGACTCAATATGTGATTTTCTCTAAATCTGGTTACAAGTGCTGGAAAAAGAAAATACTGTCTCTACAAAGTGCTGAGTTCATCTTACATGAGCCAATGTAAAAAATCAGGATGTTTAAAAGCTTCTCAACATTTTGCAGGGTAACACCCAAGACAGGTTTAGAGACTGTGATAATCTTTATGAAAGAAACTCAGAAGTTACAACAGCTGTGACAAGGTGGGCTTCCAGCACTGTCTTCTCTGAAGTCTCCTTTAAATGATAGCATCATGTTCATCACTGTAACAGAAACATAGTAATTAATATTCTGCACAAGCAACAGTCAACATGAGAAAGAGCCACCCAGATTCTGCTGAGAAGGTTATTTTGTGAGCAGAGGACGCCTTGCCAAGAAGGAGTAAGGACACGTTGATCTGGGAGTTACAGTCCTCTCTGAGCCAAGTCTGAAGTTAGCTGAACAGTTTTGTTTTGTCAACACTCCTCCAGCTTCACTGGTCTCATTAACACCTTGTCTTTCATATGTCATTCATGTATACTTACATCAGCTGTTGCTCAGACCTGTTTATCCTATCTGTCTTACCTATAACCAGTAGTAAAGTTAATCAAAGCCACCGCACAAGCTCAGCAGCAGGTTCCCTTTGTTTTGAAGATGCTGTTGATGTGAATTTTACAATGCCCATTGTTCTAGACTGCATCACAAACACCACTTCAGGTAAAGGTGCAGTAGGGACTGCCTTCATTCCATGACCAGTAAGGAGGAATCAAGATAGAGAGAAATAAGGCCTGAACACCAGTATCCCAACAGGTCTAATGACATCACCTCACTTAAAACAAGCTTCTTGACTGAGATGGATGACACTGAAGATGAAAAGAAAAGCAAGCTAGTTCTTAAACTAAATGTGGGTAGGTCCTGAAGCCTGGAGTAGAGCTGAGCATAAAAGCAAGTGAAATGGTAAGACAAGAAATTGGTAAGGATAAGAAACATTGATTAGAATTCACTATACATTAATGGCAAGGGGGAGGAAAACACCAAAGAATGAATAGACAGAGTCTAGGAAAAAGAAATCTTGCAAACTGCAGAAACTTTCAATGAAATGTTAACTATTCATGGACAAGCTAAAAGACAAGGATCCTTTTAAAAAGAATAGAATTATTTTATATAATAGATCAGAGAAAAAAAAAACCCACACAGAAGAGAGGCATAGTACTAATGAGGAATGGCAGAAGTGGTGAAAGACAAAACATCAGAGTTAAATCTCTTACTTATATTAATATAATGTACATTAAAGAAATGTATCAGAGTTCATTCTACCCATTTGGTTTTCCTTTTCCCCCTCAAGAAAGTAATAAATGGTCAAGGGACGACCCCTTGGGAACTTACATGGTTCTGTACTGAATGCCTCTTCTGGAGTGGTAAGTTTTGCATCCAATGTAGAGAATGACGAGGATTCCAAGAGTCAGCACAATGCCACCTACAAAACTGCCCACATCAAACCTGGAGGTTTTGACTATGACAGCCTCTGATTTTGATGTGGCTGAAAAGAAGAAAACAAAAGGCACATTTTACAGAGTTTGCAAAGTTGTGTTTTGAGAGACTACTCTACATCCTGCCCTCACCATTGATTTATCACCGAAAGACCCACTTAGACAACCAAGATCAACTGACAAGACACAAGCCAAGCACACAAACGTAGGGCTCTGGTTTTAAGTGCCATATTCTGGTGACATGGGCACAGCTGATCCAACTGCTTGCTGTCTCTGCAAGACCAACTGCTCCTTCTCTCCACCTCCCTTTTACCCCCCTGCCTTTTCTCTCCCCTGCTCTCCCCTCCTTCTATACATGGAGCTCCTGCCCTTCTTAGGCCAGTTTTTCATAGTCTCCATGAACCAATTTAACTCACAAAGGTGTCCTGAAATGAAACCAAGCATAAAAGGAAGCTGCTTTCATTCAGATGAGCATACTGAGTCATCCTGCAAGAGGGGTCCAACAGCCTCCAAGTCCGTCAGTGTAGTGGGAGCACAACACTTGGTGGCAATGAGCTGTTGGGATTGCTTTACCTCTCATGGAATTGTACCCTCACAGTCCCAAGTGAGATCAGCTCTGCAGCCTGACACAAACATTGACACAGACAACATGGCCTCAGATAAAGCCATAGCTGTTTTGCTGCTAGAACTGGTTACATCTGCTACAAACTCCCACCTAAAGACCAGTCTGTGCCCAGTTCTATTTGTATTAGCTACATGCAGAGTGTTACATGATCAAGTTCTTCAGGTGACACCTTCACCTACCCAATGATGCTTCACTGGTATGTGAGAACTCCTGATGTGTTCAAAAGTGCAAGCATGAAGTAATGGGAACACAGCCAGCCAAGTGCAAGGAAATACTGAATTCTGCACTCACTGTTTCTGTATTACCAGGTACAGTTGAACTGCAGTTGACAACTTTTACATAAGGGGTGACTTGTGCATGGTCAAGCTCTATTCTCTGTTAGGTTCATTACATTGCTAACAGAACTCAGTCTTTTTACCAAGCCAGTAGACATATTTTGCGATACAGGTCAGCTGTGAAAAAGGAAGTATTAGAGATGAGTTCAAATAAACTGCAGAAAGGAGAGCTGAACAAACACAGAAGTTGTATTCAAAATTGAGGCTTTCTCCTTTACATTGCTAATCTCCTTGCTGTGGCTGCTGGATAAGACCACTTGCACTTTCCTATCTTTTCCCTAAATCTGTCAGGCGTCTCAGTAAGCAGAGTGCTCAGAGCAACGTTATTGTATCCAGCTTAGTAATGAATTCCCACTTTAGTCTTGTTTTTTAGCATGCAAATAACTTCTTTCTTTTTACACTGCTGTAAAACTAACTGTTCTACAACCCAGCTGAACATGCATCCAAGCCTTTGGAGCTTCCTGAACTGTGAACTTACCTGTTACAGAAGTGGAGGAAGTCTTAGAAGTGGTCACCACTGTAATGTTGCCTTGTGGCGATTTGCCTGGTGAAGCTGTGGTGGGTGTTCCTGTCTGGTTGGTTTTGGTGGGCTGAGTTGTCAGGATCACAGACATGGTGGTGGTGTTGGGCTGACTGGTACTGGTCAGATGAGTGGTACTGCTGGACACACCTGGGAATTTTTGTGATACCACACAGAAAAACTAATCAGAATAAACAACTGTACACTCATTGAGTAAGACCACATTTATCATGCCCAAACAGAACGACAGAGTAACAATAAAAATGCCACTGCATGGTATCCAGGCTTGCATACAGACTTTCCTTTGGGAAGACCTAACTTCTGATTTCTGGGCCTCAAGGTCAAGAATTCTTTAAAGGAAAAGCTATAAAGAAAACCTGGATAATATATGATGACTTTTAGGTGAGTCAGCTTTTTTTTTTTTTTTTGTAAAAACTCAGTTCCATAGAATGATGCCTAACTTACAATATGTTAAAATGCAGTAAAATTCTGGATCAAGAGTTACTTTCTATTTGAAGTGCCTACATTTTCAGACAACAAAGCTTTTCTTATAAGAACAGGGTTTGTATGAAAGCACCACCCCCCAATTTTAGTAATGATTTGATCTTTCATTTGCTTTTGAATGAAACACTAGCATTACTAAGGTTCCATATACATTAAAACTTACCACAGAGAATTCTGTATTTATATGGTAAGGATAAAACGTGACAAAATTTCAACTAAAGTAAATGTACTGCTTAAGTAATTTATTTAGTCTTGCCAAGGTTAAAACAAAGGCTGGAATGCTTTTTCTCAAGTTTCATTGATGTAGTGTCTTTTACTTTACTTTTACTTAACACTTCCCCTTCCCTCCTCAGAAAACACTAATGAATTGTTCAGAAAAAAAATATCATTATACAAAACTCAAGAATAATAGAAATTGCTATTTATAGGAAAATCCTTAGAACTTTCATGAAAGGCAGCCAGATAGAATTACTGTAAAACAATTACTTATTTTTCTAAGAAGGAACTAACAAGAAACAGCAGTCTGTTATGCAACATTTCTCTAAGCAGACAGTAGGATGCAAATAGCTTTTATGTATGAAAACATAAAGGGAAACAGCTCCTTTGCAGCTGTCCACTTCTGCATTGTTTCTATAGTTTCACACAAGCTGGGCTCATTTTACACACCTCAAAAGCTTTTCAACATGGAATTTCAAATATCTAATTTATCTATGTTTTCTTGAAATTGTCTAAAATTAGAAAAATTGAAGGATAGTTTCATCTCAATTCTAGAGTAACCGTGATACTCAATTTCTGCTCTTTTTTATACAGCACTTAAAATGCTTCTGTAGAATAAAATTAATGTGTAAAACATGAAGAACTACACACAAAACTGTGTCTTTGCTAAGATTTAAGTATTACAGCTTCCAGTGCTGATATGAGCATCAAAAACTTAAAAAACCTCATCATTATAACAATGTAAACATGCAAAAAGAAACTAGCCTACACAGCACTTCTGAGACATTTAGCATTAAAACTACTGAAATACCAAAATACAGACTCCTTTGTAAATGTTGTTTGTTTTCCTGTTCTTTCATGTTATAACTGTATTGTGCCATAAACCCAGAAAACCCTTTGAAATGAGCATTCATTGAGGTGGAACAACTGAAACACTATATTAATTTGCTTACCTTGTTACAATTAGGAAAATTCAGTTCCTCTATGAAGCATGCGTAAAATACATCAGATAAAATTCAGGGCACATTTTAATACTGACAGGTAAAATTCCCCAATGGCACAATGATCCATAAATATCAAATAGTTCCTCATTGTAGGAAGTAAGCAAGGAAATGTCTACATGGAAACCATCTACAGTTACACGACATGAAACCACACCTGGTAAGTACATTCCTAACATAAGTGATACCAAAGACGGACAAATCTGGATGCAAGTGTCAAGCAGTTTTCTGTGGGTGGGTTGTTTCTGAGCTGAGATTTCCGAGTGTCAAAGAGCCTTCTGTTTCTGAGCAATACAATGGCTAACTGTTAGATGTGTAACATTAAAAAATGATGTTACACAAATTACGTTGCTATTCATTCCGTGGGTATTAAATTACCCTATGGAACACCTGAGTCATAATGAAAAAAATCCAAATCTATGAGGAATTCCAGCACATTTGCACATAACTTCCCCTCCCTCTCTTTTCTAGTAGCAATCCTTTTTTTTTTTTTATTTAATCAAGATTACAGCCATTAAAATCTGTCTAATCTCTAGACCTATCTTTCATGATGCACTTAGCAACAGGCATTTCAAAACATCATTGGGAGACTACCTGAGGCAGCTGAAGAATTTGGGAAGCTGACATGAATCAGGCAATAATCTGTTCTTCTCCATCTTTGAAAAACCTTACCCATACTATTTTACAAACAGAGTGAAGATGAAAGAATATTTGCTAGTAACATCTGTCCTTTTATTTCCCTAATTACATTCCCCCCAAAGATCAGATGGGCTTCATCAAACACTATACTAAATAAACCCGGACGACCCAAGTTATTTTTTATTATTTAAAAAGGATGCATGCCAGTAATATAGTTCAGGTTTATGATGCTTTGTTTTTAAAAGAGACAAGTATTTTACATAGTTTGCTACCAGTGTTTAAGTATTAAATAGCTATGCTATAATCATCAATTAAAAAAATATATAGCATATAGATAAGAATCCTTATAGCACTAAAGGAGTAGTAGCATATACTGCTAACTCAAAAAGAATGAGCACAAAACTCAAATTGTGTAAGCACTGTGCTAACATGCAAGATTATTATGGAATGCCCTTCCTAAAATAAATACTTTCTAATAAATACTTTCTCTTGCATGGAAAATGATTGAATGAAACAGACTTTTGCTTCCTTCTTCCCCCTCCCTTTTTGCTCCCCCAAAAAATAATGGCAAAGACTTTAAGCAAAATTAAGTAAGTACATATACCCACTAGTCTTTATTCTGAAGAAGTTGAGACAGACAATCAAAATACATGACCACTGTATTAAAATCTATGACATTTTTAATGGAAAAAAAAAACAAACAACAGAAGGATGAGAATCGCCAAACCTTGCAAAGCAAGGCACAGCTAATCTGTTGTTTATCCAATGCCTAGCAGTAAAGGGCTCAGGCCTCTTTTTAGTGTTATTATCCAAAACTAGTAAAACTCAGACCTCTCCAAGAAACCTGCAAGGGCTGGAGCAGAAGTCAGAAGGAGCACAGGAGCACAGGGTGGGTGAAACACTGTGGCTTCACACACTTAGGGGGATGGCCATAAGGTAACAAGGAGATTACAGAAATCTCTGGACTTTCCAAGTTAGACATGCTTGAACTGTTACACTGCAGGCAATGGAATGAGACACTGCACCACTTGCTTGCTATCAAAAGGAAAGTCTTTGCAAAGGTGTTTTTTTTTTCCTTCCAGTGAGTATTTTATACTTAGATTAAAAAAAACCAAGCAACTTCTGAGTGTGTTAACTCAGAGCTTATCTCGAAATTATAGAGACAAAATATAAGAGTTCATTAGAAATGAAATTACATAGCTGGGACTTTATGATCAGCATAAAATTCCACAAATACACAAAGCATCTTAAGAAGACACAACATTTCTGCCCTGCTTTCACACGGCTCTTAGCACAAAGGAGTCCCAGTTTCTAGCTTCTCTCAGATGCAATATTCTATCTGTGCATCACAGCCTGAACAACTGCATGACATTAACTCTTATCCAACCCTTACTAATGCAGTGAAATCTGCCTGTGCAAGTTCTTCCAGAAGATTAATGTTTTAACTCCCTTTTTTAACTTACTTTCAGTTGTTTTGGCAGGTTGTGGAGGAAATACAATAGTGCTAGAACAATGAAAACACACTCATGACAAATTGTTGCACTTGACTGATACTGGCTTAAATGGCACTATTTTGTGCTAGGAGCTCTCTAAGGATTATTTTCTATAGTGCAGGAAATGTCCTTAAGTTGTGCCAGGGGATATTAGGAAAAAAAAAAAAAAATTCACTGACAGAGTGGTTAGGCATTGGAATAAGTTGCCCAGGGAGCTGGTGGAGTCACCATCTCTGGAAGTGTCCAAGAGAAGCCTGGATTCGGCACGTGGGGGTATGGTTTAGAGGTGGTTATGGCAGGACTACACTGACAGCTGGACAGATGATCTTGAAGTTCTCCTCCAACCTTGATGGTCCTGTAATTCTATGAGTCTTTATCTAAAAGGAAATGGAGTCCTATTCTTGGAACTCAAACTCCCAGGATTTCATTAGACCCTAAATCTGTTTATTGTGAAATAATATTAAACCAATATGCACTGTTTGCTTAACAACCTATTCATCTTTACTTCATGAAAATGGAAGAAGCTTGCTTAAAGATGAAGAATAAACATTAAAAAAACCCTACTTGTTTCAACTCTTCCTTGAAGTTAAATTTTGATTCCTGTGTTTAAACGGCATCACATATGTAATTACTAATGAAGTATGGCACCTAAATTTGAAAAACAATATAGCTTCTTTTCAGAGTTGTTTTACATGTTGCTTCCCAGTCTTAAAATGGTAAAAACTGTCTCACATACCCACTTTTGATGGCCTGTTCTTTAGAACTTGGTATGATCAGGGTTAGGTTTGGAACTAACTTCTAGGTTCACAGTAATGAACAGATACATACCTCCTGTAGATGTTGCTGTAGATTGTGTGGATGATGCAGTGACAACGGGTGAACTGCTACTGTCTTTAAGGAAAAAAAAAAGCAACAAAAAATCAGTATTATTCACTTTAATTTTAACATACTATAATTAAGTTACCCACAACACAATACTGTCCTCAGGGTATCTGTGCTTGGAGACTACAGTTGAGAATACAGCAGAAAGTGGCCCATCCCAAAGTAGATGGTTTTTATCCCTGTGCAAAATGCTTCCAGATCTCAGTGCAGCAAGAATATAGTTAACACTGTATGCACAGCAGTGCCCAAATGGCTTGCATCTGATTCTTTACACATCCTCTGTTCATTGTCTTCAACTTCTATGTCATATTTTATTCCGTTTGCTGTAAAATAGCCATACTGACACTAACCTTCTTAATCTACTTATGCACTATGAGGGAAGGCAGCTTTGTATTTTTATTCCTCTATTTCAGTTCTATTTTCTCTCCCTTGATCTCTTCTTTCATTTTGTTGCATCTCTGTTGCAAACTGGGATGATACTGGGAATATACTGCAGTCAGATACTCTGAGAAACGTCTTACTGCATACTTAAGTTCTCTACACAAAAAAGTCCCAAGAATCTACCTGTTTCCAGACATAAAATGTAACCCAGTCTTAGTGGTTTTGCCTTTCTCTCCTTTGTTTCACTTCTCCTTTTCCAGTTCTCTTTTTCTTGTCCCTCCTTCCGGTCCTCCTTCCTCATAGGCTTCTCAGGCACGCTCCCACCCACTTCTCTCCACATTGCTATATGCCTCTTCTGTATTTCTCACAGATTACATGTCCCTTACTCCTGGCAAAGATCTACCAGGCTGTTCCTGGGAGTGTCACTGCCCATATCTTCCTCCCTTCATTCTGCACTGCTGTGAAAGCCCATTCTATGATCATTCCTTTCTCTGAAGTAAGTCATCTTTTACAGCACCCTCCTACACTGGCAGGGTTATGTGCCTTGCAGCAGCTCTGCTGCTCTTCAGCATGGCTGAAGAATAAACCATATAACCTCAGAGATTAAGAGGAGAGCAACAGAGCTACTGCAATCAAGAAGCAGACCTACACTTATTTCCTCTGAATGGATCTGCTGTTCTTACCACTGGAAAAGTCTAATCTAAAACTCTTTGTAATTGCATACATTATGAACAAGGTCAGGTTAAGAACAAATGCACCAAAGTTACATCTTCATACCAAAAAATTGTAGGGGGGGTGGAAATTACAGAGGGCATTACTTTGCTTTTTATTTGGTATAATCACAGCCACGTAGCCCCCCACACTGTGTACTGCACAATCAACTCTTACACTGACATAACTGGGACATTAAGTTGCAGATTTAATTGCCTTTGAGAAAGGGTCTATGATTGTACAATTACAAACACATTCTTTCTTGCATATGTTGACTTTTAGCCCAGCATAAGCCATGGATATGCCTGGGGTTAAATCTTTTCCACACAGGCCCAGTACTGTAACCAGAACACATCTTTGAGCTTTCCCCAGGTTTTAAGTGCTTACTTTGGCAGCCCTGGGACAGCTGTGGATGTGGACTGCATGTTCATACAGGTAAAAAGAGCCACATCTACTGCCTGGAATTTGCGAGTGAGTCAGTATTGCAACTAACACAAGACAGAGTGAGTTAATGAGCAGAGTATTGTTGGCTAACAGCAAATGAGATGACTGAAGTAGTACAGGGCAAAAATGACTCAAATGAAAAAATGCCTTGCCTTTATCTGGAGATCACTGAATTCTAATCTAGCAGACTTCTTGGTTCTCCTTTTAACTGCAAATTGACATTGTCAGGTGTTTCTAGTTCTATACACAGTATTTTCCCATTTTATTTCTCCTCTCTCCATTGCTCTGGGGTACCCAAGGATATGAGAATTGAATCATGTTTTACTGTTCCCCTTAAATCTCTTTAGTTGTCTTAGAATAGATGTGGCAATCAGAGTACCTCCCTTTTGCCCTACAGCTGCTCACAATTCAATAAAATAAAATAAAGGGCAAATTATTATAAGACAGTTTAAAGCACACAACAATACATATTGCTTTTCTTGATGCTACTGAGGAACAGTAACAGAAATGTCAAAAGTATTACCTGGCAACCTACTGCCTGGAATGGGAGTAGTGCCGTTCACGACTTCATTACCTACATTAAAAAACACAGGAATAATAAGATTGTTTTAGGTGGAAGAAGAAAAAAAGGTATACCATCTGCCACTTGCTTTGGGCATATAAATGATTAATTTACCATGGACAGAAGTCAGTCATGATGATGATATAAAAGCATGTTAGCGTAACAGCTTGCTCTGACTGCATTAAAAATGACATCATTTCTACTACCCAATCACCAAATGAACTGAAACGCCTCCCATCCTTGTTTTATCTTTTCCATCATCCCCATCCCAAGTTTTCATCTTCCTTGAGATGAAATGAGACCAAAAGAGGCAAAAAATCAGGCACTTTCCTTCAGTAATAACATCTGACCTACATCACCTACAGCAGAAGAGAAAGAACTTCTCACTTCTATCTCTTCCTGTGAAGTTTGCCAGGACTTTTCAGGCAGATAGGTGCTTCTCTGGACTTAAATGGACAACATGATACCACAATTAGCTCCACTAAGAAGTTACATTATTCACTTTGGGACTAAGGGCACGTTAATGCCTCCACTGAGCATTTGGAAGGTGGGGAATGGGACTGAGAAGGATCATACCCCCAAAGAAGTGATAAAATTTAAAGATAAACCACAGAGAATGAGTAGACTGACATTCATACACATACAAGAGGATCAGTTGTGGATTCCTCCTTTGATAAACAGTTTAGTTCTGATCACCTAATATCATGTAAAAGACAACCAAATAACCTGAATTGAGTATCACAGAAATAGGGCATTTTCTTCATGCTTACAAAACCTTAGTCGAAGTCTCAAAGTGGCAAAGTGTGCAAATACAAATGACAAAATAACTTCTTGTATCTCATGCCTACAATATCAAGACTGAGGGCAGCACTGCAAAGTACGTTACACTGTTTAATTAGGGAGATTAGGGAAAACAAACAAACAAAGGATAGGACACTGCTAAACTCAGCTTCCCCAGAAAGGACCCAATCCTGCAAAAACTGTTCTATATCACAGCAAGTTCCCCCACATTAAACAATGATATGATTGGGAAAGCTAAGTCACCACAAAACCGACATTACGTCCCTCTTCAACAGCACATAATGTTTTTTTTCTGCAGAGAAATTTTTTAACCAGCAGAAAGGGCTTGGAAGGTAACTGGCTAAAAGAGAGAGGCAGAAAATAGAGGTTGAAGTAAAGGCAGGACTGTATTAGTTTAGTTCAGATCAGCTTGGACTGCACACCTTGAAAGATGAGGACCGTATCCAGCTTAAAAGATGCTTATTTTTTTTCCTTCTTAAACAAACACAAACACTGGTAAGTTTCTTAGTTTGAATAAAATGCATTGGCTCCAGAATACAAATACTCCTTAAATGGAGCTTTGCATAAGCAAATTCCACATCGGAACACATGGCAGTGAATGGGACAAGGGAGATAAAAAACCATCTTAAAATGATACTATTCCCAAAGTGCTCTCTATCCTGAGACTGTGCCTTTGAATATGAAGCTGCATGTATCACTGCAGTGGCACTCACGATACTTCAGAGGCAGTAAGGACTCCTGGGTTAAGCAAAGCAAAAGGCACCACAGCTTTTATGCAGTTATGGCTCTGACAAGTAGAACCTCTCATCCCAGACCACAGGCTTCACAGTTCAACTGTCCAGAAGCAAAACAGGGAGGGGTTCTGGCCTTCTCCAGGAAGCAGAAGTGCAAGGGTTAGAAATCCACACTGACCCAGGTGTAGACACACATGTGCTAGCACAGGAAGGAAGGGGGGAGAGAGCCAGCAGCCAGCTGCAGCATCCTGTGCACAAGCAGAAGCAGAGCTCTTGGGGCCACAGAATCAGCTGCAAGATCGGGCCTATGACTCTTAAGCAGAGATTAACAAACTCTGTGTTGAGGTCTACTCTCCCTGTGACCCAGAAGAGAGGGGACAGAAAGAAAGGATCTCTTGTTTTCATTTTTCATGATTAAAAAGAACCAACACAAGGATATGCCCAACTTAAAAGTGGATCAGAGCAGCACAAACTGGAGAAGGACAGAGATGGCGGAATCAATATGATTTTTGTCTAACCCTGTTTTGCTCTGTTTAAGGTCAGGCACAGATGCAGCTAAAAAACCACAGAACCGTGGCTAGCTGGGATGTATCTGAAGGCAAGTGTGCTTCCTGTGAAAGCCCATCAGAGTCTGGCATTTTGAGTACTTTCAGGGCCCCTTGTGGTTTTGTTGCTCTAGTGCGTCAAGTCACGAACTGGAGATAATTTTGATACACAAACTTTCAAAAGGGCAAAATCAGTCCAGTTTCATAGCTGGAATCGAGATTTGTGCTTATGTGTTAAATAAATATGTACAGAGTGAGTGATAGGGGTAGCTCTGATACATGCTAAAAAGGAAAAGGACAGGAAGTTAAATGGACTTGATTTTGCCAGGTCCTGCAAAAATCAGCACAGTGGAAAATAGTCATTTGGAATCTGTAGTCTCCAGCTTAGACACATACCAAATTACTATTCTCCATAGCTGAACCCTGGTAGAAGGAACCTACACAAATGAATGGCAATAGTCAGTCAATTTGTTCACTCCAACCATGACTTAAAAGATAACCTCATTTCTAAGGACTCACACACTTTATGTCTAGTGTAGCTAAACTTTATGCTGCAGAAAATGTTGGTATATAAACCGTCATTTTTACTAAGCACAGCTTTATTCATTTTGGGGACATGGCAAAAGTAATATATAAAACTCCCTCAAAAGCAGCATGCTTTTCAAGCTTAAGGCATAGAAGGCACAGAGGGGAGTTTTATGTCCAAGTCATTCTGCTGTTGTTGGTTTAAAACCCCAAAAGCACAGAAGCACTGACAATGTGCAGTCCAACACAAAGATCACCCACTTGCTCAGTAATGTCTAAGATATCCAGATGAGGACGTGTTGAGGTGCTGGAATGGTTAAAGCAGAGATCTTAGAGCAATATGAATATAACCTCTTCTAAGAGCAGATGATACACTATAATCAAAATATCATGCCTGTTTTCAAGCCTGGAGGCTGCTGCTGGTGATGACTTTTTTTACTGTGAGTAGTTTTGTATACAAGTAACCTCTTGGAAGATGTCACTAACAATCTTTTCTCAACACAACAGGAAAGGGGTGGGGGCCACTTCCTGACAGGGAGAGGGGATTCTCCTTACTCAGGTACCAGGAAGCCAGATGGATTTTACATAAGTGTGGGAAGCATTTTTTCTAAACCGTATTATTTTGGTTAAATAACATTTCTTCCACTGACATGACTGACACATATAAATAAACTGTCCAGCAGAGTAAAAGAGCAGCATTATATTAAAATAAGCAGTCTGCACAAAAATATTAACTGGAGTGAGTACACATCTACTGCCACTTTCACTCTTTGCATATTGGAGTATTTGATGGGGTTCACACTTCCTCCTGTAGTGTTGATTAGATAATCACAAACGTCTGCTGAAATCAACACAATTCTCAGCAGTACTTTCTGGAAGTTTCTAAGTGGACAGAGGGAAAAACAAACAAACTATTTCAACAGCTACATTAAACTGAGCCTTAAAAGGTCACAACTTCTTTCAACAAATCATAACTGAGCTCCGGACAACCAATTCACGTACAGAGGAAGGACTACGGTTGAGTTTCAGGAGTTGCAAAAGATCACCCCTGCCCCAGGAGACAGCAGTGACTGCATTTTGAGTTAAATCACCACATGCACTCAGGAAGCAGCATGATAAAAGACAGATCAGTGCAATCTCATATCACATGAAATGATAGGCTATTGTTGTTAAATAGAGGCCATAAGACCTTAGCTATTCAATAAACAGGTTACTTGTTAACTCCTTTTAAAGGAACTTGCTCTTCTTTTTGGAAGGTAAAGCTGTTTACATTCCTCATTATATTTTGGAAGGTAAAGCTGTTTACATTCCTCATTATATTTTTTTTAAATCAACTTATATTACAACTTCACCAGATTAAACACCAGCATATTAACACTGCTGGACTGAGATTCCTCGGCTGTATTTACAACAGGTTAATTCCAGTACCCACCATCTTTTGGCTTCTTTACTTTGGAAAATTGTGTGGCACCCTGTGGTACACTTCAGTCTTCCGAAAAGGCAACCCTCGCAGCTCAGACCTGTATGTTTCTCGGGTTATATCAGTGCCTGTCAACGCTAATCCCCTGACTGTGGTGTTCTGAGCACAAGGCTGTGCGTTTGCTAGAATCGGCCACTACAAAGGGGCACTGCTGCGAGCGCCTGCCAGAAGCGCGACAAAGCACAGCGGCTGTCCCATCCGCACCGCCACCATGAGCCCGAAGCCCCTCGCCCCAAGTACAGGCCCAGAGGGGGCAGGGACTGGCCCTTCCCAGTCCGGCCCTGCCGGGGGCTCCCCTGGCCGGACTCAGCGGGGGCGGCCCTGCCTCCGGCTCCCGGGGGCGGAGCCGCGGCTGAGCCGCGCCCGCGCATCCCTGCGGGCGTGCGCACCCCCAACCCAAGCGCTCCTCGGGGATTTCTTCTGTCCTTGTTGTTTCTACTTAATAAACATCCCGAAAGTTTACCCCTTCTCCCCGTTTTGTCACAGCTCCCGAACACGCCGGCCGTGCCACCTGGGCTCCCGCTCGGGAGCAGAGCGCCAGCGACCGCCGTCCCGTCCCACTGCTGCGCCCCGGGGCGCTCGGGGACAGCCAGGGCGCAGCCCCGGCCCCGCTCCGGGACGAGGCCTGGGTCGGCCCAGCGGAGTTGTGGCGACAGTCACCAGGCAGAACTGCTGCGAGGGGCGGAGGACCAGCGGCTCGGACCGGCCCGGCCCGTCCCGGCCCGTCCCCCCGCGGGCGCTACTCACGGGAGCCGCGGGCGAGCAGCAGCAGCGCCCAGAGAGCGCAGGTCGTGCCGCCGAGGAGCCGCATGGCCGCGGAGGGGCCGCCGGAGCTCGCCGGGCGCGGTCTGCGCGCTGCCGGGCGAGGGGCGGGCCGGGGCGGGGCTGTGGGGCGGGATGGGCGCAGCGAGGTGGGCTCCTCTCTCTCTCTCTCTTCTCCTTCTCCCAGCGTTTTCCGGCGGGCTGGGCGGTGAAAGGCTGCGGTACCCGTAAGGGGAGACTGGCAAGCGGAGAGATGTGTGTGCTTCACCAGGTGCTACAGAGGGGACACCCGAGGGGCGTTCTGGCGGTCTGTGAGCACCTGTGGAAACAGGGCCGAGCTCCAGGAGCGCCGCCTGCGAACAGCGCTCACGGCTGGTGATGTCAGGCTGTTTTCCAAATACCATTCAACATCTGACAGCAGAGCCTCAACTTCTATCAACTATCTTCCTTGTTAATACTATCCACCTAACCAACACCTGGGTTCACTGCGCCCTCCCGAGGTGTCTGAAATTTCCCGATATACTTGGAAAATTGTGAAACTGACTACAAAGGCGATAGGGAAAAGTGAAAAGGAATAACTGTGTTCAGTTCTTTCAAAATTTTCCAGAAAACTTTTAACATAAAAGTGGTGTTGGGAATTTATTTTTCAAAGGGAATTTGTTACTATGTTCTTAAGAGTGAAAACAACTTGAAAAATATTTATCAGAGGAAAGAACTATTTTTAATGTAGATAATTAAGGATCACCAGCAAGGCCACAGTAGAATATTTCGCATGTACTACTACAGTTATGTTCACTGCAGCACAACGATGTTCCCATGTTAAACCACATATCTGAGCCAGAGTGGGTGAAGTGCCTCCCCTGAGAGCTCACAGGCAGGTTGTGAAGCTGTACTCAGGTAGCTCACTTCCCTGCAGGCAGACATGCATTCACTCTGTAAGTCTCAGCAAGTAAGTGGTGAATTAAAATGGTGGATATATATTTTATTCTTTTTTTAATTCTAGCCTAATTAGGCCCTTCAGTCTGCATTCAGTGAAAACAGCTGCATGCTTTGTACTTCCAGCATTCTCTTACGCCTTTCTTCTGCAGAGCTTCCTGTGTGGTTTTCATGACTAAGGTACCCAAGGATCAGTATGCTCCTTTCTACTGTGAATTTTCTGAGATGATCCTCCAAAGCTTTTCTTTATGATGGTTGTAGGACTAGTATCTCCAGCTAGCCTAATTTCAGAAAAGCTTAGAAATACTAGTAATCCATATGTTACTAAGTATAAGGGCCTCTGGTTACAGAGGCAAAACTTATAGTGAGAAAAACAATGGTAATTTATTAAACTAACATACATTTAGAGGTTATATATCTATATAAGATATATCTGTATCTTTAACATATCTAAGTCTTTCAGCTCTTGCACAACTCCAGTGATCGTCAGGCTTAACCAGAGTGGAAACAATTTATTTGGGAACATCCTAATTAACATTGTTTAACTTGTGTATCTGCAGGAAAAGAGTAGTTAAGATAGATGGAACAAAGAGCAGTCATGGGATTGTGGGAGATAGGAGTGTAGCTAACCTAGAAGTGATGAGTTAGCAGGTACTGAGGCACAGTTGCACAATTGCCCAGGATCTTTGCTGTGTAAAGGCAGAGGTGCTGGAAGTTCTTGTGTTGATTGCTTTGTGTGGTCTTGTTTCATTCTGGTGTTTGTTGTTCTGTGGGAGGTGAATTTCTGGCAAAGTGTTATGGTAGCTGGAAGTTGTTCCTACACTGAGAAGGAAACATTCTGGTAAAACTTATTTGGTACATGGTGTAAATAATGATTTCCCATATAGATTCCCACATAAAGATAAGATTGGTGAGAGGAGTCTTTTCCCCCTCAATTTTGTATGATATCCAATGGCAGGGAGCAGTGAGAATGGGTCCTGAGGGTAACCACACCTGGTGCAGTTCCATAGGAGCTGACAGGGCAGGATGGTGATAGTGACAGGGTCCAACAACAGTCAAGGTGATGAGCTTGATCTTGGGAGTCCAGTTGGGAAAGAACAGCAGGAGAGGGCTTAGAAACAAGGCTATGTCATAAGTCTAATGTCACTCGAGTGGAAATTATATAAGGCTACCACCTTTGTCAGTCTGGAGTCCCTTTAGCAAAACCAGTCTCTAAATCAGGACAGCTGGGGATAGGCACAGCTGTACTGCAGCTCAGGCAAGAGGTGAAATAGAGCTGCTGGATGAATGAGCATAGACATGTGCATGGAGGTCACAGGTGAGGTTGATCAGGGCTTGTTATTACCAGTTTAGGCTTGCCAGAGCACTCAGAGCCCTGACAGGAACTGCCTGAAGGCAGTTCTTTCAGAGGTACAATCTGACCTCTTAGAGGAATGTCCTTGATTGGTAAGAGTTGTTCTTTCCTTGTTGAGGAAGATGTGTAACTTCTAGGACATTCACACAAGGATGATAAATTAAAGCCTCACAACAGAATTGTCAACAACCTAAACATCCTAAACATAGACATCTCAGATCCATTTTATCCATGAGATGACAAAATGGCTTTGGGGAGATGGTGAAGTTGAAACAAAACAGGTCCAGCATAGGGTTAACTCACAAGGATGATCAGTGAAAAACGAGAAACATCCAGCTTGAAGAAGGAAAACTATTTTTATTCACATGTGAAACCTGGTCATCAGGAAAGACCTACAAAGGCAAACCTGGGAACCCAAAATACCAATTCCAGTCAGTATTCAAAACGGTGGACTCAGTATTTGATCAGTAAAAGTTTTATGAGCACTGTAGTTTTCTGTACATCCCATCAGCTAGTAAGCCATTGTTGTGCCATGGGAGTTCACTGTCATCTGTCATCTCTCCTAGCTGACATACTTGATGAGCTGTCTTACTCTCTTAAGGAATGTTAATTTAAGTTACAACCACAGCGGTCACTCCCAGGCTGTACTTGGCTTGATGTCTGCTCTGTACAGATCTCACTTTTAAATTAGTTTTTATTCTCCACCCCAAAATGCCTTATTCCAAACATAATAGGTGACACCTTGCTTCACATCCCATGTAATTTTTATATTCTTAGATGTTGGAGTTAGAGCAACACTGCTAGCTTAGAGGAAAGTATTTCAATCAGGAAAAGACAGGAACATGCAACAGGTTTTGCAGAAATACTAGCAAGGGCAACTTTAATCCTTGCTTCTTGGCAACACAAAGTTAGCACTTGAGCTTTGTAGAAGGAGAGATAAGAATACAGGTCGATCAAAGTGTCAATCTCCTTAATACAGACCATTAGCAAATCTGGGTTTCTTCATGCAATGTTTTTTTTTTTTTTTTTTTTAAGTAAGGAATTAAGTTCTAAATTATATTGACATAAGCAGGATTAGCCATATTTTTTAAGAAGCAGTGGCCACATGAAGCATCAGCACCTTACAGTGTCCATTGCTAAAACTATCCTGACTTTCTTACCGATCTGTTGGTTTGCCTTTGCATTATTACAATTTCATCAGCTCAGAAAGAGCCTGAGCCCTAATTCTGGCCTTTGCAGGTCATGACTGACCTGCATGACTGCTGCTGTTGCAAGGAGTATTTAGCTCTCTTGTACTTGTACTGGAGCTGAGGCTGGCTTGTGCTCACTGAGTTTTTTTTAATTTTTGGTTTCTTCTCTTGTGTTTGGGAAGGAGGAGGAGGATCCTAGTGCTCTCCATTACTCATTCATCCATGGCTGTTATGAGCATATTGCTGTGTTAATTTTTGTGAAAAAAAGTGAGACACTAATCTGACCTCATTGCAAATTTACTAGAAAATTAATAACATCAAGGCCATTTACTGAGGAAAAAAAAATCAAAAATTAGACAGAAAGTGGTTTCAAATAGGGACCAGAAGAGTCTGCAGAAGACAATTCAATAAAAATTGTGCTTCCTTTATATTTCTGTTTCTGAATATATTTATATTCTGGAAAATAATACTTATCCTTTTTTCCCCAGCCAAATATTGTGTTGAATTTGGGGAGGGTTCCTACTTTTCCTTTCTTGAGCAAACACACAGATTGAAGAAACAGTAGATATAATAAGAAAACTTATATTTATTATTATAAGAACTAGTAGCAAAGTAATATTAAATTATGATTATGTTATTTAAAAATAAGTGGGGCAAGCAGCTTTTACTGATCTTGTCAGAGTCCAGAGGAGCTGGATAATGCAAATGGATACATTGCACTGACAGGGTGGCCAAGTAAACTCTTTGCTTTGGGATGGATGCTCTTAGTGGAATATGATGAAGTCTTGCTGCTACTGCTTCTGGCCTCTATTTGTACTGATCCTGATAACAAAAATCCTGAACCCAGTCTGATTAGGTCTGATGCAATTGTTAAGCTTACTAGGAGCTGTAGTATGTGTCGTCTCACAGGTTGGCATGTCCTTGCAACTAAAAAGGTAAAAAGCTATTTCAGTGTGATTTGGAAACATGACTAATATTTATCTGACAGATCTTTTTGCATCAGTCCTTCTGTTTTATCTCTTTTCTCAACATTTTGAGTGACATGAGGGTGTCACACTTGGCTTTGAAGAACATGATTTTTATGTACTTTTTTTCTATGCAGTGGCATTTCTGGGAGGGGTGTGCCTTGAAAAATCATAGCAGAGGGCAAGGAAAGAAAACAACAGATGGTTTAATTCCCAGTGTAAGTCTGTGAGTCTCCTTTAGACAGTATTCTCTTTCTTTGTGTTAGTTGCATTGTATTATCTGATTAGCAGTCTCTTTTAATCAAATATTTCTGTTATTCTTTTTATTCAAATAAAAATTAAAATAATCATAGAAATATGGCAAATAAGATTCAACTAAGCAGGAATTAAAAGAGTGCTGTGCCAGCTCTCATGACATAATCTACTGCAGAGACACCTGAATAATAAAAAATTGTTTTACATGCCATGTCAAAACTTAGATTGACTTTGGGAAGTTGTCAATATATTTTATAAAATACCAGTATTGTCTTGTTGTCATTGACTTAGATTTATGAGTTTCTGAGAATTCAAAGAGGGTTAAAATCGATATAATGAAATACTGGAGGAAAACAATTTAACTGTTTAATAAAGTCTGCCCTGGATTTCATGCACTATATGGATATATTGCAATTAATAAATCCAGAATAGCAGCCATATGCATCTTCAGATGAATCTATAGGACATTTCATGCCCAGTGGGTGTTTTCTAGGAGAAAAAATGTAAGACAGTGAAATGTTTTCCTTTAACAGCCTTATGTGAAAACCTGCAGAGACAGAGAAGAAAACATCCCAGCTGTGGACTTGAAATGAAATGACCCTGTCCTGAGGTCTGCATGGAGCCTACATGCCACAGGTTGAACTCTGCCTCCTGCCTCATCCCACTGACTCATGGCCCTTGCCACAGCCACTACCAACATTCTGCCCACTGTGACCCAGCCACCTCAGCACTGGGGGAGCCAGGGCTGATGAAAGGCCCAGAAAAATACAAAATTTCTTTTAAAAAACAGCTACATTAAAACTCCACAGTTAAAGCACTCAAAAATTCCCAAGATCAGGTTTTCTCTGCCGAGCCTGGCTTATTCTATCTGATCTTCACTAAGATCTCAGTCTCTAACATTCAGACGTCTCTTTTTCTATTTGAAAAAAATCATTATATAATTTTTGTATGACCAATGCATTGTTCACAGTCTTATCTAATAAGTTTGCTTTGCAGTCCTTTTGCTTCCTTTAAAAGTGTTTGCTGATTAGTAAAAGATGTAATTGTTTTTATTTTTAAATAGCCAAGCTTTCTTGATCAGCTGCAAAGAATTCTTAACTTTAGACTGTATTAATTCAGAGCTTAGCACTCTGTGACAGTGCATTACAAGGAAGGCAGCATTGAGCAGTCTACTTCAACCACAGGGCTGCCAAGTTTTTCCTTTTTTTTCATAATTTTTTATTTTTAATGTTATTGAGTATCTTGAAATAAGATGGAATTTCTAATAGGTTTCATATATGTTCTTGTTTATTCTTCTGTTGAGGAAAAACAGTCAAGAAAATGAATCAGTCCTGGTATATAAAGTGCAGACCAAACTCTTTCTGAAAGCAAGAAATACTGTTTGTGAATTAGCAGCTGAAAAATCTGTAAATTATGTCTGCCATAGAGTTCCTTGCTTTCGTAATGGCAACTATGGTATTCTCAGAATGGATGAGTATATTATAAATATACTCATATTTATATATATTTATATATTTATATCAAAATATATTGCACTGCAATATATTTTATTCAAATAGATACAGTGGCAACGTTTTACATGTGAAGTGCAGAAGCTACAGGTGCCTGGAGGAATGTCAGTCAAGTTGACAAAAATACTCTAGACACAGGATCCTTTTTAAAAGCAAGTTCCTTGCTTTCAGTATTTATGGTCTTAAAATGCTTTCATCCACTTCAACTGATCCCTTTTTCCAGATAGCAATTATGACTGATGTCTTTTAAGCAAAGACTGCAGATATGTCTGTTGTTGCTATGAAAATGCAAGTGAACTAGGGCACTGCTGCAGTACGCTGCAATGTGAGTCTTCATTTTGTAAATGTTTTAGATTCCAGAGGATTTACTTCTGTTTCTCCTCATATCTACCATGATAGTAAGATGAAATAGTTATACTGGAATTAGTTTGGTCAGGCCATCATTTTGTTTGGCAGATTGGGTCACCTTTAGGGGAATTAAGAGTTTGTGAGCTTCAAACTCGTTTGGGGTTTTGATACAGTGCTCGTTGTGAGCACCACAATATTGACGCACATGGGCCAATAACTGTAGCAATGACACAAAGTAGCTGGAAAACACATTGTCCTCAACCAGCCTGGTGAAATATCAGTCTTTGGTCCTGAATCGAAAAAATGCGCTGCAGGATTCAAGAAGGCAAAATCCAGTATCACAAGAAACTGTTTTCCGTCAGTAACTCTTAGTACTTTGAGACAGCTTTTCCAAATATCTGAGCTTTTCACTGTGGTTGCCTGTACATCCATCTTCTCTTAATCTCACTTTTTTCATTTAAGTCTTCTGCTGACACAAATTCCTGGGAGTCCTCTGAGGCTAAATGACAACAGTCATTTTTGACACCTATGGGGGGCTCAAAGGGTTTGAGGTAACGACTGATTTCAGTGGAATGTACGAGATTGAATTAACAGCTCTTCTTGCTATTTAGATATTGATTGACAGGGCCCTGTTCTTGCTTGCCTGACAGTATATTAGAGCCCAGTTCTCATTAATGGCTGATTTTTACTTTTTTCTGCTTGCTGTAGTGTTTTGCTGGTTATCATCTGACTACTGTGCCTGGGAACAGTTTGATGACAGCAATGGAAACGTGTCTGGGCTGGCAGATGGCCCAGGCATTGCTGCTGTCTGTATGGCTGTGCTGGACAGGCTGAAACTCCAGTGGGAACTTGAATTGAAGGGACTGTGACCTGTGGATGAATCCATTCAAGAGCAGGACACCCTGAAACACCTGTGGCCATGGCCAAGTCCCCAGCAGAACATATCTCAAAGCATCTATGGCAGTGATTATGGAAGGGATTGCAGCCCATGCTGAAGCAGGTACACTTTGAAGCATCTGTGGCTGTGGATGATGCACATCAGTTTGGGAATGCACGGTTTATATAATCTGATATCTGAAATTGAATTTGAAGTAATTACAAGGATGGTACTTTCTCTTGTGCTTTATAGATATAGCCTAAAAATGAAGTGCCAACAGGGTATAATGTAACTCTCACAGTTTGTACCTTTCTGATAGCACAGATTACGAGGTAATGTTTCTTCTTCAACTTTTTAAATTACTGCTTGAATAAAAAATGCATTTAGGCACTTAAAGTTTGGTTTATAAAACTTCTGGTTACTTTTATGCTGGTTCTTTGCATTATTTGCTTGGTAAAATAAAACTTTGATCTCATGCATGATAAATGGGATCAAAGATGTGAAAAAAATGTGGTATTCTCGGAATGGGCGAGTAGATTGCACTGCAATATATTTTATTCAAATAGATATAGTGGCAACATTTTACATGCAAAGCGCAGAGGCTACAGGTGCCTGGAGGAATGTCAGTTAAGTTGACAAAAATACTCTGGTTACAGGATCCTTTTAAAACAATGTGTTTGGTCTGCTCAGGCACTTCCAGGGTATTCACACTGAAGTTCTTGCTAGGTGATTTTTTACATTGTAGATAAACTAGTGCTGAAGTACCACTTCTAGCATGTAATTAATTTGTGGGAAAGGGGTGAATATTATTTTTTACTGCTTCCTCTTCTGTAATAACAAGGAGGCCAAACAAACAGAGCTGAGGGCCAATCATTTTAGATACCATATAAGCATGATGAAAGCACAGGTAACAACTGAAAGATTTACAACAGAAATTAGAGCTAAGAGATAGCAGGTTAATAAAAATTTCAGGATGACAGCGTGCAAAGGTTAGGATTAGTGCTTTAAGTGATAGGTATGCTGGATTCCTGAGCACATTTTTGTTGAAACCCAGTGTTAAACCAGAATATGAAGATGGGCAGTGTAATGGGGGTGGAATTTGTGTGGGCTTTTCTAAAGATTGCATGAGAGAACATGGAGAAATGATTGAGCTGACCTGGCAAGCAGCTTAGATCTGCACAGCTGGCAGATGCTTCCAAATAGGTGGTCTCATTCCTGGTTTTACCTACAGGGAATGTGTACAGAGCATCCCACATCCACATTTCTGCACTGTAGACATCATCTTGTGGGAGCAAATAGGTCAGTGGAAAGTACTGACCATTAATTATCCATTCTCTTTTGATGATGATTTACAATGTGTATGAACTCTGAGCTGTTGTAACTATGGTAGTAGCCTGATTGTGATATGATACAAACACTCTGCTTTATAGCCACAGCAAACATGAATAAGAGAACTGATTTCTTCCTTGATCATATTTCTTATTATAATATAGTATTCTATTCACTGTCAAATTAAAATTATATCTTTTTGAATCAGGACTGAATGATCCTGGAAAATGGTTTGGAAAATTATCTTGAGGGGAACTCTTAGTGGTTTAGTTTTATTTGCAAAGTTAAGGCACACTTAAAAGAATATTGTTCCAGTATTAGAGTAGTGTCAGCAGTTTGACTTCTGCTCAAATTATTACCTAACTTTTTGCTCCCAGGAGGCAAAAGCTTTAATATTTTTATGCAAAGAATCAATCCTCATTCCTATTTCTGGCAATGAATGTATGAATGAAGAAAATAACATAACCAGAGAGAAACAGTTAAATTCAACTCATTATGATTCTTTCCCACCTCTTCTACTGCTCTTTCTATCTGTATTTGGAACCTGTAGAAAATATTACAAGAATTTTGAGGCAAAAATGTCTCTGCTAAGCCAAATCACCAACAACAGCACCATTATTATATACTTTTCTATTTCAAAACAATGTCAGTTCATACTGCATATTCCCCCAAATATTCAAAAATAGAGCAGCATTGGGAGCATTAAAGTAATACTAGGAAATCTCTTAATGTATTTTGTAATATTTTTCCCTTTCATCCTTAGCTGCTGTGAGTTGTTGTAACCATCTTGAGAAAGAAAGGCTCTGTTAGTCATAAATACTATGATTATAATGGGAGTGATTCCCTTTAAGGAAATATGAGACTGTACCGATTCAGGCTTTTCCTGATCCTCTGTCCAGTCACAAATGACAAGAACATTGTTTTTGATCCTTTACAAATCTCATTTTTGTAAAAATTCTTTTTTTTTTTAGGATACCATTCATTTCAGAGCACTGGTTGAACTTGGAGTGAATTAATTGTCTAAAGTAGTATGCAATCAGGAGCACTACCATGATGCTGTCCTGTAATTGAAAATAAAAGATATTTAACATTAGAGATTGAGTTTTACATTCAGGATTTTTGCACCAACAGCTGTTAATGGAAAGGCCTTCTCATGCTCTTGGCATTCCTGTCAGTATGCTTACTCATACTATGTTCTGTAACTCATGCCTGAACTGTGTTCATTGGTGTAGAACGCAAACTGCTTTTTTGGCGCCACCTTACTTTGATCCTAGATATCTCTGCTTTGAGGCAAGAATTCATCTAGAGAAAGCCCACCGTAGTACCACAGATTCCTTTCAGCCTCATTGTGGCCTTTGGAACAGGGTGGTGTGCCTTGGTGGTGGGACAGTGATTCTGAAAAGAACTTGAAATCTTGGTAGATAAGTAGATCCAGGTGATCTTCTAATGCGAGGCAGTCACTAAAATGTTAGATGCACTCCTTAAACAGCCTTTGTAGACAAGATGCTTCCTTTTCCCTACAGTAAGTCTTGCAATTTTAGCACAACTGGGGAAATTTAGATGGATCCTTCCTTGTTATTCAGGAAAAGAGTGAGGCACCATTTACCACCATACCCTCATGCTTAGTAGCTGTTAGCCTACATAAATAGATCTAAACATTTTAAAGGACATTTATGGATTTGGGTCACCACAAACATTGAATAGACTGTGTTAATGAATTCCATAACTGAATTGCTTGCTATGTAAAAATGTATATCCCTCTTTACGTAAAATATTCCAGAACATTTACTTGGGATTGTGTTGCTTTTTGAGTTGCAAGAAATACTGACTCTCTCACCGCCCACAGTACAGCAGCTCTGTCAGAACATTTCATGCAGCCAAGTAGAAGACCTCTAATGTTTTCTGTTTCCCTGATGTGGATAGATTTCCATATTTTTCTGTATATCTGAGCAGCCTACTGCTTCTCTCTTTGATTCCTGTTTGATTGTCTGTTAACTTTGTTTTTAGGGCTGATAAAAACCTGTAATAATTTTCACCCCTTAATAATTTTCCTCAGCCTTCTCCAGCTAACAGTGATTACCTGTAGCTCTCTGGCTTGTGGTGGTTCCTGCTGTAAAAATAGGCAAAACAGATAACATTTTCTCTAGTCCTTTGCTAAGATTTTTACTCTAATAGATGTATCCGAAATAATTCCATTGATGTCAATGGAACAACTTCATACTGGCATTGCTGGAAAAGGTATCTTCAAATGCTTAAATTTGACAATTAAAGATTTGGGATTAAATTTGCAGTTTACACTGTGAAGAAAAATTCAAGAGGACATCACTGGGGCAGGGCATACTTACACTTTTGCATCTCATTGGGTCTTTCCCATCGCATATCTGTGGACTTTTTATGTGTGACAGCTTTCACAAGCATTGCTAAGGCTGCTGATGTCATTGATTTTATTTTTCTGAGATCTTATACCCTTGTTAATACCAGGTATAGCAGGTATTGCTTTTGCCCTCTCACAATATCAGTCTGTGTTGATGGAGTGGGCTCAGGGTACCTAAGTGACTGGGTAAGTGGCCAGAATAGCTTTTCTAGATAATGCAGGAGTAGAGCTTATCCTTTAAATGTGCACGGTCAAAGGACCCATGCGAAATGTTAACGCGTTTGAGAATTCATTTGCTGTTTGTTGTACTATCTGGAGCAGCAAGGATGCATTTAAAGATCATTTTATTTAAAAGAACAGTAGGAAAAGCAGGCAAAAAAGTCAAATACCCAACCCACCAAAATATGCTGTGGTGAGCCTTTTTTTCCTTTGGTATGGAAAAGGAGGGATGAGTTGCCATTTGAGTAACATAAGGTGCCTAGATGTGTGTTAGAGAGAGCATGTAAAAACTGACACAGGATGCAGTGGGATAAAGGGAAGAAGGAAGTTTGCTAAATCTGCTGTGGTCCCCCATTTCCCCCAGCGATGGCATGTGTGGTAGTACCTGCCCAGCTGTGTGCTTGCAGGCAAGACCCACTTTACAACAGGGTGCAAAGCCAGTGCAGTTTGCTGAGCTGTGCCACTAGGCGGAGGCAAATGCTGCACAGTTCACATCTGCTTAGCGGGGTTAGGTGTGCCGATGGCAGCGCTTTTCCCCAAAGGAGAGGTCCCCTATGGGAATGGAAAGGCAATAGGAGCTCAACAAGAAGTAAAATGCTGCTGGCAGCCTCATCAGAGGCTGTCTCTGAGGACAAAATTCCTGGCTTCTATTTTATTTCACTTGCTGTGGTGATGCTAACTTGGTGCTGCTGCCTCTCTTGAGATGGATCCTTCAAGACACAAAGGTGCCTCACTGCCACCTATGCTGGCCCTACTGCTGGCCAGTCACCTCATGTGGTCACAGGAAGCTGTCTCCCAGCTGTGTCCCATTGCCAGGACAGTATTCCTAGGAATACACTTCTGGGTTCTATTGCATTTGTCTCAGTTCATAAGGGTGTTAATTGCACACTAGAAAACAAACCTGCTACTTTCAGCCAAGTATTTGTTCTCCTGGCTTCATTTGGTAGAGTGCCTTCTCCAGCACTGTACATGAATTGTTCTGTGTGGCCTTAGGAGTGTTTTTTTTTTCTGCACAGTCTTTGATAAAGCCTGTCTTCTTTGGCTGTTTTCTCTTTTTGAAGCTTGAGCAAGTGACTTGAGCTTGATAAAGAGCATGGTGTGTCTCTGTTTTGTGCTTTGTTCCCCGTGGGGACTTTGGCCAAGGGAACCGGGGGTACTTTCTGTCAACACTGCATCTTTCCAGGACCCCCAAGATCAACCCAAGTGGATTGAGCATCCACACAGTCTATAGAGCCCTTCTTCATAGCCTTTAATACAGATTGTATCTGACCCTCCATGCTGCGGCTTCAAGATTTTTCTCACACTTGAAGACACCTGCGCCATCAGAATAATGTCCACACTTAGCACCAGCTACTTCATCTTTGAGCGTTGTGTGGAAGAAATGGCTGGTAAGTGATGGGAGCATTTTCAAACTAACCTTGATATTGCAGTGATGCTTTGGGTGATGCTCAGCAGCCTTTACATTCAGTGAGGACCATTCAGCTTCTCACAGCATCCCAGCAATGAGAAGGCTGGGATGTATAAGAAGCTGGAAGGGGACACAGCTGGGACCCAAACTGGCCAGAGAGATATTGCATACCACAGGATGTCATATTTGGTATATAAACTAGCGGGAAAGCTGGCCTGAGGTTTCTGCTTGGGCACTGCCTGGGCATTGGTCTGTGGGTGGTGAGCAACTGCATTGTGCATCATTTGCTCTGTATATTCCTATTCCTATTTCTCTTCTTCTTCTTCATTTTCATTGTCTTCTTCAATTTCATCTTCTTCTTCCTCTTCTTCTTCTTCTTTCTCCTCTTCTTCCTTTTCTTCCTTCTCTTTTCTTCTACTTTCTTTTACTGTCTTCTTTTTGAGGTTGTTGTTTATTGTTATTTCCCCTTCTTTTTCTGTCTTATTGAATTGCGTTTGTCTCCACCCATATATTTTACCTTTTTTTTCTGCATTTCTCTCCCCATCCCACTGATGGGAGTGGAGTGAGTGTGGTGTTTGGTTACCTGTCAGGTTAAAGAGTGTCAGTCCTTTTTGGACCACGCAACACGAGGCAGGAAGGGTTGAGATAACAACAGATCTGTCCAGAGCTTGTTAAACCAAATTTTTTGTAAGCATCCACTGTATTAGTTTAATAGTCACTGGTCACAATGTTGATTTATTTGCTCTCAGAGTCGTTGTGTGTTCTCCGAGTTGCGTTGTGTAAGCACCACGTTCCCTGATCTCTGTGCGCAGGGAGCCATCTGTTGGAAACTATTAATAAATACACCTTCTACCTTCCGAGTTCTGAAGATTTTGAAAATCCTTGGGATAATCCCTGAGGGTTTTTTCTTGTTTCTTTCTTTTTTCCCATCTTTTCTTTTTTTAAAATGCATTTAAAAATACCCAAGGGAGTTTGTCTATCAGAGAGGACAATGGGAATCGCAGTCCACTGCTTCTCAAACCTACTTCTCTGGAAAGCCAGGGAGGACATGATGATGAAACGCTTTTCCCTTTGGGAAAACGTCCCAGCCCATACTGAAGAAAGCACTGTGGAGACCTCCTCTATGTGTGAGCCATATGGGAAGCACTCCTGATTCTGAGGAGTCAATAGTGTGAAGTGGCAGGACGTGCATGGGAATTGAAAGCAAGCCACTCACGTAAGAACAAACCCTGTTCCGTTCTTACATCAGTTGGGCTCTTTAGGTGCCTATAAACCTGTTCACAAAGATACTTGTCTGGCTGTCTATCATGCATGTAGGAGTAACTTAATGCCTCAGTGAAATGCCAGAAGAAAAAAGAAAACCTAAGAAAACAGAGCATACTTATTTTTATTATTATTTTTATTAGGTGAAATTGTGTAAAGTGCAAATAAATCATTATAAAAATTCAGGGAGAGAAAATGCAGCCCAGGAATTTACCACGTTAATTAGCTGGAGGATTAAAATTGTTTTGGAACACCAGAACAATGAGATGTGAATTCTTGGGTCTTCATTAAGCACTTTCTTCAAGAGTTTGATGGCTTTTTCCCTGTGGAAAAGGAGCACAAAGATAGATACCCTACTTAAAATTGACAATGCAGACAACTGTGTTTTATTCCTTGTGTTCCTCTAGCATGCCCCGATTTGGGCGGTGCCTAAAGAAAAGCAAACCTGACAAATTGTGTCCTGTGGGGTCAATTCTAGTTATGTTCTCCTGTTGCTGAGGGGTTTCTGCCTGTACTGGACTTGGTGAGTGGCACAGGACGTGTCCTTTCCTGCCAGGAGCACCACTCACTGAAAGAGCTCATTTGCAGAGCAAGGGCCACAGGATTTGCTTGGCAGAATGCAGGTGTGTGGGAGGACAGAGCAGCAAGCCATGCACTGCTGCTTTGTCTCCTCTTGGTTGCAGTGGGAACAGGCTACAGAGGAAACATTGTGAGTGGACAGAGTATGCAGGAGTTGGTTTTTCCCAAGTTTGTTTGCTTTCTTTCTTTTTGGTAACATGATGAGGCCCTTGCAATCAGGGAGAGTGAAAGCTGTACCCCAGCACGTTTTGTCTTGAAAATCAAGTTTAATCATGAGTTTACCGTATAACTTCTGAATTCCTCTCCTGTCATCGGCCGGAAGTCTGAAGGTTCGTGGGTCATAATACGAGTAGAAAGGGTACATCAGAGCTCCACGGACATTGGAATGAGCAAGTCCCAAAGAATGGCCAAATTCATGAGCAGCAACAAGGAACAAATTGGTGCCTGCAATGTAGAAGCCCATAAATGGATCTTAAAGGTATGAAATACAATTGATTTTCAGTTGATTTAGTAAGATTGGTACAAATTACGTTTTGAAATCCAGTTGGTTGAAAGTGCAGGAGAATTTGTATATTTCAATCCATCTTGGAATGAAACTCCAGGCTTTTGATCCATTATTGTTGAACTTTCATATATAATGGTAAGATTTTATTAAAAAACTACTGATTCCTTGCCTATGCATCTAGAGACCCTGAGTCTCTTTTGGACTCTGCTTTTGGTCAACCTCATTCCTAGAAGCAAGTCAATTTACCTTTGTGCAATTAAGGTAGGCAACAAGGGCTCACAGTCCTTGTTTAGTCTGCAAAAAGTGCTTTAAATGATGGACAGAACAGGCATTACGTAGGTGCTCATAGTAATGAAGCCCTAGTACTTAAATGGTAGTTGACAAGAAATGTTAGTGCTGAAGTAATACTGAAGGATGAAGTGTAATTGAAAGCGCTTCCTGTGGCTGTGTTCTTGCAACATGTACAATATTTGCCTTTCCCTTTCATCTGCACCTGTGAGCTTTACCTCTATTGAAATCTGACCATTTTTCATCATCATCAAAGTGAGCATCTCCTCCAATCCCTTCTCCAGGTGCAAACGCATGGGCCAGCGTGCCACCTCTTCCATCAAAAGGAGCTCCATCACCATGCTCTGCATTTGAAATAAATCAATGTCATCAATGAGATCCTTTGTCATATTGAACTTCAGCAAATAGAAAAGCATGCTGTTGGTTTGTGCTAGTTTTGCTGGCTGCCAATCCTTAAAAAAATCTTCCAATGGCAGCAAGGCTCTGAAAATGAGAAGTGAGGCTTAGGGAAACACTCTCCAAATTCATGACTTAATTCAAGTCTTGTATTTGATAGTTCAGTCGGCTGCGTGTTTCAGGAAGAGCTGAATATATTTTCCCTGAGTTTTTGTCAGAAGTGTGGTCCTGAGGCACCAATCAGAGATTATTTCAGAATAAATCCTTAATGCTTGACCCCACTGTTGTTAATGTGTGAATGCATTTGATGTTGAAAAGTGCTGGGCAATATTAGTTGTAGACCTTCTCACTTGCACTGATTTTAGTGTGGATGGTGATTTGGGATAGATAACCTTGTTTCTGAAGAGATAAGTTCATTTATTCCCAGCCTTGAGGTATAGTCTATTATCTACTTCTGTCACAGTGCAGGTGGAATATTACTGTTTCCTACTTTGAGAGCAAGAGCTGGATCAGAGTTGAACCAACTTTGAAAATTTCCCTCTCCCTCGTAGTGAGTCTCTGACTTTACTGAGGAGCAGTAGGGAAATCAGATGCCATCCTGTGTCCTTTCCCCCAGACCATGTGGATGGTCCTTGGGGCACAACTAACACAGGCAGAAGAGACCTAATCTTAGTGTGTGACATGGGGTTAAAACCCATTCCAGCTTGCAGCATCATTTCTGCCTTTGACTGGGACATTAGGTCACCTCTTTATGGCACCATAATGTTCTTCCCATCAGTGACACACAGGCTTTGGACATTTTGGTGCTCATCTGCTTGCAAGCCAGGTGTCTGATCTTCACTAACAGTCAGTGGAGCACTAGCAATTACTGTCAATGGATCTAGAGAACAAGTCAGTAAACATTTAGTTGATCTAAGCTGTCAGTTTACATGCCAGGCACAAGTTCAAGGTAGGGCTACATCCATAGACTACTCCAGATCACAGATGGACTTCTGAAGTGACTTCTGCTCTGCCCCACTTACCACGCTTTGGCTGCTGCACCTTGGTGCAATCTTGGGATGCAACATTCGATTCCTTCTAGAAGCAAATCAACCAGAAGAAACTTTCTATGGCCAACCATAATGCACCCCAGTCTGGGAACCAGGCTAGGTCTAGGCCTAGGTAAACGTGCCTTAACCTGCTTGAATCCAGCCTGTGGAGGCTGGGTCTTCAGAACCTGCTGATTTGCTCTACAGAGCTCTTCCCAGTAGTTTGCCCATTTTATCAAGGCAAAAAGAGCCTTGAACATCTAAATTCAAGTGTCTCATACTGGAGCTGAATTCTCCCTTCATTCACAGCTGTGACTCTGAAAGGATTTTTCTAACTCTTTTATACAAGTAAAACTGAATCATAACATAGAAATTTGGTGACAAGATATAAAGAAGATAAAATTTATGCAGACTTTGATTTAATTCCAAACTCTTTGTTCTTTCTGAAAGCTATGGCAATAAAAAAGAATGCTTTGAGTAAAATATGGACCATTGTATTTTAAAAAGGACAGGTATTCTCACCACGACGTGCAAATCTAATCTCAATGTCTGCATGGCCCGCGTAGACTCTTCGGAATCGCAGTGGAGTCACATCACTCCATACCATCAATGCCCTTTTAATTGCATCATCCACTTTCCTTCTGTGTAGATCAGGTGTATAATTGAGAATCCTGTCAGCAAAGAAGACCAGGTTAATTTCATTTAATCAGTGAAGGAAACCCACCTAGTTATATACAAAGCAATCCTCTTCCCCAGAAAACCTGAAACATCACTCACTTGTAAGTTAAATGTCTCTTTTTCCATCTTGGAGTTCCAGGGAATGTTTGATATTCTGCTACATCAGGCACACCACATCTGGGCATTTTCATTATTCCTTCTGTTTCTGTGTCTAATTTTCCAGTTACAGTCAGGTGGAAAAACTTCTGCATTTCTTTAATCCTTTCTTCTATACTTAGGTTTTGTGTTTTTGCCAGAATTGGAAAGAATTTATCAAGATATCCCTGGAAGAAGAGAGGGAAAATAAAGATTAATACATATATCTGTGATGTTTTGGTAATTACATTTTACATTTGTTTGAGTGGTCTCATCATCCTGCATTGTCCATGTCTAGTTTTAGTTGTAACTTTCCATTTCAATTTACCAAATTCTGCTCTCCCAGTAGTAGAGATCAGCATATATAAAAAGAATTGTAACAGCAATGAAACATTGTATGTAAGAAATCTTTTCAAAGGATTACCACAGTTTACTGAGCATGCAAATCTAGTGTCTTCTAAGACAGTACACATAAAATTTCTGACATATTTTTAAAATTACATGCTCCCCTTTATTTACCAGTTGGAACTTGGTCTCTTTTTTAAGTTAGTCTTTTTAAGTTAGTCTTAAAAAAGACTAAGCAAAGCTAGTCAGCAAGTTTAAACTGTTTTATATCACGTCTGCAAAAACTGTTGTTGTAATGTAAGACAAGGATAATATGAACAGGTAGGAAAGGAATGTACAAACTGAAGCAAAAATCAGATTTTTAATAATGTAGTTGTGTTTCTCCCCATGTAACATACCTTTACTTTTTCAAGGTCTATGCTGCTCCATGATTCTGGTTTCGGCTGCACTGGAAAAGCAGGAGTGTCAGGTAGGAAGATGACAGCACAAAGCAGGAGGTAGTGCATGGTGCCCATCTTGATGAGGAGCCTTGCTGCAGCAGAAAGAGTTTAACTTTCTGTCTCCCAAGACCAGAGCGAAAACCCTTATATACATCCAGATAGCTCCAACCAGCAATTGTACATGTGACTCATTTTCTAAATTCTATTTATGAATTTGTGTCACCAGTTCCCTTGAATATGCTCTCAACGAATTTCGCAAGTGAATTGCTTGCTATGTAAAAATGTACATCCTTTTTCTTTGAAAAGCATCCACAATGTTTAACTGGGATTGTGTTGCTTTTTGAGTTGCAAGAAATACTGACTCTCTCACCGCCCACAGTACAGCAGCTCTGTCAGAACATTTCATGCAGCCAAGTAGAAGACCTCTAATGTTTTCTGTTTCCCTGATGTGGATAGATTTCCATATTTTTCTGTATATCTGAGCAGCCTACTGCTTCTCTCTTTGATTCCTGTTTGATTGTCTGTTAACTTTGTTTTTAGGGCTGATAAAAACCTGTAATAATTTTCACCCCTTAATAATTTTCCTCAGCCTTCTCCAGCTAACAGTGATTACCTGTAGCTCTCTGGCTTGTGGTGGTTCCTGCTGTAAAAATAGGCAAAACAGATAACATTTTCTCTAGTCCTTTGCTAAGATTTTTACTCTAATAGATGTATCCGAAATAATTCCATTGATGTCAATGGAGCAACTTCATACTGGCATTGCTGGAAAAGGTATCTTCAAATGTTTAAATTTGACAATTAAAGATTTGGGATTAAATTTGCAGTTTACACTGTGAAGAAAAATTCAAGAGGACATCACTGGGGCAGGGCATACTTACACTTTTGCATCTCATTGGGTCTTTCCCATCGCATATCTGTGGACTTTTTATGTGTGACAGCTTTCACAAGCATTGCTAAGGCTGCTGATGTCATTGATTTTATTTTTCTGAGATCTTATACCCTTGTTAATACCAGGTATAGCAGGTATTGCTTTTGCCCTCTCACAATATCAGTCTGTGTTGATGGAGTGGGCTCAGGGTACCTAAGTGACTGGGTAAGTGGCCAGAATAGCTTTTCTAGGTAGTGCAGGAGTAGAGCTTATCCTTTAAATGTGCACGGTCAAAGGACCCATGCGAAATGTTAACGCGTTTGAGAATTCATTTGCTGTTTGTTGTACTATCTGGAACAGCAAGGATGCATTTAAAGATCATTTTATTTAAAAGAACAGTAGGAAAAGCAGGCAAAAAAGTCAAATACCCAACCCACCAAAATATGCTGTGGTGAGCCTTTTTTTCCTTTGGTATGGAAAAGGAGGGATGAGTTGCCATTTGAATAACATAAGGTGCCTAGATGTGTGTTAGAGAGAGCATGTAAAAACTGACACAGGATGCAGTGGGATAAAGGGAAGAAGGAAGTTTGCTAAATCTGCTGTGGTCCCCCATTTCCCCCAGCGATGGCATGTGTGGTAGTACCTGCCCAGCTGTGTGCTTGCAGGCAAGACCCACTTTACAACAGGGTGCAAAGCCAGTGCAGTTTGCTGAGCTGTGCCACTAGGCGGAGGCAAATGCTGCACAGTTCACATCTGCTTAGCGGGGTTAGGTGTGCCGATGGCAGCGCTTTTCCCCAAAGGAGAGGTCCCCTATGGGAATGGAAAGGCAATAGGAGCTCAACAAGAAGTAAAATGCTGCTGGCAGCCTCATCAGAGGCTGTCTCTGAGGACAAAATTCCTGGCTTCTATTTTATTTCACTTGCTGTGGTGATGCTAACTTGGTGCTGCTGCCTCTCTTGAGATGGATCCTTCAAGACACAAAGGTGCCTCACTGCCACCTATGCTGGCCCTACTGCTGGCCAGTCACCTCATGTGGTCACAGGAAGCTGTCTCCCAGCTGTGTCCCATTGCCAGGACAGTATTCCTAGGAATACACTTCTGGGTTCTATTGCATTTGTCTCAGTTCATAAGGGTGTTAATTGCACACTAGAAAACAAACCTGCTACTTTCAGCCAAGTATTTGTTCTCCTGGCTTCATTTGGTAGAGTGCCTTCTCCAGCACTGTACATGAATTGTTCTGTGTGGCCTTAGGAGTGTTTTTTTTTTTTTCTGCACAGTCTTTGATAAAGCCTGTCTTCTTTGGCTGTTTTCTCCTTTTGAAGCTTGAGCAAGTGACTTGAGCTTGATAAAGAGCATGGTGTGTCTCTGTTTTGTGCTTTGTTCCCCGTGGGGACTTTGGCCAAGGGAACCGGGGGTACTTTCTGTCAACACTGCATCTTTCCAGGACCCCCAAGATCAACCCAAGTGGATTGAGCATCCACACAGTCTATAGAGCCCTTCTTCATAGCCTTTAATACAGATTGTATCTGACCCTCCATGCTGCGGCTTCAAGATTTTTCTCACACTTGAAGACACCTGCGCCATCAGAATAATGTCCACACTTAGCACCAGCTACTTCATCTTTGAGCTTTGTGTGGAAGAAATGGCTGGTAAGTGATGGGAGCATTTTCAAACTAACCTTGATATTGCAGTGATGCTTTGGGTGATGCTCAGCAGCCTTTACATTCAGTGAGGACCATTCAGCTTCTCACAGCATCCCAGCAATGAGAAGGCTGGGATGTATAAGAAGCTGGAAGGGGACACAACTGGGACCCAAACTGGCCAGAGAGATATTGCATACCACAGGATGTCATATTTGGTATATAAACTAGCGGGAAAGCTGGCCTGAGGTTTCTGCTTGGGCACTGCCTGGGCATTGGTCTGTGGGTGGTGAGCAACTGCATTGTGCATCATTTGCTCTGTATATTCCTATTCCTATTTCTCTTCTTCTTCTTCATTTTCATTGTCTTCTTCAATTTCATCTTCTTCTTCCTCTTCTTCTTCTTCTTCTTTCTCCTCTTCTTCCTTTTCTTCCTTCTCTTTTCTTCTACTTTCTTTTACTGTCTTCTTTTTGAGGTTGTTGTTTATTGTTATTTCCCCTTCTTTTTCTGTCTTATTGAATTGCGTTTGTCTCCACCCATATATTTTACCTTTTTTTTTCTGCATTTCTCTCCCCATCCCACTGATGGGAGTGGAGTGAGTGTGGTGTTTGGTTACCTGTCAGGTTAAAGAGTGTCAGTCCTTTTTGGACCACGCAACACGAGGCAGGAAGGGTTGAGATAACAACAGATCTGTCCAGAGCTTGTTAAACCAAATTTTTTGTAAGCATCCACTGTATTAGTTTAATAGTCACTGGTCACAATGTTGATTTATTTGCTCTCAGAGTCGTTGTGTGTTCTCCGAGTTGCGTTGTGTAAGCACCACGTTCCCTGATCTCTGTGCGCAGGGAGCCATCTGTTGGAAACTATTAATAAATACACCTTCTACCTTCCGAGTTCTGAAGATTTTGAAAATCCTTGGGAGAATCCCTGAGGGTTTTTTCTTGTTTCTTTCTTTTTTCCCATCTTTTCTTTTTTTAAAATACATTTAAAAATACCCAAGGGAGTTTGTCTATCAGAGAGGACAATGGGAATCGCAGTCCACTGCTTCTCAAACCTACTTCTCTGGAAAGCCAGGGAGGACATGATGATGAAAAGCTTTTCCCTTTGGGAAAATGTCCCAGCCCATACTGAAGAAAGCACTGTGGAGACCTCCTCTATGTGTGAGCCATATGGGAAGCACTCCTGATTCTGAGGAGTCAATAGTGTGAAGTGGCAGGACACGCATGGGAATTGAAAACAAGCCACTCACGTAAGAACAAACCCTGTTCCGTTCTTACATCAGTTGGGCTCTTTAGGTGCCTATAAACCTGTTCACAAAGATACTTGTCTGGCTGTCTATCATGCATGTAGGAGTAACTTAATGCCTCAGTGAAATGCCAGAAGAAAAAAGAAAACCTAAGAAAACAGAGCATACTTATTTTTATTATTATTTTTATTAGGTGAAATTGTGTAAAGTGCAAATAAATCATTATAAAAATTCAGGGAGAGAAAATGCAGCCCAGGAATTTACCACGTTAATTAGCTGGAGGATTAAAATTGTTTTGGAACACCAGAACAATGAGATGTGAATTCTTGGGTCTTCATTAAGCACTTTCTTCAAGAGTTTGATGGCTTTTTCCCTGTGGAAAAGGAGCACAAAGATAGATACCCTACTTAAAATTGACAATGCAGACAACTGTGTTTTATTCCTTGTGTTCCTCTAGCATGCCCCGATTTGGGCGGTGCCTAAAGAAAAGCAAACCTGACAAATTGTGTCCTGTGGGGTCAATTCTAGTTATGTTCCCCTGTTGCTGAGGGGTTTCTGCCTGTACTGGACTTGGTGAGTGGCACAGGACGTGTCCTTTCCTGCCAGGAGCACCACTCACTGAAAGAGCTCATTTGCAGAGCAAGGGCCACAGGATTTGCTTGGCAGAATGCAGGTGTGTGGGAGGACAGAGCAGCAAGCCATGCACTGCTGCTTTGTCTCCTCTTGGTTGCAGTGGGAACAGGCTACAGAGGAAACATTGTGAGTGGACAGAGTATGCAGGAGTTGGTTTTTCCCAAGTTTGTTTGCTTTCTTTCTTTTTGGTAACATGATGAGGCCCTTGCAATCAGGGAGAGTGAAAGCTGTACCCCAGCACGTTTTGTCTTGAAAATCAAGTTTAATCATGAGTTTACCGTATAACTTCTGAATTCCTCTCCTGTCATCGGCCGGAAGTCTGAAGGTTTGTGGGTTCTGATACGAGTAGAGAGGGTACATCAGAGCTCCACGGACATTGGAATGAGCAAGTCCCAAAGAATGGCCAAATTCATGAGCAGCAACAAGGAACAAATTGACATCTGCAACATAGAAGCCCATAAATGTTTGTTAAAGGTATGGCATTACTTTTTGAAATCAATTAATTGAAAGTGCAGGAGAATTTGTATATTTCAATCCATCTTGGAATGGAACTCCAGGCTTTTGGTCCATTATTGTTGAACTTTCATATATAATGGTAAGATTTTATTAAAAAAACTACTGATTCCTTGCCTATGCATCTAGAGACCCTGAGTCTCTTTTGGACTCTGCTTTTGGTCAACCTCATTCCTAGAAGCAAGTCAATTTACCTTTGCGCAATTTATGTAGGCAACAAGGGCTCACAGTCCTTGTTTAGTCTGCAAAAAGTGCTTTAAATGATGGACAGAACAGGCATTACGTAGGTGCTCATAGTAATGAAGCCCTAGTACTTAAATGGTAGTTGACAAGAAATGTTAGTGCTGAAGTAATACTGAAGGATGAAGTGTAATTGAAAGTGCTTCCTGTGGCTGTGTTCTTGCAACATGTACAATATTTGCCTTTCCCTTTCATCTGCACCTGTGAGCTTTACCTTGATTGACATCTGACCATTTTTCATCATCATCAAAGTGAGCATCTCCTCCAATCCCTTCTCCAGGTGCAAACGCATGGGCCAGCGTGCCACCTCTTCCATCAAAAGGAGCTCCATCACCATGCTCTGCATTTGAAATAAATCAATGTCATCAATGAGATCCTTTGTCATATTGAACTTCAGCAAATAGAAAAGCATGCTGTTGGTTTGTGCTAGTTTTGCTGGCTGCCAATCCTTAAAAAAATCTTACAATGGCAGCAAGGCTCTGAAAATGAGAAGTGATGCTTAGGGAAACACTCTCCAAATTCATGACTTAATTCAAGTCTTGTATTTGATAGTTCAGTCGACTGCGTGTTTCAGGAAGAGCTGAATATATTTTCCCTGAGCTTTTGTCAGAAGTGTGGTCCTGAGGCACCAATCGAGATTATTTCAGAATAAATCCTTAATGCTTGACCCCACTGTTGTTAATGTGTGAATGCATTTGATGTTGAAAAGTGCTGGGCAATATTAGTTGTAGACCTTCTCACTTGCACTGATTTTAGTGTGGATGGTGATTTGGGATAGATAACCTTGTTTCTGAAGAGATAAGTTCATTTATTCCCAGCCTTGAGGTATAGTCTATTATCTACTTCTGTCACAGTGCAGGTGGAATATTACTGTTTCCTACTTTGAGAGCAAGAGCTGGATCAGAGTTGAACCAACTTTGAAAATTTCCCTCTCCCTCGTAGTGAGTCTCTGACTTTACTGAGGAGCAGTAGGGAAATCAGATGCCATCCTGTGTCCTTTCCCCCAGACCATGTGGATGGTCCTTGGGGCACAACTAACACAGGCAGAAGAGACCTAATCTTAGTGTGTGACATGGGGTTAAAACCCATTCCAGCTTGCAGCATCATTTCTGCCTTTGACTGGGACATTAGGTCACCTCTTTATGGCACCATAATGTTCTTCCCATCAGTGACACACAGGCTTTGGACATTTTGGTGCTCATCTGCTTGCAAGCCAGGTGTCTGATCTTCACTAACAGTCAGTGGAGCACTAGCAATTACTGTCAATGGATCTAGAGAACAAGTCAGTAAACATTTAGTTGATCTAAGCTGTCAGTTTACATGCCAGGCACAAGTTCAAGGTAGGGCTACATCCATAGACTACTCCAGATCACAGATGGACTTCTGAAGTGACTTCTGCTCTGCCCCACTTACCACGCTTTGGCTGCTGCACCTTGGTGCAATCTTGGGATGCAACATTCGATTCCTTCTAGAAGCAAATCAACCAGAAGACACTTTCTATGGCCAACCATAATGCACCCCAGTCTGGGAACCAGGCTAGGTCTAGGCCTAGGTAAACGTGCCTTAACCTGCTTGAATCCAGCCTGTGGAGGCTGGGTCTTCAGAACCTGCTGATTTGCTCTACAGAGCTCTTCCCAGTAGTTTGCCCATTTTATCAAGGCAAAAAGAGCCTTGAACATCTAAATTCAAGTGTCTCATACTGGAGCTGAATTCTCCCTTCATTCACAGCTGTGACTCTGAAAGGATTTTTCTAACTCTTTTATACAAGTAAAACTGAATCATAACATAGAAATTTGGTGACAAGATATAAAGAAGATAAAATTTATGCAGACTTTGATTTAATTCCAAACTCTTTGTTCTTTCTGAAAACTATGGCAATAAAAAAGAATGCTTTGAGTAAAATATGGACCATTGTATTTTAAAAATGACAGGTATTCTCACCACGACGTGCAAATCTAATCTCAATGTCTGCATGGCCTGCGTCGACTCTTTGGAATTGCAGTGGAGTCACATCACTCCATACCATCAATGCCCTTTTAATTGCATCATCCACTTTCCTTCTGTGTAGATCAGGTGTATAATTGAGAATCCTGTCAGCAAAGAAGACCAGGTTAATTTCATTTAATCAGTGAAGGAAATCCACCTAGTTATATACAAAGCAATCCTCTTCCCCAGAAAACCTGAAACATCACTCACTTGTAAGTTAAATGTGTCTTTTTCCATCTTGGAGTTCCAGGGAATGTTTGATATTCTGCTACATCAGGCATACCACATCTGGGCATTTTCATTATTCCTTCTGTTTCTGTGTCTAATTTTCCAGTTACAGTCAGGTGGAAAAACTTCTGCATTTCTTTAATCCTTTCTTCTATACTTAAGTTTTGTGTTTTTGCCAGAATTGGAAAGAATTTATCAAGATATCCCTGGAAGAAAAGAGGGAAAAGAAAGATTAATACATATATCTGTGATGTTTTGGAAATTGCATTTTACATTTGTTTGAGTGGTCTCATCATTCTGCATCGTCCATGTCTAGTTTTAGTTGTAACTTTCCATTTCAATTTACCAAATTCTGCTCTCCCAGTAGTAGAGATCAGCATATATAAAAAGAATTGTAACAGCAATGAAACATTGTATGTAAGAAATCCTTTCAAAGGATTACCACAGTTTACTGAGCATGCAAATCTAGTGTCTTCTAAGACAGTACACATAAAATTTCTGACATATTTTTAAAATTACATGCTCCCCTTTATTTACCAGTTGGAACTTGGTCTCTTTTTTAAGTTAGTCTTTTTAAGTTAGTCTTAAAAAAGACTAAGCAAAGCTAGTCAGCAAGTTTAAACTGTTTTATATCACGTCTGCAAAAACTGTTGTTGTAATGTAAGACAAGGATAATATGAACAGGTAGGAAAGGAATGTACAAACTGGAGCAAAAATCAGATTTTTAATAATGTAGTTGTGTTTCTCCCCATGTAACATACCTTTACTTTTTCAAGGTCTATGCCGCTCCATGATTCTGGTTTCGGCTGCACTGGAAAAGCAGGAGTGTCAGGTAGGAAGATGACAGCACAAAGCAGGAGGTAGTGCATGGTGCCCATCTTGATGAGGAGCCTTGCTGCAGCAGAAAGAGTTTAACTTTCTGTCTCCCAAGACCAGACCTAAAACCCTTATATAGATCCTGATAGCTCCAACCAGCAATTATGCTTGTGACTCACTTTTTGGTTTTGTTAGTGTAATGTTTTCAATACTCTAACATGTAAATTAAATCATATTAAACAAATCTTTCCTGTAACTTCCCTGTTGATGTCACGTCACAGTTAGCAGCCAGCTTTGTCTCTCTCTTTTCATATTATTCCAGTAGTGAAACCACAGGGTCATAGGGAAGTTCTTTTTCTGTAACTTTATCGGTACAGTTACTGTGTAATCACTTCACACTGCGCTTTTCCCATGTTCCTTATACACAAAGGCATTTTGCAAGAGCCCTTTGGCTGCCTGCCTGTATCAGTCAATGTAGAGGCAGAGAGGAGATGGGTGCGAGCAGTGTCTCACTGCCATTACAGCACTGCCGTGTTCAGTAAAGTTTCAGGGGTTCCTGCAGTTCAGGAGACAGCTCTTTAAAAGTACCCTCTCAGACTAGGTGGACATCAGGTGCCTTTGTCCCTTTCCTTCCAAACGGGATGGCCTTTCAGAAGAATCTCTTTACATTTGAGAACTAGATATAGAATAAAACTTACAAGAGTAGGTGAAAGCTCTCAGTGGAAAGAGAGGAGCTTTCCCTAGCAAATATGGAGCTATCTTAGACCTCCTGCTGTACCAGTGCAACCTAAGAAAGCTGCATGAAGCACTGAGAGAGCAGGACAGCTGTGACCCTGTAACCTCCCTGGCCCCCTGATGCCAACATTGGTCCCAGCTTCACTCCACTGAATTCCACTGGATAGTTTTTAAGGCCTGGAAATATCAGTCCACAGGCTGATTTATGGTTTTTATCTCAGGGTGTGCAGTTTTGTGACCACGTTACCTTTAGTCTGAAAGGAAAATGTGCATAAATCGGTAAAGAAGTTTGATATTTCTCACACTAGGAGAGCTCTTATGGTTATAACTGAATGCGTATGGAAGTGTTTGTGGGTTATTAGCTTGTATCCAATGCATTTCTGACTGATGTGATCAGAAAGAATTTCAATTCAGAGAAAGATGATCTATACCTCAGACAGCTGAATTATGCAGGTGAGGACTACAGTACACAGCAATGTCTGAAACAATTGCTAAAGGAATGACTGTCACCTATTATTGAAAACAGCCTAGTTACCAACATGTGATCATTTCTGTATGCTTTTGTACCTTACAGAAAATCAATCCATATCCAAATGTTAAGCCTTGCTTAAAAAAATCCAAACATTTTATTGGTAGGAGTAGGTTCACCTCCTTCTTCCTCAACAGCTGCCTTTATATCTGACTGTGGTATAAAGTTGGATCTGGACCAGGTTCTGGGTTGCAGGAGATGAGGATGAGTTTAAAACACTTTGAACTCCATGACTCCAGTGTGTGGGACTGCTTATTTCCTCATAGACACAAGAGGAATCTGAGGGCTTCAGAGCTGATGGACTGTTGAGCAACCTCCATATATCTTTGACTCGACTATGAGCAAAACTAAAAAGGAGAGTTTAAACACAAGAACCTGATGAAAAAGGACAAGCTCTATGCTGTATTTAATTTTCTCCTGGAAGCTTGCCATCTCTGGTATTTTTTTTTTTTTTTCAAAAAAGTGAGAAGATTTTGAAGAACTTTAGGCTTGAATGGGAATTTTAAAAATTCAGTGAAAAAATTTTCATTACTTTGGGCTCAAAATCAGCATGAATAAATCAAATTTTAATAAGATCAATATCAAAAAGGAACAGATTCTGTTTCTTTAGATTTAGCTGTGTGAATTTTGCAGACTTTATTGCTTTGTCTTAGTCTTGAATAATAAAAATATTATGGGTCAGGAAAAATAATTTCCTGCACAAAAATCGTAGTCATGTGACTCATATTCAGCAGAGAACCTGTGTCTGTGTTGGAGAGTATGACCTGTATAAACAAAGGTCAAGGAGATCCAAAGTAATACTGTAGAGAAATTTAATAATAGAAGTTACTGTAAATTCCATTAAGAAGACTTACAACACTGCCATGGAAAAATTTATACTGTCACATTTTTGAGGAGAGTAACCCTGCTGTGATCAAGCATGCTGCATAAAACTATGTCCTGTGTGGAACTCATTGATCGACACCAGACCTTTTGAGTTCTAGAGAAAAATACTTGAGTAAAAAGTAATACCAGAGTCTCCTTTGAGCATGACTAGGATGAAAAAGTGAAGTAGAAATGAATGGTTCAGTAGTGAATGATCACTGTCTTGGTCATTTGACTTGGGCAGAAGGCTCAGCTGAATTCTGCCCAATCTGAATGCAGACAAAAGAGTTCATACAAGTCAAGAACTGCTCAAATATCTTTGTGAGTGTTACGGATCTATCTGGGATTGATTAAATTTATTCATAGCAGTATGTATGGTGCTCTACCCCCATGCTCTGGGTATTGGTGAAGAGTGTTCCCACAATGTGAAGACTTTCTCTGCTCACATTTGGCTCTCACTGTATGGAAGAGGCTGGGTGGAAAAGTGGCTGGGAAGAGACACATCCAGGACAATTCACCTGAGTTCTCCAAAGAAATATTCCATATGATATAATGTATGTTCATCAATAAAACTTGGCTAGCAGAATAAGGAGGTGGAGTGAGGATTGTCTTCCAAGGTAGTTATTGCCTGGAGGCTGGTTGGACATCAATCTGTTTGTAGCAGGTGCTGAGCCTGTGCAACACTTCCCTCCACTCCACCCCATCCTTTCAGCTATTAAACTTTCTACATTTCCTAATCTCTCCCACTGTGCATGGGGAGCAAGCAAGTGACTGTATGGGTGATTAGATACTGGCTGTTTTCTACCCACTATGGTGAATATCAAGGAAAAAAGTATTGCCAAAAATTCCTGAGAAATGTTTTGTTTGGGTCACTTGTGAATTATGCAATATTGTATTTAAAGTCCTACCAAACAGGATAGACCTGTTTTCTTAGGATCTGCAGGACACATGATTGGTTTTGTTCTGTTATCTGGTTATTCAATTTGACTAACTAAAAATAAAATTCAAACATGGCAAATACCTTTGCAGAGTAAAATGTTTTGTTTTTTGCATTGCAGTTTCTGAAGCGAAGTCCTTCGAGGCGCAGTCTGATTCAGAACCTTCCTGGCTTCAGCAGTCCATTTCCATAGATTTTACCCAAGGGGGCTCTCTGCAAAGGAGTACCTTGGCACCTATGATACAGGGCTATGTATCATTTTTGAAGGCTGTGTGATGGTAAAACCCTCCAGTCATTCCTGCCTGGGCACCAGGACCGTGCCAGAGCCCCTCGGCATTGCATCAGCTCGTCTCAGGAGAAAGACAAGCCAATTCTTCTCTCCTGTTTGGCTGGATCAAGCTGCATTGAGATATTTCTCTGTAAGATCCCACTGCTTTAGGGAAGGAAAGGCCCGAGGAAGGGATTAGATGTTCAGATTCAGCACAAACAATGTGATGACAACTAGCACATCTATGTCACTAGTAAGTTAAGCAATCAAACTTAACACATCTCAGCTTGTGGATTTACCGTCTTCTCACAGTGTCTAGAATTGCTTTGCTTTGTTTCTCTAATTACTTTGTATTTACAACAGTTTAATTGGGACATCTGGTGGGAAAAGATGCAAGTATAGAGATAAGTTTTTACAATAATAATCTTGAGCAACAAACCACAAGAGAAATGTCTTTCCTGTAAGTGTTACCTACCTGCGTGACCTTCAGACACCCTCAATTCTTTGATTTGTTTTGTCCTTTGGTCAATGATAAAGAGGCTCTTTCCTCCAGCTAACAGACATGTGGATCTCTCAAAAATGTCTAAGTATTAATTGAATTTACTCCATTTAAATAGAAGTCAAAACCTTTAGTTGTATGCAGTCATTCTGTCTTCCAGAAACAATACACAGGACATGGGGAAGGGAAGAGGGCCAGAGGTCAGTCAGCTGCATTTCACTGCAGTGTGATTTGAAACCTTCCTGGGTAGGAAAAGTTACATAACCTCCCATAATAATCTTTCATTTGTGAATTCACTTTTTGTAGTTGGCTATCCCCATCCATTTGTATGTCTGTCTCAATACTTTAAATGACTGAAACAAGATGTAAACTAGAACACTGCATACATTTGTCTTGACAAAACCATATTACTTCATATAGGAACCCCCTAACAGCATTTGCACGAAGGCAACCTCAGACTGCCTGTAATTCTGTAGCAGAACCCTGTGAATGAGCTGCAGAGTCCAACCTAAAACAGACTGAGCTTGTAGTGGTGCTGCAAGGACAGAAAGAGAAGCTGTGACAGCATGGGAGATATGCTGGGCTCGGCCTGTCCACACTGACTGTAACCCAAACTGAGAGCAGCCAATGTCTGCAGCTCCTCCTGACTCCTCCTGATGATTTACAAGGCCCTGTACATGCTGGGACACCATGGTGAGTTTGGGCTTTGGTGATTGTGGAGAACAGGGTTTGGAAGACAGGATAGATGCTGCAGAACTTGACATGTGCTGAGCCTCATAGACTTGTATAAGTCTTTGGAAACGGTGCTGAGAGTATAAATGACATCAACCAAAATTTTTCTTTCAGACTGATTTGAAAAATCTTACTTCTATACAAAAATTGAGTGACCCTGAAATACCAAAGCGCTGATACAAGATTTCATTGCAAATTGACATGAAGTAAAACAGTTCCAGAGGAATTACAGGCTTACCTCCACTCTAGTATAGAAGGCATGAGATTGAATTTGAATGTAGTCAATATAAAATTAGTACAGAAGCTTGATTTATCTCATGTGCATTAGAGCTGAGATTCGGCCATGAGGATTGCAAAAGACCACAAACAGATGTATGTGAACACAGGTGAAAAAATTTCTACACCATTTCCCTAGAAGTTGTCAGGTTTCATCATATCATTGTCGCTATTCAAATGATTCCTGATTCCCAGCACTGATTCATGTCTGGAAGCTGTTTGCTGCTCATGACTCCTGGTGTGGGACAGGTCCTTTGCTATTGCCCTGTCTAGTTTCCAGTAACTGAGTAAAAAGACAATAACATCACTTTGTTGGTAAATCTGGTTATATCACTGAGGTTCTCTTTCACCAAAAATTTCCTTCCTCGCACAGACTTGCAGTCTCTGTGTCCCACAAATCATGTTATGCTGAGTTTTCCAACATGATGGATTTTGACTTTGGCACCATTAAAAAGCAATCCAACCATTAAAAAGTGCACAACCAAATAAGGGCTGTTAGCACTGGGATGGTGAGGAGTGAGTCACAAAGAAGCCTTCCTGACTTTAGAAACCTTTTTCGTGCAGCTGCTCACTACCCTGAGTGGTTGCTTAACCAAACCCCATTTGAGTAAACCAAAGTCTGTGTCTGTTCTAAGGAGTTAAGTGGCTGTAGAGGGTGAAACAGTGAGTGCTGAGGCCTAGGTGCCCATGTGGGAGGGGAATATCCCAGACCAGTTCAGGTCTGGTCCAGCAGGCTGAACATCCTCAGTGGAATGCTCAGCACCATCCTAAAGGGACACAGTTGGCTCATGCCCAGCTGATCCTGGTGTGAACCCAAGCGCAACAAGTGCAGATGGTTACAAGGCTGGAAACACACACCTGGTCCAGCGTGGAACACTCCTGGAGGCACACCCAGCAACCTGGCTCTTTAAAATCTAACTGACATCATTACATTTTCTCCGGAGGCAATTTCCACTGCCAGGTGACTATGGCTGATCACAGGTCAGGAACAATAGGCTTTTGTATATGTGAATCCTTAATTATCAATTACATTAATGTGTAACAACAGGAGATTGCATGCTGAAAGAAGACTTACTCCAGTCCTCATTCTATGTCCCAGAAGTTTACTGTAAATCAAGTTTGCATTTTTACACAATGCAAGTTTAAATTTTTATGAAAGGAAGAAACTAGCCTACTTGCCTGGTTTTTTTTTTTTTTTTTTGGGGGGGGGGGGTGTTTATTTATTTGTTTTTGGTTTATTTTCTTTTTTTCTTCCTACAAATGAGCAGCACCTTTGCAGGCAGAATTAATTTGCCCCAGCCTGCTGCCTTGCTCTGGAGGTTGTTGTCAGTTACTGTTCTGCAAAGGGTGGAAGGAGTTTGACTCCATCACACTAATAACAGATCCATGGCTGTACCATTACAAGGAAGGGGAAAAAAAGCAAATCCAGTATGCTTTGCACAGTTGTAATACAGCTATTTTTCTGTAGCTTACAGTTAGTTGAAATTAATCTCTTGTGTACAGCAAAACCAGCAGTGTTGCCCTAGGGATGTGCTCTCTGTCCAGGTCAGAGCAGGACACTAGACTGTATAGGCTGTTGTACCTGTTGTCCTGTGGATTACGACAGCTTCCCAAGTCCTGAGAAGAAATATGTGATAATTTCAAAAATATGAATGTTTTTGGCAAGCAAGGTTGACTTTATACCCACTTAATATAGGCAAAAGTGACAGATCTTTAAAGAGCAATTACACCATGAGCTCGATGATACCAATATTTGTAGAATTTATAGACTTAATTCCTTGTCTTATTATCATTGTTCCTTGTGAAGAAATAAAAATTTCTTACTGTTCTAATTTCACTCTGAATGTCTGACCTAAAACACTGAGGGCAGTTACATTAATTGCAAGAGAAGAAGTGGTTTTCTGGAGAGTTCTGCCATCATTTGCCACACCTTCCCCCAGGCTTCAAAAAGCCCCTAAACCATACATGCCCAATCAAAACCTGCAGCTTATCATAAACAGTTTTAGAGATGCCCAACAAGCCAAAGCTGTGAGCATTGTTGCATGAAAACAAAGTTCACATGCTTATACCAAAGGTCTTTAGGATGCAAATTTGGTTTAATGTTTGATCAACTGTTTTTATGGTTATTGACAGTTTTTTTTCTGTTGGATCTGATGTATAGCTGGCCTGTCCTATGGCTCTTCTTTACCTCTACAAAATTTGACTCTATTGCAGTCAGATATTTCCCATGATTCTTTATTTCTACATAATATTTTTATGAATATATTTGTGTCTTATTTCTTTGCAGCTTTGTCTTGTAATAGGAGCTTGAACTGAGGAGAAACATGTGAAATTAGAAGATATGGTTATTTATTTATTTTTATAGAGTGCACATATGCTAGCAGGCTGTTCACGCCACGTAATTCTATAGTGGCACGACCCTAACTTGCAAACCAAGTGTAATAGAAGAATATGGAAAGAGGTTCTGTCATTAAGGACTCTATATGTAAGGGCAAATGAAATGGGTAGATTTTAATGCTATGAATGGAAGAAAGTGTGACATGAGTCACACCTCAGGATGGCAATACATTTTTCATACAGTGAACAAGTAGCAAATGAATACACTGAGCAGATAAGGGGATATTATGCTACTTGAATGGTGAGATTTTATGGTTGGAAGTACACAGGAGGAGAAATTGTGAAGAGAAAAGACCTGAATGTGCCTATACCTAATGTGAAACATTTTATGAATTATGAATAGGAAAATTTCTGTAATGATGAATCTGCTTGAAACAATTTCTGCCAGCTTCCACTTTAGGGTTGCAACCTCAAGGAACTTTACTGACTTACCAATCGAACTGTGTGAATGTGTCACTTGTTGAGCTATCATGGGATGTAAAGCACCCTTGCAGAGATCTGGAAGCTACCCACACTTCCTCAGTGAACTAGGAAGCCAACCCACTTGAACATGAGTGTGTATCCTCTTCAGCAGTTTTCTAGCCACCATCAGACATTTATGACATTACAGTGTGATTTCCTTGTGGGGTGAGGAGTGGTTTACTTGTTTCATTTCTACTAGGCAAATCTTTTTTGCCTGACATCTTTTGAACATTACCAAAGAGAATAAAATACAGCTTTCGTTTCAATGTCATGAATGAGAGAACTTCTAGATTAAGGTTGGTGACTAGATATCAGATGCATGTTTCAGGCAGTTAAAGGTGATCTCAAATGTATGAATGACTTGATAATTAGAAAAAGTCTGTGGATTTGTAGAAGCAGAATATGAGAGACAACCCATGTATCTGCTCTAGTTTGACAGGGAGCACAACTGTGGCCTGGTGGTAAGGCAGGAGCAAAATGGGTGCATTTTTCTAGGATTCTTAGTAGTTTGTTCGGGTTTTTTATAATACAACAATCTGAATATTTATAACTATATATTCTAAAATTATGTTTATAATATGCCCTTACAAAACAGGGCTAGGTTATAACATGCTTACTGTGCTGCAGAGTGGGTGAGGATGGACAAGCAATTCATACAGCTTAGCTGGACTAGATAGGCGAGAGCTGCATTGATGGACTTAGAAATGGTCTGGTGTGAACTAGGACTTTAATCAGCTGCTTCACAGATTCTAGCATCTTCCCAACAGCTAGATTTCTTTCACATAGCATGATAAAACCAACTGAAGCTTCATTAGCTTTTAATGATTATAGAATATATTTATCCCTGTGGGACTGAAGGAAGAGAATCCTACAGTAGTAGATAGTTGGTATGAAGTCACTGTAACAGAAAATAAGACAATCATAAGTTGTCAAGTTCTGAATCAAAATCCAGCAGAGAATTTTTTAATGAATAATGAATTTTTAAATTAATAACTTCATGTGAAGTACAAGTATCAGAGTTAGAAACAGTGGAGACTTGAAGAATCTGCTGTTGCACTTTAAATCAGACAGTGATATATATCTTAGTTGAAAACTTGTCCTTTGACCTCCAAGATCCAGCCAAACAGTGCAGTTTTAAAAGGAATTAGAATCATGTGCTGTGATTGTGGTTAAATATTGCACATCACCAGGTATAATGAGTAACTGGTTAAGAGTTGATCACAAGTTGAATGGGAGTAAGATTAGTGTTTTCCTCTTTTGAAAAAGGCAAACATTATCCCGGAAGTGAAACAAATGAAGTCATTGTTCTGCCCCAAGAGGTGCTGGTACATCTCTGATGAGAGTTTCACACACAGTTATGTGCACCATATATCTAGAAAGGTGGGAACCAGCTGAAGGGGGCAGAGAGTTGAGCTACAGGAATGTTATTTTAAACATAACTTCCATGGAAATGATTAAGACAATGGGTTTACTAGATATAGAGAAGAAAGGGTGGAAGAAGACGTGATAATCATCCCACAGCTACACGGGTGATGCTGGCAAAGGGGAAGGAAGTGTCTGCTGTGAAAAGATTCAGCTTAACAGGTAGGGCAAATGCTCTAACACCAAGATAGTTGAGGTTGCAGCAGATGGCTTGATGAGGGTATTTTTAAGAAACATGGGTTAAAAGACACCACTAATTTGTCTACCACTCTCTCTGGAGAACGGGAACTTCATTCCTAAGGGACAGTTGGGTTTAAGGCCAACAGAAGCAAGATAACCAGAACTACATTCTCTGAATTTTAGATCTGTAGTACAAAAGAAAATGACTGATTTTTTCAGCTACTATCTTTCTTGACCAAATGTGCTTTGCATGCTTCATTTTCTTGCAGTACAAGAGCTGGTAGTATCCTGAAAGAAACTGTGCAAACTACACAAGTGCTTGAAGTTGCATGCATGTAAAGGAGTGCTCTGTATTCATATCAACCTGCATTTGATGCCTCTGGACACTAACATCCAGGCAGGACTTTTTCCTATTTGTAATTGTATGTATGTTCATGAGAGCTGGGGATAAAGGTAAATGAAATCTAGAAAAATCCCTGACCAAACCTTAATTGATTTTTACTTGCTCATAGCTGAATGAATTATGAATTAAGTAAGACTATGAATGTTGCTGAGGTTAAGGAAATAAAGTGTGCTGGACCATGGCCAGCATTGATTTTCTGGACCACAAACCATCATGATGTCAATGTAAATGGCTGGGGAACATCTGCTTTTTCTTCCCTGTGTTCTGTAGCAATGACTGCAGCATATTAGTGGCCTCAGCTTGTACTTTTCAGACTCTACAGCCATCACAGAACAACCATGGTTTTGTTCCAAGCATAAGGGAAGTAATTTACAGGGGATACGGACAGCTGACTGATGAAGCCAGTTGGCTTATTCTGCAAAGTGAAGTGTACATGTAAAAAAGTGCTACAATTACACCTTTCCTTTTCGCTCAACATTACATTTGCCAACCACCTCCTCTTTCAAAGCCTGAATTTTCAGCTAATCCCAGAGAAAACTTACTATATTTCTTTGAAGTGTTTTGTGAATTTAATCAGAACAATGAAAATGTCTATATCTAGTCTAGCTTGAGAGAACTGGATCAAAACCTCATGGAAAAAGCTGATTCAAATAAACAGTCTGTAACTATTCCCATGGTATTTCTTACTAGAAAATCATCCAAGGGATCTTCAAATCATTTGTATCCTTCATTCACATATTACTGGGAGCATTCCTTCAGTGTTAGAGAGAGTCAAGAAGTGCTGGAGGCTTGCTGAGGAGTGTTGGTTCACAGATGACCTGAAGGGTGAGAGTCCAGAGGTGTGAAAAACTTTGAAACAATCATGAAAATACACCAAAAAAACACTGATTTGCCTTAAAAATAAAAAAGAATAGGCCAGAGCTCACACATCTCTTTGTAAGCCTAAGACAATTTTACCAAATGCAGAATAGGGATTTATTATTTTGGATCCAGCTTGTAGAGGTGGCACATTGCTTGTCAATAGTTTATTGAACTATCCCTTCCCAACAATATATAGTAAATATTCTCATCTAAAGGGGAGGTAGAAGAAACAGAAGAAAATAATACTGTGAAGAGGAATGTGAACTTAATCTAAAAGTTTTCAGTAAAGTCACTGTGCAAGTAGTTGTAACAGCAGGTTTTGTTTTTTTTTTTCTTGCTGGAGCAAAAATAACTGTATATAAATTATTAATTATTCTGCTTTCTGGATTTTGTTCAATCTGTTATATATGAACCAAAATAATTAGATTTGTTCCAGAATGTTATGCAGTGAAAGGTACTCTTGAGCTAATTTTCCAGAGGACATGTAAGTTCTCACTAGGCAAGTTGGCTCTTACTATTTTTTTTTCTTAAATGTGGACTAATAGTTTTAAAGGACATTCACATATTCTATTTACGTATAATTATTATATTACCTCCAGGCCTCAGTGAATTATTCATCCATATGTAGATTAGAATAAATGTTTTTATACTATGATGTGTTTGAGGGGAATACAAGTTTAGCCCTACACATGGGGAGCATTTCAGTTCAACTTGCCATACAAGACATTCTGCCCCAAGGGCACAACAGAAAGGGTAGAATTTCCTCTGTGCTGAAAAATTTCTATATTGTGGACATGACCAAGGAAGTGGTCAAATTCATATGTTATTTTAACTCACTGATTCTTTTGAACTGATTGCTCTTCAACCCTTTGGCACATATTGTAGTAGAAGACCTGTGGTGGAAAACCCCCAGTTTTGACTGAAGGTCAGTGTGAACCTACCTGCTGAGTGAAAGGTTTGTTAGCTGCTGAATACAAGTGGCTTTGGATTTTCACACTTCCTGGTTTGCCACTTCATTGTTCTGGACAGGATCCAGAGCTCATGGAAATCATCAGAAAGATTTTACTGGTGGGAGGTAGATGACTGAGCTTGTAAGACATAGTCTGTTGTCCAAAGTTCCTCTTCATCTCTGTGAGTATAGTCTCCTGTTTCCTCTCCTTCACATCACTGTGCATGTGCTAGCATAACAGGACATCCATCAAACAGAAAGAAAAATTTCTCTTGTTCATGTATATAAATGCATATTGGATTTTAACTGGCAGTTCTTATACTCAGTTCAACCAGAAACAAGTGTAATTTGAACCTAGAGGATATTAATCCTTGTATTTTTCTTCCCTTTTAACTTTACTTACTTTCAAATCCCTTCTACGTGCTAAGACCAAAATAAGTTGTCCTTCCTCAGCAGTGCTTGCATGAGAAGGTGACACAGATGCCTTAAGAGGCCACTCAGAACAGAGGTTAGACAGAGTTAAAGGAATCAAGGAGGTATTTATTAAAAAGACCTTCAAAGGATACACCTTGGGCAGTACAAGAGCCTGGTCATGGCTCCACCCAAGATGGACCCCAGGTCACAAGTTTTCACACTTTTATAAGTTTTGGTCCATTTATATATTGGGGTTAATTGCCCAGTTACAGCTTCAGGTTATGAAGTCCCATCCTCCCAGATTGCTCTCCTCAATTCGCTGTTTATATTTTCTTGGGCTTGAAGCTGCAATGGTGTCCTTGGTTCTCAGGCTGGAAAAGGATTGTTTTGTCTAACTGAACTGTGAGGAGAACTTGCTAGCACTCTATTTGAAGTTCAAAGTTATCTACAAATGCAGTACAGAATCTGGAAAATATGAAAGCTAAAACTTAAGGCATCAATATAACAGGAAGATTCTCATCACTTCTCTAAGAGAAAACCTTTCTAAGAAGAAAAACATCTCTTTGACTGCTGATACACAAAAGAAAAACTTCAACAAAACAAAACCAAAACCTAAGAACCAGAGAAATCAAATCCCATTAGAAACTGTTCTTTTGATAGTGGTGTCTTCACTTTGCAGTTATAAGGAGTTTAGAGGTGTCATATGCCTTGAGCTCTTTAGAGTTCCTTTGACTATTTGTCACTTCCTGATGCATCTGTATAATTATATATAAGGAAAGTTTAAAAATATACATATTGATATACAAATATTTTATTTGTAGAAGATCTAGGAAGATCTTCTTTGTTTATAGCCTCAAAAAATAGCACTAAATACATCCAGAGCTGTTGGCACTGCAATTTCCCTTAGTGTGGGGAAAATTGTCTGCTGATATAAGGAAGCCACAGGTGCTCATCACATCCTGAAGAGTTACTGTAATGTACCTTTATGTATTGTTTAAAGAGAATGACACAAAATGTGTTCTTTACATTTATTTTAATATGCATTTATTAGTCTGAAGGTAATGCTGCATTACAATCTAAAATCAAGGTAACATATAGAGCACTGCTCAAAGCCTGCACATATCATAAAGGAAAGGTTGAAATCTGGTAATAGGTTAAAAAAAATTGGCTTTTGGCCACATGCTTTGAAACCCTGTGTCTGTTCTGTAGTGACCATAAAATGGTGTGTTTTAAAACAGCATTGCCTAATGGTCTAATTTCTCAGAGCAATGAAGGTTGACCCAGGATGAATTTTGACTGACTATGTGGTTTCAGGAAGCAGATTTAAAAAAAAAAGTCAGAAGCTTTTTATTCCCTCAAAATGCTCAGCATCTCTGTCTTTTACTATCCTTTCTGTCAAAGCAAAATTCTTAGTCAGATTTATTTCAAATATTTATATTGGATGACAATAATAGTATTACCCTAGCTAGCAGAGCAAAAGGCTTCTTACTTTTGAATTATATGCAGTGGTATTTTAATGTTCAGACAATTCTGGGAAAATGTTTATGTCACTTTATGGATGTTTGGGTTAATGTCATCAACTTATGCTTTCAGAAAAGAAATAAAAGTAAACAGAGATGTTGTTAGAGTGTCACCATCTCTCTTCTGAACAGTACTTTTAAGGATCAAAACATATATTCAAATATATATTCAAATATTCATATACTCATATATTCAAATATTAAATGCTAATGAAAACATGTGCTTTTGCAGGACCAGGAAGTGATGCTCAGGTTGATTCCCAGGAAAATATTTCAGGGAGAAGGAAATGCGCTGGGGAATGAGAGAGTACAAGCAGAGAGTTCCCAGGGGTATAGCAGCACAGCAATGGCATCACATTGTGTGTCTGAAACTGCAGACACACTGCATAGTGCTCAGCTAGACACCCTGATTATTCTTTCCTTTCTCACTTCTATTATTTAATGTTCATGTAGATTTTGACCATGTATTAGTTGATATTTCTTTGAAATTTTGGAAGATGTAAGGTTATGTGAGTATGAGTATGGCAATCACACTGACAGTGCAGAAGGCAGATCATATTCAATTTGTTGAATGGATTTTTTGTTTCTAAAATTTTTACTCAATTAAATTTTCATCAGAGTAAAGCATTCCAGGTATTACCAAAAGAGGACACTTTTCTACTGTGTTACAATTCTACAACTCTGGAGCAATGCAGCCAGTGTTAGCTCTGCAGCCGGTGTGTAAGGATGACAAAAAAGCAAGCTCTCACATTCATATGAAACCAAGAAGAGGGAGACAATTGCTATGTTTCCATGTCAGGATTTTTTTTTTTACATTGAGACTGTTTATCTTTGTGACTTTCTGAGCATCCAACTTTCCAGGGATATGAAACTGAAAGAAAGTTTGCATTAATTTGGTCATATTTCTCACACACTGAACATAGCTCTTAGCTCTCCCTGAAGAACTATCTATAAACCTGTGGCAGATATTGCTGTTTGAAAACAGCAGGTTCAGAGATTGTTCACGGCAGGAACTACATAGTCAAAACAAGAGGCAATATGTCTAGCCTCTGAAAGAAAACCAAAGAATGATGATATTTTAGGCAAAAAATTCAAATACAAATTCAGAAGCAAATATATAGGTTTTGTCATTTCTATTTCCCATTAGCACTGACCAAGTAGTGGTGAGAAAGGAAGGCAGCATGAGTGAAACTGCTATCAACACAGGCTGGGGAACAGAGGAAACCTCATGCCCAGACCACACATTTGCTACTCCAACCTACATCTCAGGCTATCCTGTTGAAAGACATGAAGCCATTTCTGGATGTGAGTTGTTGTTCAGAATGAGCATTGGAGGGAGCTGAAGGATGCTACAAGTACAGCAGGGAACTGACAGGAGCCAGTCTGCCTGAAAGTAGGCATGTGTTGGGGTCAG